>NC_056749.1:189983642-189991142 GCF_019279795.1 Protopterus annectens | reverse complement strand
TGTATAAACATAGGGATTCATAGAGGTTTTCGTTATGCAATTCCCCTGCAGAGTTGTGATGTTATGACTTGAGATTAAGCATACATGGTAAATTCAACTACATCCACCAATGCATTTCAATGGGAGATTCGGAAAAGTGCAGAATAGAACAAGTTAGTCCAACTTGTATTGCTGATCTGTATAAAAAAATGTAGTGGAGTTAAGTCTCTCTGTGAGGAGGGGGTTGCCATCTGTGAGTGGTCAGTGAGACCTCATGTACTTCAGTGCTTATTTTAAAAGACTGCATAGGTCTGTTTTGATGGCCCCTGTCTGTCTGGAGTGCCCAAGTTTAGAAAAGCTCAATTCACTGAAAACACAAATCACCGAAACACATTTCACTGAAAATTATATGTGACCTTTTCCCCGCTGTAGTGGGGCCCTGGAATTAGTATATATAGTAAGGGGGAGTGGGAGCACCACCACCCACATTGGAGGGTGTGGGGGGTGTAGCCCCCCCATATAGTTTGGATATACATTATATTAAGAAAATATTTAATATAGGTGGGGGGATGCACCCCCAACACACCCTTACTATATATAGTAACTCCAGGGTCACACTACAGTGGGGAAAAGGCCATATATAAAACTTTCAGTGAAATGCATTTCAATGAGTTGAGCTTAGTAAATTGTGCACAGTCAAATGTGTTTCAGTGAATAGTCCTAGACATTATATATATATATATATATATATATATATATATATATATATATATATATATATATATATGTGCGCATATAGTTATCTTGGGGACAGGAAGGTTGCATGCATTGAGTACAATGGGCTTATTAAGTTACTACCGGTTCTTAAACAAACTGCTGTCTTCTAGTACAATATCTTTCAGAGGTTCTAAAACATCCAACGCCTTTGCAGACAAGACCATTAGCAAAGCAATCCTAAAGATAACACTCCCTGCACTCAGAGATACAGTTCCCAAAATCACTAAGAAAATATAATGTGAAGAAAGAGTTGCCGCCCTAGACTCACATGTCCTAGTTTGGCTCACCCCTTCCTCCACCAGAATGTACAAGCATAAATAATGACTTTTTTTTTATTGAAGTTTCTAAGCAATGTCAGCTAAACTGAATAATAAACAAGAAAATTTTGAGACCAACTGGAACCGAATATAAATCCAAGGATGTCTATCGTTATAGACAAAAGCATTTATCCCTGTATGTTTTCTGTTACTTTGGGCTTGGAGGTAGACTGCTGCATTTTCTTTGTTTTAAAATGAGTAATATTTCAAGTGAATGATTTTAACTGAAAAAGGTCATTCATTTAGGTTGTTTTAAACATTTACCATTGCTGAACTGCTGCTACAGTTACTTTTACTGTTCCACAAATCACCAGCTAGGAACAGGAAGACCACCACAGAATGGCACAAAATCCACACTTTTTATTCCAAGTTTGGTGCTTTCTTCCCCACTCAAGGGATTTCTTCAGAACATTAAACCAAAGCACACACCCAGCCATTTATAAACCCACTCTAAACAATTAAAACAGTTTAATCATTTTTTTTCAAAACCAATTCATGCTTTTGGATAAAAAAAAAAAAAAAAAAAAAAAAAAAGAGGAAGAAAAAATGTATATGTATATACCAAATGTTACATAAAACACATACCACTGAAACTTTAAAATCATGAATTCATACTTCCATAAAAACAGTACCATAAACTTTAAAAGGAAACATTCCTATTATAGTTTGAATAAATACCATAAAATATTGTGCAATTTTAAAATACTGGGGATGCTAATCATCTCATTAATGCCTGGGTAATGAGTTGCATTTAAAAACAATTGCCACCTCAGTTCCAGTACATCTAAATGTAAATCCAAAATTATATCCTGCTCATCCTTGAGTAGTTGTTGAATCACTAGAAAGTTGAACTAGTGTCCCTGACATTCCTCCAAATGCCTGTAGAGGGGACTAGTAATTCTTTTATTTTTCATGTCACCCAAATGCTCTCCAGTTCTTACTTGAAATTTTCTACAGGTTTTACCCACAAAATATGGGCAATGTTGACATTTTGCCACATAAATCACATTACTGCTGTTATAGTTAAATACCCCTCGATGCAAATCGCCTTTCCATTAATATTAACATTTCCCCGTTTCAAAAATGGATTAACAGTAAACACATGTACTACATTTGTAATTCCCAACTCTCCTATTACATGTGTCATACCCTGTCCCCCTCTCCAAAATGTGTTTCAATGATCTATTTTTTCTAAATACAACTCTAGGAGCTTTTCCCAATTTTTGTGCAATATTTGCATCAAACTGAATCATTTCCCAATTATTTTTGACAATGTCAAGAATTGCTTTTACAACACTGTTATAAGTGATTATTAAGCTCATAAAAGTGTTGGGCTTATTCATTGCACTGCCCTGGGGTCCACAAATTCCATTTCCCAAAAATAGGCTTGTATACACATTGGTCACATTTACTTTTTACTTCAGTGCTAACGTCACTCAAACCATTTGGATACCCTCTCTGCTTGAACATCACTCAAACCATTTGGATACCCTCTCTGCTTGAACATATGCGTAATGAATTCTAATTCACTGAAAAACTCTTACTGTAGACTGACCATTCTGGCAGCCCACACCATTTTTCCCTTGACTACGAACTTCTGATGGTACAGGTTCCAGCTACTATATAGGAATTGGAAAAGGTAGTTTTCCTAAAAATCCTAGTTACGAATCTTTTATTCACCCAATCTAATTCCAACTCAACATCATCCCAGAAGGACATGACCAAGTTGGCAAAAATGGGGGTGCATGCTGCCCGCATTGCCACACCCTTGACCCGTTTGTAATACCACCCTTCAAAATGAATGTAGTTGTACTTCAACACAAACTTGTTCACCTTGTCCTGGTTAAACAAATTGATCTTACTGAGCTGCTGTTCCACCCAGTTTAATCCTTCATGAGGAATTACTGAAAAAAGGTTGCATACATCGATGGTGACCATGATTAAATCAGGGGTAACCTCAGTCCCATTAAGCTGATCCAAAAACTGCCAAGAGTCCTTACTAATGTATGTAAACACTTTCAAACTTTTTTTTTTGCATATTCTAATCTAAATATTTACTTATGAAACATGTTTTGGCTCTCTTGCCATCCACATTAGGCCTGAATTTTGGATTAACTAGGCCCTTGTGTATTTTTGGAATTCCAAAAATATTTGAGACCATGGGATGGTCATTTTTCAAACAAGAATACTCATTTTCATCAATTTGCCCCGATATACTATGTCATCCAAAAGTAGATCTTTTTAAAAGGTTGCATACAATAAGATAGATTTAATGGAGTTACTGGATGAGGGGAGTATTAGTTTAGAAATTTTTAATTTTTTAGTCTTAGACCAACCAAAAATACCATCCAACTTTGGGATTCCCAAAGTTCATAAGAACTTGGAAGATCCACCCCTCAGATCGATAGTAGCAGCATCTGGTTCTAAGACTTATCCCATAGCAAAATACCTTGATCTGGAATTAAAGAGGGTTTGGATGGAGAGGGATGGAATAATCAAATATTCCTGGGATTTTTTTAAGAAACATTAAACAAGATTTATTTATTGAAGAACTTATATTTGTTACCCTGGATATCCAAGATTTATTTAATGTGATACCTCATGCTGCTGGACTGGAGTGGTTTGAAAAACCTTTAAGGTTCAAAGGGGACATTGAACAGGACTAAGTGGGTTTATTCATTGAGCTTATGGATTTAGTACTTAGAAATAACTTTCTTTTTTTCGAGGAAAATTTTTTAGGCAGAATAGTGGGGTAGCCATATACACTAAACTTAATGCTATCCACTTGGGAAAAGTTTATTACACACTCTATATATTCAAAATATTGGAAATATTGTAGGCACCTGGACGACATATGTATTTTTTTAATCAGGGCCCAAACGAGTATTAGAAGAGTTTATTAAATACTTAAATGGCACTACAGAATTTTTAAATTTCACCCACAATATTTCATGTGATCATTTACAATATTTAGACGTGGCGACAGGAAAGGTAATAGAGGCAAAGAGGTTCAAATCTAAGGTTTATAGAAAAAACACCTTTTCTAATTCCTACCTATTTTTCAGTAGTGCCCACCCTTTTTCACAAAAGAGGGGTATCTTGAGGGGGCAACTAATTAGAAGCAGCAGGATGACTTCTGAAGATGAAGATTTTGAAACTGAAAGCTTAAAATTAAAACAAATGTTTTTGGAAAGGGAATACCCCTGGGCCCTGATTGAACAATTAATAGTAGGAGGTGAAAGAAGGGGCAAATTTTTTCTTATTTTAGGGAAGTCAGAAATAGGAGGACCTATTGGGGCGAACGATTAATTGCAGGTTACCAATAACTGGAATAGTAATTTTGTTCTTAATTACATTAGGGAAACTATTACCATTAGGAAAATAGTTACCAATAACTGGAATAAATTCAGTAATTCTTTGGACTTAAAACTATTTAAAGACCCCTTAAAACTTACCTATAGAAAAGGAAATAATATGAAGGAAATACTTGAGACTAAAAGGACAAGGCAAAGCAGGAAAAGAACAGGAACTTGCAAATGTGGCAGCTGTTTGCAGTGTGGTTATGTCCTTCAAGGGGAGTCAGTATTTCTTAAACAAAAGAGGGATTAGGCTTAAAACCAATGGGTATACTAATTGTGACACTATTGGGATAGTTTATATTGCTATTTGTGAAATCTTTGGGGCCTTCTACATAGGGAAGACCATCAGAAAACTGAAAAGGCAAATATACAAACATATGAATGACATTAGGAAATGAGAGGAGACTAATGCATTGTATAGACATCAGAATCTATGTCCATCAGCGAAACTTAGGTTTTATGTGACTGAGAAAGTGGACATACACCTCTGTGGAGGATCCTGGGAGACTACCATTGAATTTCAAGAACTATTTTGGCAATTAAAGTTGGAAGCCAAAAAAGGGGCAGGTTTAAATGATTATCTTTCCCTGGCCCCAGTTCTGAAGCTCAGATCTGCTAAGTTGTGAATTCCCCTCCTGACCACTAGAGGGGAAGAAATGACCATTTTGGTTTAATTGCATTTCCTATTTAAATAGTTTTAATTATATATACATATGCATTCATTTTTACATATTAAAGTTTCATGTATTAGGTATTTATTCTAACACTTTATATTATACCATGACTCCCCCAAAACGTGCACGCTGATTGGCCAGCGTGCACATTGTAAATCGAGTTATACTAATGGAAAAAGGTCCGGTCGCCCGGACTTTTTTCCATTAGTATAACTCTACTTTTAAAACACTGTCTCGCTATGTTAAATGGGTTTAATATAGCGAGACAGCTTTAAAATAAGCAATGGAGATCTCCGTTGCTTATTTTAAACTGTCTCGCTATGCTAATCCCATTTAACATAGCAGACAGGTTTTAAAAACAACGGAGAAAGCAAGATCTCTGTTGCTTTTTACTGTTCGCTATGTTAAATGGGTTTAACATGGCGACGGTTTTAAAATAAGCAACGGACATCTCCGTTGCTTATTTTAAAACCTCGCCATGTTAAACCCATTTAACATAGCAACAGTAAAAGCAACGGAGATCTTGCTTTCTCCATTTTTGCCCACAGCTCTGATGTACCGCGCAGGCGCGCAGTACATCAGAACTGCCGCTGATGCCAGACATCTGCGAAGGGCAGTAAACGGGCATTATACTATGCCATTATTTAAAAAAAGTAATAGTTTCTTTTCTTAAATAATGTCATGGTACAATAGCAATAACCCACTTCTGGGTGTGGGTAATGCTGGATTTACCCACGGTTGGCTTTGTTTGGTCGCTCGGGGTTCGCCCTCGGGACCAAACAACGCCAACCGTGGGTAAATCCAGCATTACCCACACCCAGGTGTGGGTTATTGCTATATTATCTATTTGTTTCTGTGTCTATATATGAAAAATATTTTTTTTAAAAATATTTGATAATTTTTTATAAGAATTTTTTTTTTTTTAAATTCAATAAAATTTCCTATTGGAGGATGTATCAGGGGGAGGGGTATTCAAGAGGGGCGGCTAGTTGGTTTTGTAACATCTGATGAAGTCTTTTGTAATTGGAGATAAAAACGCAGTGCTTATTTTGTAGCGTTAGTGAGAACAATAAACTAGTGGTCTTTGGGCTTTATAATGCGGCTGTTATTTTCATGATTGGACATTTGTGTTCTATTTTCTTGTTGGTTTGTGGCTTGTTTATTCTGCACACAACCTTGTTTCTCTTTTTGGAGTCCGTTGTTTGCATACATTAGTAAGGACTCTTGGCAGTTTTTGGATAAGCTTAATGGGATTGAGGTTCTCCCCGATTTAATCATGGTCACTATCTATGCATGCAACCTTTTTTCATTAATTCCTCATGATGGATTAAACTGGGTGGAAAAGCAGCTCAATGAGACCAACTTGTTAACCAGGATGAGGTGAACAAGTTTATTGCGTTAAAGGTGGTAATATTAAAGCACAACTACATTCATTTTGAAGGGCAGTATTACAAACAGGTCAAGGGTGTGGCAATGGGGGTGGCATGCACGCCATTTTTGCCAACGTGGTCATGGGGAGCAGGAGTACCTGATGAAAAGTTTCCTTATGGCACAAATAGTTCATTATACTGGGTTCCTGGATGATCTTTTCCTAATTTGGAAGGGAACTGAGGCTAGTTTAAAAGAACTTTTGGTGTACATCAATGAAACTGTACATTTTTTGAAATTCACTTTTGAAATAATAAGTCCAGGATTAATTATTTGGATGCTGACTTAGAATTGGATCAGGTGAATAAAAGGTTCATGACTAGGATTTTTAGGAAACCTACTTTTTCCAATTCCGATTTGGATTATAGTGGCTGGCACCCACACCATCAAAAGAAGTCCATAGTTAAGGGGCAAATGGTGCAGGCTGCCAGAATGGTCAGTCTACAGGAAGAGTTTTTCAGTGAATTGGAATTCATTACACAGATGTTCAAGCAGAGAGGATATCTAAATGGTTTGTGTGACATTAGCATTGAAGTAAAAAGTAAACCTGACCAAGGTGTATACAAGCTTCTTTTGGGAAATGCAAATTTGTGGATCCCAGGGTGGTGCAATGGATAAGTCCAACACTTGTATGAGCTTAATAATCAATCACTTATAACGGTGTAGCTAAAGCAATTCTTGATGTTGCCAAAAATAATTGGGAAATATTGCAGTTTGATGCAAATATTGCACAAAAAGTGGGAACAGCTCCCAGAGTTGTATTTAGAAAAGAGAGATTGTTGATAACATTTTGGAGATGGGAACAGGGTATGACACGTAATAGGAGAGTTGGGAATTACAAATGTAATACATGTGTTTACTGTTCATCCATTTTTGAAACAGGGAGAAATGTTAATATTAATGGAAAGGTGATTTGCATCCAGAGGCATTTTAACTGTAACAGCAGTAATGTGATTTTTGTGGCAA
>NC_056749.1:189973642-189976142 GCF_019279795.1 Protopterus annectens | reverse complement strand
AGGGATGCGAGCTTCCAGACTTCATGCACCTGATGAAGGATTTACCAATGAGCTATATTCATTAAAGGAGAGATTGTATGAACGTGGGTATAGTGAGGTAGAGGTGAATACAGATCTTAGTGACATTGATATGTTAAGACGAGGTAGGCCTATTCCCTACTTTTCGAATATGGTTAGTGGAGAGGCGAGCGGTATAGTTATCTCCCAGTTTGACATTAGACTACCAATGGTTTTTTCTGCTGACAATAGATTTGTATCAGAGATTATTAACAAGAATTGGGGGGTTTTGACTACCAATGATGAGATTCGAGCACTGGTTGGTGACAAACCACAGGATGTTTATAAGAATAAATCTAATTTGAAGAATATGTCATGTCAACGTACATGTTGCCAAGATAGTGAGCCAGTGAATGTCTTTGGCTCCTTTCCATGTGGTTGATGTAACTTTTGCTCCTATATTGACATGAGTGACAGTTTTATACATCCAGAGACAAAACAGATGTACAAGTTTCATATTTCAGCCAATTGTAACACTGCACATGTAGTCTATTTAGCTGTGTGTAATTGCTGTGGATCATTCGATGTCGGGAAAACCAAAAGGGAACTAAAAACTAGGATTAGGGAGCATTTATAAGCCATTAGGGTTGACTCATCAACCAATGCTTTAGCCAAACATGTAAAAATCAATGGCACTTGAGCATCAGTTTAAGTTTAGGGTTTTGGAAGTTATTAAGCCAATTATATGTGGAGGAGATGTTAGGAATGAGATGGAAGAGAGGGAGATGGGATGGATTAGGAGACTAAGGGCTGATTGTGGGAAGGGACTCAGAGAGCTTCTTTGAGACCAGTATTAAAAGCAAGGGGATGTAAGGTTAGGCAATAGCAACAGCATGTCTCCCCCACCCCATTTTTTACATGTATTTTTATTTGTACTTTTTATATGCATTTTTTATATGCAACTCAAATGCATCTTCATATGATGCATACAATTTTTATTTTTTTTTTGTATGAGGTCTTTCAGGCTTTTATTTGCAATTTATTATTTAAATGATGTTACTACTAATGCTCTTATATTTTTTAGATGCCTTAATAGTGTTTTAACATCATTAAGCTGTTTTAATTACAGCTAATTGAGTCTAATTGATTGACTGTTCTTATATAAAAGCAGACTATTTTCTTCTGTTTGTAAAGGTCTGATGAAGCTATAGTGAAAGCGCTTACCGTCCTTATCAGTGCACAATAAATTTTGCAGTTTTAAAGATTACAGTGGCATTTTGTGAAGTCCATGGTTGCCTGTGCTGGTTCTTCTTTTATTGGCTTTATAGTATTTACAACAGCAGCGACAAGGCATTTGCTTCGTTTATTACAGCTTTCATTGTTTTGATTTTGTGTATTGAGCCATAAATGGACAAGATGAAGACTTCCAGTCTTTCTCTTTAAAACCCCTTATCAATTATATTCTGTTAGTTTTAATATTGATTTTAGTCAGCATCCTAACAGCTTCGCAAAGATTTTAAGATCTGTTTGTAATAAAGAGATAGGGCAATAACTGAATGGATCCGTTTATGTCCTTCTGTAGTTTAACAAACAAAAGAATCTGTTCCTTTAGCAAATTCTCTGGAAATTCTTGTTTTTCTAAAACATCTTTAATCTAATCAGGAACACAACCCATTCCATTTTGAAATTTTTGTAAAAATTCCATCTTTACTTAGTGCTTTCCTAGATGCTAATGAATCAACAGCCCTTATAACCGCCTCACTTTCTATAGATTTGCCTTTTGTTGTTTTTTCCTGCTGTGACAGTTGTGGTGGGCTTATTACTGTGGTAAATATTTCTTGTAGCTCTAATTTGGTTACCCCACTTTGTGTATTGGGCCAGTGATCTTTTTGTTTTTAAGCATACTGATGCTATCTTGTTGGTCTAGCTCACCCTTTTGATCTTTTTGTACTGTAATAGCCCCTTCTCGCTGTCTAACTTTTGCATTTGAGCATAGTTTAGGGGAGGTGAGCCCTTTGGCAAAATAGAAGAGAGTATACCTATCCCACTTTCTGTATTATGTTCTAGAGAAATTGTCCATAGATTTTTTTAATTGAAGTTCTGACCATAGCTGGGCCGTTCCCTTTCTACTTAGCTTTACCTCAGCTTCTTTTATTTTAATGTGGTTTAACCATTCCTGTTTTGTTGTTTTAGTCTTTTCTTACTGACTTAAAATACATATCTCAATCAAATTCCCATTATATTGTTTGAAATTTATGGCCATCACTCATTATGCACTTATCCTGCCCATCTCAGAACTTCTTCAGGAGTCCCCAGATCTGGTTCAGAAACTCTATCTTTAAATAAGAGATCCATTCACCATCAAGATCCAGTCCTAGGTCTGCTCCTTATTGTTAGTGTAAAGCATAACATTATGCTTCTGGTTGTTTGTTCAAATCCTGGACATCTGTCATATTACTCTTAATAAACCTTCTGCCTGCTATACCTCCATGTTTTATATAGG
>NC_056749.1:189838642-189961142 GCF_019279795.1 Protopterus annectens | reverse complement strand
AACATGACAGTGTAATTACTGATTCTTATGTCTGGCTATTTGGAGGATATAGCTTGTTTGAAACTGCAAGACAGAACTCCTATAGAGCTTAGTCCATTGGCCATCACTTAGAAAGGGCCTTGTACTGAAGTGATTTACCTTGTGAACAAAATGTAGTACATAAATCAATAAGCATGCAACGTACAGCGGTATTAGCAGGGAGAGTTGCCGCAGTAATAATTCTGCTTGAAAGATAATCACACGGTCGGGTGCTACAGCAATGCTACAGTTTTGCCTCTGTAACTACATCATTATGAATATACTGTGGCGTATGTACAACTCAGACTCGTGTTACGGTGCCATATGTGAAATGGGGCAGAGCGTATAATCACTTTTTAAAGCAGGTATAAAATAAGGATGCATTTTCTTTTCCTCCCCAAGGCAGAGGAAACATTTTTTTTCTTAACTAAATAGTTATCTTACTGATCCTGCTTTTACAAATCTGACAAACTACTAACACAAGAACTGTAAATTAAATCTTTTGAATTTACTATTACTACCAATTACTACCGAGCTGTAACTGGTGTATTACGCAAGTTCCTGAATCAGAGCCTCATATTATGCAAACAATATGCAAAGTTATTGGCCTTCCAGTTTTGTTTCTGGCCGAGCTGTCTCCTGGGTGGAACCTGCACAGCCTCACTCTGTCTGCATTGACACTCTGTGGATACTCCTTCTCAAGCATCCTAAAAGTGTGCCAGAGGAAATGGCAGTTCTCCAAATTGCAACAGAGTCCATGTTCATCTTGCACCGGTCCAGTACCTTGTCCAGTATTAGTTCTCAGCCTCGTCTCCCTTGGATGCCAAGATAATCTCGGACTCCCCTTTGACCCTGAAATAGATTAAAAACTTATCTGGTGAAGAAAGGTTAGCAGGTAACTGGAGAATAAATATGTCAAGTTTATTGCACCAAAAAACTTTGAAGTGCCCTAGACATATATTTATGGGCGACAAACATATACACAATGCAATTTAGAATGCTGACAGTTAAAGACTGCTTGTTCCCCTGCCACATTATTTATTAGCATTATTAAATGGATTACAGCAATGGTCCCACTGAATCGTTTCCAGTTTCACCCCAGGAGTACAAACTCCATAAAAGAAATTACTTCTCACACAGTGATCCACTCAATAGAAAATCAGACAGAGAGAGACACACAGAGACACAGACAATAAGCAAAGCAAAAACACGGCCTAACTATATATATGTGTTTGGTCTGAGGTGGATGGTTAACTCACTATATTAAGCATTTTACATAGTTACCGTAGCTATGGTCTGAGGTGGATGGTTAACTCACTATATTAAGCATTTTACATAGTTACCGTGGCTATGGTCTGAGGTGGATGGTTAACTCACTATATTAAGCATTTTACATAGTTACCGTGGCTATGGTCTGAGGTGGATGGTTAACTCACTATATTAAGCATTTTACATAGTTACCGTGGCTATGGTGCAGTTTGCTTATTTGTTTTGTGTTTCAATTATTGTTTATTCAGTCATAAGTGAACTGTTAATCCTAGTTGCTGGCATTCTCCTGATTGTTTAGAAAAAAAAATAGTTCATGCTGAAGAAAAAAACTTACAAAGGACATCATAGGGAAAACAAATTGCAATTTTTATTTATTTTATTTTACATTTAACGGTGTAGGGTCTAGCTGGGCAAGTAGCCCGTTTTCAGCAGAGACCAGAGGAGAAAAGCTCCATGACAATAAAACAAAAAAGGATTACAACAATTCTTTTAAAAAGACTTACAAAACAATATACAAAAAAAGTTGTAACAGTTGCCAATAATCACAATTTACTAAAGGGAATGTAAAACAGAAAACATTCCATTTCCTAAGCCATACTACAGACAGTAATATGAAACGCATTGGATATATAACTAAAATAAACCATTGTGGTATTTCCATTTGGTAGAAGACAGACAAGGAAAAGACAGCAGAAAAGAAACATTTGAATGATGGCATGAGAAACCAGACAGGAGTATTACAGGAGTACAGCCATTGAGTAAGGTATTCCTTTAGGAGATGTTTGAAGGTATGACTATCTGTGTTTTTTTAGGATATTCTGGGTTATGGGTTGTCCTGTTTAGGTACCTTGAAGGAGAAGAGAGAGTCAAAGTATTTATGGGACTTTGTAACCTTGAGTATAAGTTTATCGGATGATCTAAGGGTCTTGGGGTTGGTATTTAGTTGCAGGAGGTTGGAGATTGCAGGGCAGTTTTCAGGTTTGTGGATAATGGAGTGGGCAGTGGTGAGCTGATTGAGCAATAACAGATTAGGAAATTCAAGCCAGTGTAGTTTGTGAAGAGCAAGGCAATGATGGGTCCTGCTGGGTATATTAGCAGCACATTTTGCTATTTTGTTATAGCAGGAATCAAGTTGATATAAATCAAACTTGTGCAGTTTAGTTAAAAGTTGAGAACAGTAGATAGGAGGGGGGATCTGGCTGTGGCTAGTCTGCCATTTTGAGTGAGGTAAGGTTTGGCCCTATATAGGAGTACCAAATTTGATGTGAACTTTTTAAATTGTGAGTGATATGTGTTTATTGAATGTTAGGTTGTCTATTGTAACACCAAGCAGTTTTGGTTGGTTAACTGGTTCTATTATAGTGCAATTAGTGGAGTAGATGGAGAAAAGAGGTGGTTTTGCTTTGGATTTCCTGCCAGAGATCATTAAATTTTGATTGAGTTTAGGATGAGTTGAAGTTCATTTAGGTCATTTTCAATATCTAGAAATGACTTTTGTAGTTTATCTTAGAGCTCTTGGAGTGTGGGAGCAGAGCAAATAAGAGTAGAGTCATCAGCATATTGAATGATAGCAGATTTAGTGGCAGTGTTTAGACTATTTGTGAATATAATAAAAAGGAGAGGGCCAAGGATGGAACCCTGAGAAATTCCAAAAGAAACTGGGAGGAGTGTGGAGAGTTTGTTATCTATCCCATTTAGTTGCCTGTTGTTTAGTAAGATAGCTAAAGAACCAGTTGAGAGCTGTAGAGTTCAGGTTGAAGAGGGCTAGTGTGTTTAGTAGTTCGTGGGACACCGTATCAAAAGCTTTGGACATATCAAGGAATATAGTAGAGACTAGCTGTCCATTGTTTTTGAGGAGGCTGATAGTTAGTGAAACTTATGAGGGCTGTGGAGGTACTGTGTTTTGGATGAAGCCATGGTCTGAACTAGATGAGATGTTATTTGTAGTGAGGTGGTGTAGGAGCTGCTTATGTATACATTTCTCTAAGATTTTGGCTAGGGGGTGAGAGAATGGCAATGGGCCAATAATTAGAGTAGAGAAATCATTAAATGGTCTTTCCTTGTGGTGGGAGATATGGGATATTTTCTACAGTATGGGGGCATATTGTTTTGCAATGGATTACTTGATTAGAATAGATATGGTATAGGTGATGGAGCTTGCAGCAGTTTTTAATAAGTCATTAGGGAGTTGTACAGCTGCTAGATAGGTAGGTTTTAGATTTGATAGAATTTTTTGATACAAGAGGTTTGCATGGGTTTAAAAGAGAAGTATTTGGGTTTAGAGTTAGTGAAGGTAGGTACTGCAAGGGGTTGGTTAGATTTGTTGTTTAAAAGTGAGGTAATAGTTGTGATGAAATTAGTTAAATTGGGATGCTAAGCATTCAATGCTATTTGTTGTAAATGGTGCAGGGTTAGAGGCTTTGCCAGGGCTGAGGAGGCAGTTAATGTTTTGCCAACATTTTTGTGGGTAATGTGATTTTGCTGACAGACTAGATTTTTTTTGTCAGATATTTGCTTCTTAGTTTGCAGTGGTTTGTAAGAGGTGAGGATTTCTGAGGTTTTGAGGTTGATAAGCAGTTCAGGCTCTATCCCTTTCTTTAATGAGAGACTGAACATCTTTGGTTATCAAAGGTAGGTTTTTGGCTTTGGAGCGTATTTTTCTTGTTGGAGTGAGGTTATTAAGGATGTTGAAAAATGTATCATTAAAATATTGTACAGCTTGGTCTAGGTGGAGTGATTTTAGAGGTGACCAGATGCAGTTTTGAAGTAGGGAATTTAGAATGGTAAGGGAAAATTTTTCTTTTGTTACGTATGTGCTTGAAAAACAGGGGGAGTGAATGTGTTTCCTTAGTAGAAAGGTAGGGGAGTGATCACAGAGACTAGGGGATACACTTAGCCTGGTGGGTAAGGTTGGGCTTCTTGGTTAGTATCTAGTCTAGAATAGATTCTTAGTGTGTTTATCCATTCTAGTAGGGAAGTTTATAGTTGGGTGAAGGTGACTAGATTGATAAAATTGGAGGGGTTGTCAGATGAGCAGAACAGCCAGTCCAAGTTGAAATTGCCTAGCATTATAGTTTCTTGATTGAAATTAGAGGATGCCCAAGACAGGAAACTTTCAATGGCAGGTAGATTTCCCGTGGTAGGCAGGAGACAATAATTATGATGGCTTTATGTGGATTTACTTCATAGTGGGTGGTTAGAATTTCTATTTCTAATAGATCTGGTAGAGTACAGATTAATTTTTCAAATTTTGAGGAAATTTTTATACATGATGGCAATGCCTTCACCACACTTGTTCAGCCTATCTTGTCTAATAACATTATAAATCACTAGTAAGTATTGCCTCATTTTTAATGCAGGGTTTTAGCCATGGCTCAGTAATAATTACTACATCAGGAGTGTAGGTAGTTACGGCTGCATGAAATTCACTATTTTTTTTGTGATACTCATAACTAATTTTAACTTCAGAAGCAAGTTTGATTTGGAATATTTTAGGGAAGGAAGGTGGACAGTAGTATTAGTAGGTGATGTGGGTGTTACTGGGTGGGTCCTAGGTTAGGATGTATGTTAGCCTGGAGTTTGATTTCTGTTAGCGAGTATAGAAGAGGAGAGAGTTTGAGCTTGGATATTAGTTGATGAAAGAAATCGGGATACAAAGGAGGGTTGGGGGTATGGACATTTATAGTGGAAGAGTAATATGTTAGAGCTAGTGTAGAGGTTAGAAGAGATGTAAAAATGGATATTTGGCTTTGTATGGTATGTAATAGTGAGGAGTGTAGGAGACTGGTAGTGTGTTATGTTTAATGTGACGATGGTAGTGGAGCGGGAGGCTAGGTATAGGAGAAAGTTGCTCAAAAGAGTGGTGATAACCGATGTGGTGAAACAGTAGTGAAATTGGAGAAAAGTACAAGTGGGTTGGTGTGTGCAGCCTAGTAGAGAGAAATGTACTGATAAAGTAAAGTAATGTGGTAGGGGCAACAGTGTTATGTGAGGGAAGAAATACTGGTTAGTAACGTGGGAGGGGAGAAAGTGAAAGAAATAATTGTGGGTGTGTTGGATGAGGTAGCTGCAAGCTATAGGATAAAGGAGTAGGCTAGGTTAGTACGTTTAAGGAAAGAGGGGGTGGGTGGAAATGGGTTAGGGTAGGGGAGCGGAGTGAGCCTGAGTGAAATGAGGGCGAATGGAACCAATGGATAGAAGACACAGCAAGATAGACTGGTCCACTATAAAAGACAGCTAAAACTACTGCAGTTGAACCAAGCATAAAGTATACACATAGCCGGCCTTAGGTATAGGCCAACTAGCCAGTCTCTTAGGGCGCCACTGTAGCAGGGGCACTTTTCCAGTATTTATTTGGTGTAGGCAGACCAGGATGGGGCCACCTGGGTGGTGTGGAGGGGGGCGGTGCTGTGGAGCCCTTTTGTCTAGGGCAGCAGCTGACCTAAGGCCGTTGCTGAGGATACAGTGTAGCATTTACAATTAGTGAGTTTTAAAACACAGACCAGGCCTCTAGTAGCTGTAACCACAAAACTATGACAAACAAGTAAAGGAACTTGCAGAGGGAACACAAGGAGTCAGCAGCAAGGAAGAAAACAGTTTAAAAATAGAACCTGGAGTCCCAGTAGGTAATATCACTTCCTGCACAGCTCTGATTGGTGGGATGGGGGTTGTGAGAGTTTACAACAATATGTAAGTGTGGTTAGTGCCAGGCCCAGAGGCAAGCACAGTCCAGAAACAATTAAAAACTAACAGAAAGAGGCTATGTACTGTCAATAGTAAGAAAAAAGGTTTTGTTGTGTAGTACTTTCAGGTAATCCAGACCATCTTTTTTTGGAGAAGGTTCCCCTGCACCCTAATGGCAGCAGTGTGCAGTTAGAACTTGTCTGATCGAAGACTGCTGGAATAGGGCTCAGGTTTTAGATTTTTATTGGTTAATTTGTTTACATTAGTTTGCTCATTTGCTACTGTTATATTAAAAACTTTATGCATTGCCGCTTAGCTAGGGTTAAACTATTCCTGGCGCCATAAAGTCTGCTCTTCAAAATTTCCCTTAGAACTAGCCAGAGTTTTAGTTTTAGCACTCAAATCTGTTTCTTTGAGCTCAGCACTTGTTCAGAACTCATAAGCACTTAAGAAGCTACAAATTACTACAGCACTAAACTTTCCTCACTTGTCTAGAGTGAAACAGTTTTTAGTACTTAATAAATATGCACCTATCCAGGCATGTCTAAGGGCAAGCTTCCGGTGTTTTCTCCTGTGTACCTGATGAATCTGGGCATCTTGGGGCAATGCAGCAATTGCCTCATGTACACAGACAACCCTCTCTTCCTACCACCCAACACAACAACCTGTGAGAGATGCACTTATATAGCCAAACTAGAAGCAAAGCTCTCTTCACCCAAGACTGGACTAGACAGTCAAGAGGAGAAGGTAAACACTTGCACCACACTCCCTCAAACCCTGCACCACACTCCCACAGTCCCTCAAAACCTAAACCACCAAAACACACATAGCAACACAAAACAAACACCTACATTTACAGAGGCCCTCAGTAAAAATCTGCTCAAGCAACAGAGACCTCCAAAGCAGAAATGCATGCAAACTCCACTCCCCAACACAACCCAAATGACACATAGCCCACAAACTCAGTGTGCCATTCAACCACAGCCCATAAGGCATAACAGTGTATCCAACACTCTAGTCATAGGTGACTCAGGCACACTGATGTTCCACTCACCAGGCTAAACAAGGAGAAAGTTACGGTCAGCTGCCTGTCGGGTGCCAGGATCCACTACATAATGCACGCACTCAGGTCACTCCACAACAAGTACAAATATGACTCTGTCATTGTCCATGTTGGTGTAAATGACCTGAGACATACCTCCATGGACTAGATTCATGGGTAGGTATAGGGCTATCTGCCCGAAGGCATTTATAAGCCTAGCCGGAATGTGTTGGCTTTCGCCACTGCTTTAGATCGGTTCCCTGTGCCTCTGTCCAGCAGATCCATTGAAGTGATCCCCAGGGTAAACTTTCCGTTTCCCATCCACTTGTCAAGGTTTCTCTTGACGAGTGTTAGTGAGGAGGTCTGCCTAATATAGATTGGAATTCTTTTAGAGAGCATGGGAAGTCTCTGGGACAGGAATCTATCCCTCCAGCACGTCCTATTTATTGTTGTGGTGAGGTTTAGATCCCTAGAGCGTGTGGCTCGAGGGGATATGTTTTTTTTTAAGGTGGAGCATGTCCAACAATTCTGGGCTGGACATGGCCTTGTGTGTCAGGCAGAGATCACCTCTGATTAAGTTGTATGCAACCAAGTAAAGCTGGAGTTTCTTCAGTCAAGCTGCATAGGGCATCTGTTTTGAGGCCAGTGATCCTCTTGTTGAGGTAGTTCTGTGGTCTTTCCAGCTGTTGCAAGTGTCTTGTAAGGTACATTCCAAATGGGACATTGTATTCTATGATGGGCCTAATGAGTGATGCATAGAGGGTCACAATGACCTCTTTTGATCTGGATGCAAACCTTTTTTTGATTAGGTGGGCCACACAGAAGGATTTTCTAACCACTCTGGCAATGTGATTATCAAAGGAGAGATTACAATCTACTTGGGTCCCCAGATCTCATATTACATCTTTCATATTTAGGGGGCTACTACCTATGTGGCAGTTTGTGGGTACTTTTGTTTTTTCCAAAGGGGGTGACTATGCACTTTTTGGCATTTAGCTTAAGGCCATGATTTTGGACACCAGGTATCTGTCTCAGTGAGACCCTTTTGGAGGATGTCTGTGTCACCTGGAGAGTCAATTATAGCCCCTAGTTTGCAGTCTTCTGTGAACTAGGTCAGCCATAGCCCTCCTGTGCTTGCCTGTACCTGAGAAGTATATGCCGAACAGGAGGGGTCCTGGGACTGAGCCCTGGGGAATGCCACTTGCAACTGGTTTAGAGTCTCAGAACTAGCTCCCGCAACCCTTACCATGTGGGTTCTGTCCGTGAGCCAGTTGGCAACCCATCTTGTGATGCAGGGGTTTATGTTCAGGCGGGTGAGCTTGTCTATAATACCATAATGGGGAATAGTGTCGAAGGCCTTTGCGAGGTCTAAGTAGGCTGTGGGGACCACCTTTCCCTCACCTATAGCCTTGGTAACTGTCTCAAAGAAGTCCACCAGATTTAGGAGGCACGATCTCCCCTTAAAGCCAAAATGGGTAGGGTCCAGTGTTTGCAGGTTCCCAATGTCTCTGTTAAGGAGATCCATGATGAATGCGCTCCATAGCCTTGCAAACCAAGCTAGTCAGGCTTATAGGGTGATAGTTTGGGGTCTGTTGTAGCTCCACCTTTGTGGAGTGGAATAACCATTGCTGTTCCCCACTCTATGGGCATGTAGCCTGTGGAGAGGCAGAGTTTGAACAATGCGTTTAGGTGAGGGGTTGGTTCATCTTTGAGCTCGTGCAGGACACAGTCTGGGACATCATCCAGTCCCATTGATGCTGCATTTTTGGCTTTGGAGAGGGCTGTTTTAACCAGTCTGTGATTTCAGGGGCACTACATTCTTCTGGTATGGTTATGGGCCCTTTTGGGGGGTGAAGTTTGCACCAAACCTGTCTGCCAGGATGTTGGTGATATCGGTTGGTTCAGTGTATTCTGGGCCATTCTGCACCAACTCCAAGCAGATCTGAGAATTGCCACTTAGATTCTTGACATAGCTAAAGAATCCCTTGCGGTCATCTTTGTAGTCCTTGGCAATTTTTCCTTTGAAGCTAGCCTTGGATATTTTTATGAGGGATCATAGTTTCTTGCTGATACTGATAGGGAGGTCTTCCCTTCTTGGGATTTTACTCTTCTCTACTAGTTTCCTCCTTCTACTGTATAGCTTATTTATGGCAGGGGTCCTCCAGACTTTTTTTGGAGGAGTGAGTCTTGGTTTTGCTTGGCATAGCATGATTCATGCATTCTTGTAGGTGCCCGTAGACTGCATCAGTAAAGGATTTTGCAGCTTGGGCAGCGTTATCCTTTAGCATGGGGTCTTTGAAACTTTCCACCGCTGTCTTAAGTAATGTGAAGTTTGCTTTTGAAATGTTTTTCACAGTGGTTTCTTTGACCGGGGCTGGAGGAGGAATGTGGAGATCCAGAGCGATTAGTTTATGGTCACATCTATCCAGCGAGGGGTTGACCTCTGATGTGGAACACCAGTCACCCATGTTGGTAATGATTAGGTCCAATATATTGTCACCTCTGGTGGGGATGCTGACCAGTTGATCCAGGGTATTTGAGTTATAAATCCTAGGAAATGTTGGGCAAAGGAGTTAGTACTTGAGTAGTTCTCCCAGTTAATGTTTGGGTAATTGAAATCACCCAATATCAGGTGTTTGGTAGGACCGTTATGTTTCCCAGTGTTTCCAGAAATGCAGAATGGGGGTCCTGGCACATAGTGGGTGATCTGTAGCAAGCTACAATTTGAATTGCAGTTTTGACCATTGTTAGTTGCACGTGGATGATCTCTGAAGCATGCCACTAACCTTGAGGTGTGGGTATCCTTGATGAATACGGATACACCCCCCCCCCCACCCCTTTGTATTTTGGTCCGGGTTTTGTGGTTGAAATTTATGGTACGAGTTGTAGCCTGGTAGTGCTGGGGTGCTCTCTGGAGCCTTAAGCCAGGTTTCTGTTACTGCACATACATCGATTTCCTCCATACTGAGGAGTGCCTCGAGTACATGTATTTTGAGGTTTAGACTTCTGGCATTGAGTAACATTACCCTCAGTATTTTGTTATTTGTGCTATTTACAGCAGTGGGTTTGTCTTTTCAGCCTTGCCTAAAAAAAGGCACTATGGGGGTGGCAAGAGCCTTGGCCAGTATTCGAAAGCCTAAGGGTGACAGGTGCAAGCCGTCTCTAGCGAAACATGTCTTGTTGAGCATGTCATCCCAGACGGACATGAAAAAAGACATGTTGGAGCTCTCCAATCTTGTAGCCCAGACAGGTATGACCCTATCCCAGAGTATCATCCTGCCATCACCCAGAATGATACCATACAGTACAAGGACAAAATGATTGAATTCAACAATTGGCTAAGCTTCTGGTATCGTTCTAAGGGGATCCAGTATCTGTCTGCCTGGAATGACATGATCGATGGACCACGATGCTTTGCCAGAGATGGCCTGCACCTGTTGCCCTTGGGATTCTGGATACTGGCTAAGGCTCTTGCCACCCCTATACTGCCTTTTTAGGAAAGGTTCAAATGACGAATTCACCACCGTAACAGGTACAAGCAAAATCTGAGGGTAATGCTACTGAATGCTAGACGTCTAAACCTCAAAACGCATTCACTCGAGGCACTCCTTAAAATGGAGAACAAACATCTGTGCAGTAACAGAGACCTGGTTCAAGGCTCCAGAGAGCACCCCTGCATTTCCAGGGTATAAGTCATACCACACCTTTCGGCCACCTAACCTGGACTGAAACACTAAAGGTGGAGGCGTGTCCATATTCATTAAGGATATCCACACCTCCAGGCTAGTTGCTCAGCATAATGCATCCAAAATTATCCAAGTGCAACTAACTCTGGGCAAGACCACAATCCAAATTGTAACTTGCTACAGATCCCCACCATGCCCCAGGATTCCCACTTCTCATTTCTGGATACACTGGAAAATATTAGGGTACAACTCAACACCCTAATAATGGGCGATTTCAACTACCCCACCATTAACTGGGAAAAGTAATCCTGTACCAACTCTTTTGCTCAACGTTTTCTGGAATTCATAAATTCCAGTGCCCTGTATCAAACTTATCCACACCCCCACCAGGGGCAGCAATATCCCAGACCTGGCTTTTACCAACATGGGCGACCAGTGTTCCACATCAGAGGTCAATTCCTCGTTGGTCAGATCCGACCACAAGCTAATCGGCCTAGAAATCCACATCCCACCCCCACCTCCCATTAGGGAAACCACCATAAAAAATTTCTCCAAAGCCAACTTCACACTTTTTAAGACAGAAGGGGCAAACTTCACGACACCCAAGCAGACAGACAATAGAGGTACGACTGCTGAATCCTACACAAATGCACTTCATAAGCACTTACACGAGTGCATGGATCATGCTATCCCTAACTGAACCAAGATTCTATCCTCCAAAAAAAGGAAGCCAATCTGGTGGTCTCCTGCCATAAACTCTGCAACAGAAGAAAGAAACTGTTGCAAAAACATAAATAAATAAATAAAATAAAATAAAAAGAGTACAATCCCATGACTGGAAGAACTCCCTGGTCAGCCTCAGTAAGAAGCGGAGATCCCTCATGAAATCCTCCAAAGCTAGTTATGAAAACAAAATCTCCACCGATTCTAAAGGCAACCACAAAACATTCTATAGCTATGTCAAGAATCTCAATGGCAACACTCAGATCTGCCCTGAGTTACAGCACAATGGCACTAAATATACAGAACCAACTGATATTTCCAACATCCTGGCAGATAGGTTCAATGCTAACTTTACCCCACCCCCTAAAGGACCCATCTCTATACCAGAAGAATGCAAAGTTCCTGTAATCATGGCTGCACAGGTAAAAACCACACTCTCCAAAGCCAAGAACACAGCATCCATGGGACCGGACAACATCCCAGGTGCATTCTACATGAACTACAGAATGAACTGGCACCCCACCTTGGCACCATGCTCAATCATAGCCTCACCTCAGGGTTTGTGCCCACTGAAAGGCACACAGCGATGGTTATCCCACTCTACAAAGGGAGAGCCACCACTGACCCAGAGAACTACCGCCCCATTAGCCTGGTCTGCAAGGCCATGGAACGTATCATGGAACTTATAAACAAAGACATTGGTAATCTCCAAACTCTGGAGCCTACCCAGTTGGGGTTTGTATAAGGCAGATCAGGTCTCCTAAACCTGATAGACTTCTTTGAAGCAGTCACCAAAGCCATAGACGAGAGTAAGGTGGCTCACACAGCCTATCTAGATCTCGCCAAGGTGTTTGACACCATCCCCCACTCTGGAATTATAAATAAACTCACTAAGCTAGGTATAAATCCCTATGTCACAAGATGGGTTGCCAACTGGCTCACTGACAGAACCCACACTGTGAAAGTAGCAGACTCAAATCAGACTTCAGACCAGTGACAAGTGGAGTACCACAGGGTTCAGTCCTGTGTCCGCTCCTGTTTGGTATCTACTTTTCTGAAGTACGGGCTAACACAGAAGGTCTTTGGCTAATGAAGTTCACAGATGTCTCCAAACTAGGAGCCATAATTGAACCTCCTAATGATCTGGACATCCTATAAAAGGGCCTCACTGAGAAAGATGCCTGGTGTCAAAGCCATGGCCTCAACCTCAATGCCTTTGGTAAAAACTCTGTACCCATGAGCTACCACATAGGTGGTGGTCTACTTAACACCAAAAGTGTGATAAGAGACCTTAGGACACAGGTAGACAGTAGTCTCTCCTTTGATAATCACATCACCACAGTAGTCAGGAAATCCTTCTACATGGCACACATTACAAAAGGTCTCTCATCCAGGGAAAAAAAAGGAGGTCATAGTTTCCCTCTACTAGTCACTCATTAGACCCATTTGAGAGTAAAATGCCCCTTTTGGTATGTACCTCACAAAGACATCGGCAACAACTGGAAAGGCCGCAGAAATATCTCACAAAGAGGATTACTGGCCTCAAACAGATGCCCTATGCAGACCATCTCAAAAAACTCCAGCTTTACTCAGTCACATATCGCCTGCTCAGAGGCGATCTCTGCCTAACATACAAAGCTATGTCAAACCCAGAGCTGTTGGACATTCTCCACTTAAAGAAATCCCAATCCCTCCAAGCTCTAGGGACCTAAACCTTGTCACCACAATAAACAGAACATGTTGGAGGGATAGATTCCTATCCCAGAGACTTCCCATACTCGAACAAACTACCTATCTATATCAAACAAAGCTCCTCATTAGCACTCTTCAAGAAAAACCTTGATGATTGGATGGGAAATAGGAAATTCATCCCAGGGATCACCTCTGTGGCACTGCTCGACAGGGGCACAGGAAAATAATTTTCTTGGACGGCAAAAGCCAGGGTACATTTTTGGCTAGGCTTGTATAGGCCCTAGTACCTACCTATGAACCCAAGAAATGTCTTAAAGCAGGCTGATTAGCACAGCATTTAATAGACAGTATTTTTGAAACTATCAAAGCCTTTTAAGAATGGGGGGGGGGGTTCCTTGCTGCCACGCTACTTTACAGCATACCAACTGCTAGAGAGTAGATTAATATGTTAAATAAGTATATTTTAAAACTTAAAAAAAAACTAAGCCAACATATCTTGCAGATAAAAATATGCTGGAAGGTGAGAGAACAGAGCTGTATGATGAGAGATTTTTGTTGCAACAGTTTATTCAGTATGCAGGACTTTTAATAATACGCCGGCAGTATGGAGAGGAAAAAGACAATGCTTGGCTGATAAAGCACAAGCTGAGGGAATACAGTTAAGGAGTCAACAGAAAGGAAGAAAACAGTTTGAAAGAATATAAAAAAATATGCTAACAAATGCATTGAGGCTTCAAAATTAGCAGTATTTACAGCATTTGTTTTACATGCATTGCCAAAATATATTATACTAGATGCATCATAATTGACACATTCTTGCGACTGCAGATCATTGGTCATCAAACCTCTACTCTGAGTATGGCATTTATTTAGACAGTAAGGCAGAGTGTAATTGTTTGAAAAGAGTGAAGTTATAAAGTGTAGTAAGGCTGGGAGAAGCAGTAATAAATCTATGTAGTAATTTCCGAACTACATGTTCTAGGGACCTAAACCTTGTCACCACAACAAACAGAACATGCTGGAGGGATAGATTCCTGTCCCAGAGACTTCCCATACTCTGGAACAGACTACCTATCTATGGTCAAACAGAGCTCCTCATTAGCACTCAAGAAAAATCTTGATGATTGGATGGGAGATAGGAAATTCACCCCGGGAATCACTTGTGGCTCCGCTCGACAGGGGCACAGGAAAATAATTCTCTTGGGTGGCGAAAACCAGGGTACATTTTTGGTTAGGCTTCTATAGGCCCTAGGGCCAATAGCCTAGTACCTACCTATAAATCTATAACACTGAGAAGATGCTACAAGTACAGAGACAGTAACAAAAATATTTAAAAAGGTCAAAAAGGAAGCAGGAAGTAGACAAAAGGAATGTCCAGAGAGGGGTGCTGGGAGCATTGGGTGAGGTAGGAGACAGAGAAGGCAGCTGAGAATGCTATGAAATTTTGTTGGCCCAATTACAGATCATAAGTCCTATCAAACTTAGCTAAATATTGTTCTCGTTCATTTCAAATGGGTTGAAGAATTAAAGTGTTTGTGAAAAGGACACGACATGCAAAACTTAAGTCTCGTTATAGATAAAGTCCTATCCAGCTCAGCTATGTTTTTGAGAGGTAATGTGATGAGGGTGTATTAGGGTGGCATCCTGTCTTAATCTTTATTAGTGGTAGTAAGGTGTAGGCGATTTTATGGGGTTTCCTCAGGTAGGTGTAGGAGACATTTTTGAGGAATTCAGAAAGATATTCTCATAACTTTGGGGCCAGGAGCAGTAAAGCTGTGGTTACTGATTGCTACCTAACTTTGCAGCATTTTTACTGAGGTGAAGTTTTAATACAAGAGTGGAAATGATAGTTGCATTGTATGAAGAGTTCGAGAAAGAAAGGTTTTGATAGTCTTCTTTGAGGAGCTTAGAAAGGAAGAATCTTAGAAGTAGATCAGTCCTTTGTTTTACTGGAAGCCACATGTTAAATGGTTGCACTGACAGTATCTAACACAAAGGGTTTTATAAACATTTGAATTGTTTGCTGTATGTTAGGAAATGCAATAATTGCAAAGGCCAGAAGAAAAAATTTATACATTTTAAATCTTATCTAAATGTGAAGACTCATCAACCCCCCCCCCCCCATTTTCTACATGGGGTCAGGGCTGTCACGTCAACTGTTACCAGCTCTCTAGTTAGTGCCGTTATCCTACCTTATACAGGATTCATGCCCAACTGTCACAGGTCTTCTCTCACACAATCCATCTCTGATAGAGTCCCTTGTTTCCTCTTGCCTTCTTGTTTGTCTTCCGTTTTTCTGCACATGCCCAAATCACCATTATCTGTTCGGACGTTTTCTGCAACTGGAGCAGCTTGGGCTTCTGCTCTTGTCCTCATTTCCTTACCTGTCCCACAGCGTGCACCCTACCACTCATCTTAGGCACTTCACCTCTCTTTCTCAGCTGCTCTGACTTAAATGCCCAGGTGTCAGTACTATATGGTACTGGTTTCATCACGGTTTTGTACACCTTATTTTACAGCTTCTTTGGCATTTTTCTGTTGTATACGAAACCTGACACACTATCAGTTGGATACATCCCCCATGATTCTAGCTGTGACCTCTTCAGACTTCCCAACCCTCCCAGATACTTGAAGTTAGAAAGGAAATTCCCTTCTAGCTCAAGTTTCAACTTCTGAACTCCACCATTTGCTGCAATTACAACTGTCTTATCTGTACTCGTTTCATCCCATACACCTTCAGTTCTACATTCCATTCCCCTATCCTTTTCTGAAGTTCTTGCTCAGAGTCTGCCTGTAAAGCCACATAGCCTGCATACAGCAACTTTACTGATCTGTCCCCTCCTACCAGTTTGCTAATGTAGTCCACCTGCATGAACAGAAATGGGCTTGGAGCTGAATCCTGATGCACACCCCGTCCTAATGGGAACCCCTCTGTGGGACCAATGCTGTTCTTGGGTCCTTGTACATAGCTTGCACCAACTCTACCAAAGTTTCTGGGACTTTGAACCACTGCAGGACTGCCTAAATCAACTTTCTTGGGACCTTGTCATATACTTTAACTCTAGAAATGCCCAGATGGACTTTGTCTCACTGCAAACATTGGGTCATGTGTGCTGCATCCTGATCTGAATCCAAACTGCTCATCTTCCATCTTACTTACTACTACTATACATATTCTTTGATTAGTCACCCTCTCCAAAACTTTTATGCAATGTGTCATGAGTTTGATAGCTCTGTACTGCTCAGTTGTGAATGTCCCCTTTGTTCTTGAACACACGGCACTAGTATGCTTACTCTCCAGTCATCTGGGATACACCTTTCTCTCCACACTCAGGAACCATTTCTCCCATATCTCACCCAGCATCTATCCTATTTGCTGTCATCTCAGCCCACTTTCCCTGACCATTTTCCTTACTGCTGTGCTTACTATGGTGGGCTCCTCTTCTTCTCACAATGTAGGCTGTGTCTGGGGCAGTAGTTTTTGTGGATTTTTTTTTTTCATTCAGGAGCTGCTGGAAGTACTCCTTCCATCTGACTTTGATGTCCTGTGGATTGGTGGGCAGGTTGTTGCGGACAACCCTTATGAAGGGGGTCTGACTATCTTATCTTTCTGTCTTTGCCTAGCAACACAATTTAGTTTCCTTGTGCTATCTCTTGACTTACTTTCCAGAACTTGGTCGAGTGCATTTGATGCCTTGTTCTGGGTTATTGCAAATCCTCCCTTAGCTTCTTTTTAGGCAATCAGTATTCCTTCCTAGCCTGGTCCAACTTCTCTGCTTCCCACTTTCCTGCATGCCTTTTTTCTTTTGATGACTTCCTGGACTTCTGCATTCCACCTTCAGATTTTCTTATGTACGGTATTTCCATACCTGGCTCAGCCACATCTGATCTGTAATCATCAACACATGCTAGTTTATGGCACTGCCATTCTTCAACTCCACCTATTTCTGCGTTTTCTTTAATTACTCAGAGATCTAGCACCCAAACTATTGTGCTTTCCCTCAGGTCAACTCCCAGATCTGCAGCCTGGTCTCCGTTGACCTTAGAGAGTCTTCTCAAGCAACTGCTTGAAGTGGATTGTGGCAACCAGTGGTTTATGCTGTGGGCCAACTGTTTCACTGGAGGATGACTTTGCAATCGCTGATTCTACCCCAGTGCCCTTTCCTTACTAGGAGGATGTCTACCAGAAGAAGTGTATGTTGGTCTCCCTGTATGTGATCTTGTGACTCTCTCTTAATGAGCCATGTACTGGTTTCTATCAAACCATTTGCTAGACAGAAGTCTAGAATGCCCTCTCCTTTATTTCCCTTTCCCCACCCATGTAGACAGCCCTCATATTCTGTTCTTTTTGTTTTGATATGTGCATTCAGGTGACTCGTTATCAACACTAATTCCTGTTCTGCTTTATCTAGTAGGTCCTACAACTGCCATCTGAATGCACTCTTTTCCTCACTATCACAACCCTGCTGTGGGGCATAGGCTGAGATTATGAATACTGCCCTATTATTAGGCTGGAGTCTGATTCCCATGAGGTTTTTGCAAATTTTGATAACATTCCTCACTGTCTTAAGCCTCTCCCTCAATTCCCACACATTTCTAGCCTGTCCTCCTGAGTAGTAGACTCTGGATCCCTAGGCAAGTGGCATTGTTGCACTGCCCTTCCATCTTGTGCCCTATGTCATCCACTTCCAAGTTCTGTCTAGTCACTGAACCTACACTGTGTGTAGCAATTCTTAGTTCATGATTGGAAGTTTGATTGGTTTTACATCCAGCTTTTGCTCAGAGCTATCCCAAGTAACCCAAGCTGGACAACTCTGACCATACAGTAGCTTATTGACTCTGGGCTGCTGGACTTAATATGATGGGCACAACAGAGGCACATACACCCCTCTCATTGTAGGTATGTGTCCCTGGCATAGGTCAGAGTAGTCCTGGTCCTCAACCCACTTACCATTAAATACCCATGCATATTTGGAGAAATTAGCACAACCGGCTCACCTAGAACCAAATTTTACACCATAAGGTGATTAGTCCTACCACTGTGCTGTCTGTGATCCACATTGTCCCATCATTAGGATACTGTGCACCACACACCAGATGCCCAATGGACTCTTCCTCCTATAGATGGCCATGTAAAGCCTGTGCTTCTGCCCACAAGGCCATTCTTTGGAGAGTTTGAGATAAAAATACAAAGCATGTTTTTCAGAGGTGGGCAGGAAACCACAGAAAGACAGAGAACATGGAAACTCAAAACAGGAATTAGCCAGAGGCCAGGATCAAACCTTTCACCTTGTATTTGGGAGGTGAAGACCTTAACCATTATGCCAATTGAAGACTGATCTAGCCAAATGACTAGGCACTAGAAAGACGCAACTACTTCACTAGCAGAATACAGATTGATGTCAATTTGCTATTGTCTGAAATTTTGAAATGCTTTGATGTGTGTCGATCAAAATGGCTTTCATTCTTTATTATGCTTTAATGGCAACTGATGTATTGCAAGCCAAGAATTAAGGTCACGTGTTTCTTGAAAACTGTGATTTGTTTATATCTGGAGAGTAGTAAACCCTGCAGCTCACCAAGTTATCTGCATAAAGTACACAGCCTTATTTAAAATTGCCTATTGGAAAGAAAATGGCAGAATCAGTCTATATTTTTTTTTCTTTTTACCTTTTTTTTTTTTTTCTTTTTTTTACTTTTTCTTGCTGCTCTACTGAATTGCTACAGGTACAACTTGTACTATAACTGCCTTTTTGCTTTATGATTCATTTACCTATCCCATGCACATCTGAATACCACAGTGGTTTTGTGTTCACAAACCTCATTCTGGAAGAGCTCAACTTTGCTACACTTTCTGTGAAATAGTGTTTCTTGGTGTGTTTCTCTCTTCCAGCTACCCAGTCCTTCAGGTTTCAGTTATCTTTCATCATAAGGCAAAGAATAGCTGTATTCACCCAGACTAATACCGCCTCTTCTCTTTCTCAAAATAAGTGCACCTCAGACCATCTAGTTTCTCTTCATATGAGTGCCTTTTATTCACATTCGTCATCCTGGTAGTCCACCTTTGTACTCTCCTCTTCTTATTATGGGTTCCAGAACTAGAAGAAACAACCCACCTCTGCCATTAACAAGTTACCTCATTCTCCATTGAATTCTAGGCTCCTGCAGGTACAGCCAAGGATTCAATTTCTTTTGGCCACTGATTTTATTTGTTCTTTTTCCAGCTGTGGTGTTATACCATGCCACGTTTTCTGCACATTTAAAGCTGAACCTCCCCAAACCTTTATACTGTAGCTGGTCAGGTGCAAGACCATATACTTCTCACCAGTAAGCAAGCGCTGCTAGTTCACTTAACTCTGTAGTTAAGCTGAGTCTCCCATCAATTGCTGTGTACCCCCCTTACTGCCACCCATGAAGTGTTTAGTCCTGCCAGAATGTACAGATATGATCATACACCAAAGCTGAATCCACGCAGCAATATAAACATTCCATTTACTTTCATCTGATACTTACATCCATACCACTGTCCATGTTATTTTTCCTCACAGCACTATTTCAAATATCTGTTTTGGTACTCCCATACTCCCCTTGGTTTGCCTACACTTATATCCACCCTATGGCATAAAAGTTTGCAAGTTTCACCCAAAAGGATCTTATGACTGCAAAGCCATGCTTCTTAATATCCTAGAAATGTTTATAACAAAAATAGCTGGAATTTAAAAAAAAAAATAAAAATCAGTCTGTCATCACATTCTCCAAGATTCCTTTGTTAATTAGGTTAACTTACTGCTCTAAAAGTCCTAGGGTTTTGTTTGTTCTTACCTTGTCTGCGTTATCTTCTCTAGGAGACACCTACTGAACAGTTAAGTGAGAAGCTTTCTCAGCAAACTGGTGAGTTTATAACAATACTTGTGGGTAACTAATCCAGTCTCTGAACTTAGCCCCCATTTCGTGCCAAAAGCTACTTTTTGCAGCCCCCCATTTAACAAGGGTAGGCAGAAGCTTATACCCTTTTGGCCTATCTAGAAATTATGCCAAAACAGCCTTAAAAGATGACAAGCTTTCACAAATGTTTACACTTTTCTAGAGTGTTCTATTCCTCAGTTTCCCTTTCTATAATTGGAGTGCTGTTATTCTTATATGTAAAGCATCAAGGCTAATCATGACCCACAAGACATTCCCATAAAAAGGACAGTCCTTAACTACAAACACCTGCATCAGATCCCCCTTTGCTGCCTGTAACTTACAGAAAACAGTTTACACGTAATCTGTCTTCATATGGCAGTGTATGTTTTGCTTGTCCAGGAATTTGGTACATTTCTGTTGTACTTACTTGAATTTCAGCCTTTTTTGCCTTTGTAACAGGATACCATAATGGACTTCTGTATTCAGTTTTGGTTTTGTTAATGTTATGTAAACAGTTTTTAGCAATTTGAAATCCTTAGATTTAGGAAGCTTACTCTGCAGTCAGTAATTCTACTGACTTTACTAATAAAACTTAATTTGTTGCCCACCCAGATACCAAATTCTTTTAAAGAGTATAGGACTTTCAACCTCCAATCTTTTAGTGTTAGATTTAGTAGGATTTTTGCTTTCCAAAATGCATAAGATTTGTTTTATTAGTCAGTATTTAATAACATGATTCTTCTAAACTCATTTGGCAAGATTGTGCAAGGATGCAAGATGCAATGGTGCAGAGGTTAACATAGTCACCTCACAGTAAGCGGTTCTCTGGTTCGATTCTTGGCTGGGTGCCTTTTATGTGGAATCTGAATGTCCTCCCTGCATTCATGTGGGTTTCCTCCGGATGCTCCAGTTTCCTCCCATGTTCCAAAGACATGCGTCTGGAGGGTTTCTCCCTGGGCCTCCACAGAAAATAGGCTGTGTCCTAGTCAGACCTTCCCAATCAACAAATGTTAAATAAATAAAAATAAATTACTCAATCTTGCAGACTTGCTATGTAATATTTTTGTATTTGCCCAACTTTAAAGTCATCTGTTGAAAAAGTAAAATATGTCTCATACTACCTGAATGGCAAGCATGTAAATGTTAAAGAATTCTGGTATCAATACAAACCTCTGAGGTGTACCTCATCCATAAATATCTCCCTCTTGTAAACAGTTTCCTACAGATACTTCCAAAAGAGCACCACTAAACCAGACTGACCTGGTACAGCAAGTTTGTAAGATGCCATTTTATATAAGTTTTCTACCAATTGCTTGCGATCTAGGTCAAATGTTCAAGTGATAGATATCATAGCTGCAATACAGATTTAAGTAGCTGTATAAGAAATGGTTTACAAGTGGTTATGGAGTGTCATTTAATATTTCATTTATTTAATTATTTGCTAGCCAGAGGAGAATGCTAAATTTTATAAAGTTCCTTCTTATCTTAGGAAATTTTTGAGGAGGGAAGTCCAAAAGTAGAGCAATGTGTGACCATTTATAGACTCAGCCCAGGAGAAATATGCATACATTATGGAAATGTTTATCACATTTCTATATATCAAGTGAAGTTCATCTCAATCTTAGCAAAAAAAGCTTATAGGCAGTGTGACCTGGAACGACAAAGCCAAATTCAAGTAACACAGTCTTCTTTTAGTACGTTTGTCCCTTATTTAAGCATGGGACTTCATCAGAATAAACTTAAACTTTTCTTGAAAGCCATTTGGTGCCCAGTCACCATTCAAAACTACCAATGCAATTACAAAAATAGGCATGATTATTAAAAATCAACGGCATGAATTATACACAATAAAGATGCAATTAAAAACAATTAGATAATCTAAACATTGTATCTCCTCCAAAACCAGTTATATTTAAAATTTTATTAACAGTAGGTTAAATTAAATCATAATACTTGGAGTTTTAATAAACACTTGATATTAATGTTCTCATTTAAGCCAGGGAGCTGGACAACAAACATGGAACATTATGGTGAGTACACAACTTCTTTTATTCCTGCTGACAATTTGTGAGAGTACTTTCACCAAATAAGCTGCTCTTTCTCGGACTATGGTATGGAAAGACTAACTTTCAAAGAATCTGGGAGCCTAGCTTTATATACTCTACAGCACCTACAGATGGATCTTCATTTGCAAATTTAAAGATAAAGTATTAGAATCCAAGATGATATATGCCTAGCATCTTGATACTAAGTGAAAGAATATTTTTTCTATACAAAAGATATCAAATAGCCTTCATTGGGAAAGGAAGACTTCAATCTATACTTTATCCAAAAATCCCAAGATACTGTTTGGTTCGCGATTAATTTAGATTTTTTTTTTATGGTTCATCACTATGACCCCCAAGACTGAAATTTCTGAAACCTCAATGGCAGGTTTTAGAGTTCCTGAATTTGGCCCACAATGAGAAAATGGAATACAGTATACAAAAACTGGAGCTAAGCATTTTTAAAACGCTCTTAAAGCTGTGGATAGCCCAAATGGAATGGTAGAAAACGTAAGTTAAATGAACACTACTAAGGGATTCACACAAAACCAGAAAATGGCCACTTGACTTCATAGCTGTGCGTCTCAAATAAATTTACAGAAATGCCCTCCAAAACATAATGCTTGCTAGTAAGGCACAAGAGCGCCCACAGGCAGGTGCAAGGGGGTGCATTTGCACCCCCCTGGAACTGGCTGAACGGGAGATTCATTTTATTTTAAATAAATAAAAATAAATACATTTTTTAAAGGGTGTTCTACTTTTAAAAACATCCTTTGTGTCCAGTCACACAGATGCTTCTGCTTTTGTGCGACTGACAATTTACATCTTCATCTTCTGCTCCCATGCAATTTGACTTCCAGAAGACGTGTGGGCTATGCGGATGAAGGTACAAGTGAGAGGTAAGTGTGTGCGTGCGTGTGTGTGTTTAAATGTTTAAGAGATTAAGAGGTATGCATCTGTGTGAGAAAAAGGTAGGGGCATTACCGTAAAGAAATTTATGGAGTCGGAGATAACGGTTTAAAAAGATCAGAGTCCTGCTTCATTCAGAGGTACTTTCACTTAGTAATGCTTGCAGCTCGAGTATCCATTCTTCTATGTAGCAAGGCTAGAAAGGAGAAACAAAAGGCTGCTTTAGCTGCATGCTTGCCTGAGGCCATCTAGTAGATTAGACTGAATGTTCATAACATACATTTTCGTCACTCAAAGAGCATCAGGCTTATTGGTTGTCTGGACCTCAAACAGTTGCTAATGAACTTTCTCGTAAAACAGACGGAGTGTTTCTTTCATTATGTGGTATACAATCTTTTTCAGCAAGGCTTCTGATGAGGTTCCTGTTATTAGAGATGGGTGCTATAGAAAAAGTTCTAATCTTTGTAGGTGTCCTTATGTGATACATCAGTAAAAACAACATGTTTATTAGACACTATCAATAGAAACCGCAACAACAACCTTCTCTCTTCTGCTCTCTTCATTGACCTCTCTAAAGCTTTCGACATGGTTAACCATTCCATCCTAATTAACATTCTTGAATCTCTCTCTTTTGATAACCTAGCCATGAATTGGTTCAGATCTTATCTCAGCAATAGGCAACAGGCAGTTCTCTGGGAAAATCAAATTTCTTCCTTGTTACCTGTCACCATCGGTGTCCCTCAGGACTCCATTCTTGGACCACTTCTTTCCTCTTTATTCATTAATGATCTCTATTTGGCAATTCCTCAAGCAACCTGCATTCAATATGCAGATGACTCCACCCTTATTTGCTCAGCTACCTCTCCAACTGAACTTTCTTCCCTTACTCAAAACATCTTCAACACAGTAGAAACATGGTTTACCAAACATTACCTCCTACTTAATGCCAAAAAAACTAAACTCCTTCTCTTTACTCCCACTACTAGGTCCGTCCCCTTAAACTTTACTATCTCTTCAAACAATGCCACCGTCATCTCACCTGACTCTACTACCAAACTGTTAGGAATAACCATTGACAATAATCTCTCTTTTGATCAACACATTAACAACACCATTAAAATAGTCAACAGAAAAATAGGATCCTTATATAGAATTAAGACTTTCTTAACCACATCAGCTAGAGCCAAGATCGCTCATTCCCATCTAATCTCAACTCTTCTGTATGCCTCACCTGTTTTTACTAACCTTAAGAAAACTAACCTTAACAAACTTGCTACTTGCTACAATAATATTGCCCGATTTGCTACTGGAAACCCCTTTAAAACTCACCACTGTTCTAACCTAAAACAACTAGACTGGCTGGAATTTCAAAACCATCTGTTAATCCCCCAACTCACAATTGCCCACAGACTACTATACCAACCCACTTATACCCCTATACTCTCAAAACTTTTAATCCCATATAATAATCTCAACTCCCTTCGCTCTTCTAGTAAACTCACTGCCAGTTTAACTAAGTCTAATAACACAGCTGGTGACTCTCTATTTACTAATACAGCAGGAAGAAGCTGGAATCTGCTACCTAGCGATATAACACTAACTACATCATTACCACTTTTCAAACAAAAACTCAAAAATTACCTCCTAAGTCACTGGCTATGTCCTTGTAGTAAACCTGACTAATCAACACCTATACCCTTTTTTTCTCCTCTTCCACCTTCTTCCTAACATTTAATAATTAGTCGTGTAACTAAGACTATCACTAAATCAAACTTTATTCAATGTATTGCTTAAATCCCTCAAGTCTGATGTAAATTATTGTACTTATCTCTTACTAGAGTGCATCTAGTCAGATTATGTTCTATGCTAACTTTCTGAAGTGTTACACTGTATCATATGGCTTTTAATCCTTTTTTACCTTTAATGATATTTTTCTATTTGAATACATTTTTGTTTTGTTTTTGTTTCGTTTGTATTTGTGGAGCTTTTCTCCCCGGGCCTCTACTGAAAATGGATATATATCCAGCTAGACTAGCCCGGTCAACAAATGTAAAATAAATAATAAATAAATAAATAATGGATTGTACTTCTTATGTTCTCTATACGATATGGGCAATTAAAATGTATGTAACTATCATGAGTGAGAATCACTGGCTCACACAGGGAAGCTTAAAGAAGCAAACAAACAGTCTGACAATTTTAGGCTTTTATTGAATTCCAACCCTCTGGTGTTTCAGGCCATGTTTATGAATCCAAGCAAAAACAGGAACAAACTGTATGTGGCACTTAATATACAACACTGATTGTATTTTAAAATGCCATCAACACTGAAAGTTATTTTAATAATAGGGTAGACAAAATCCAAAGTAAAAAAATAATACAGAAGAGACAACAGCTGTGTTTGTTTTTTACTTGGTTTGTTCTTTGCCCTTTACTAAAGTGTGGTTTCAATCATTTGTTTATGATATGGGAATAAACATGTGATACAATAGAAGTACATCTGTAGTACTTACATTTACTGCGCTTGAAAGTACCCTTCTGCATATCTGACGCATCTTTATGAATGCTGGAATCTTGAATGTTTATTTCACGCACTCTCTAGCTAATTTGAATTTGTCATTAAAATACCCAAATATTTAGAAATCAGTGCTGCTGCTGTCAATAGTGTGTTTCACAATATTGGCAAACTTATCAATATTTCTTTTATCGCTTTTGTTACCACCCATTCAGAAAACAACAGACTAGTGTCAGTCACACCAGTGTTGTGGAATAAAAAAAAATAATTTCTATTAATGACTTTCTCAGCATCATTTTTCTCTAAAAAATTCCCTTTGTCACATTCTTTGTTATTTGTAGTACATCTAGAAGCCTTTAAAATTGGTGATTTAACTATGTTACCGTGAAAGTATTTAACATGGAAACTCTAACACAAATACAAATTAACTTGGAAAGGTTTTCTGTACAATCCATTACATATTTCTCCACTGTCATCTTAATAGTCACAGCTAAACAATTCAAAGAATACAAATACATTTCAGAAAAAAAAAAAAAAAAAAAAAAAAAAAACAGAAAAGCAGCAGTAATGATAACCTATAAAGCCATAAAATATCTGAACTTGTGCTATGCCACAATATACAATGCAGTCATGTATGTACTATGCCACAATAAACAAAAGATCTCCTGTACAAAGTACATACATGACTGCATTGTTATGAAATGCTTTCTTATCTGATTAATCCCACTTGGCTAACACTATATCAGTACGGGAGGGGGCCATAGGTGCTCCCAGGCGTGCCTCAGTTTTCTGGTACTGTGAAACATGATTTCAGTAAACATAAAAAAAAAATTCTTCTTTAAAATAAAAACATTTCCAACAATAGGTCCAAATTGTTATTCACTAATTTTGAATCCCGAGTTTGTTATGTTTAAAAAACTAAAAGTTTCTAAACCATAATTTATGTGATAAACAGTGTTAGTGAAGGACATCAGGGCAGTAGCAGTACTATGTTTTGGTCAGAATCCATGCTGAATGTTAAACAGGAGGTTATTGGTTAAGAGATAGTTTAGTAATTGTGAGTGAATGCATCTCTCTAATATTTTGGACAAGGGTGATAAGATTGCAACAGGATGGTAGTTGGACAGTTCAGTTGATTTTCTACCTTTATGCAATGGTGATTGATTTAGTTCAGCTGCGGTGTATTCTGCAGCCTTTGGATTCAGTGTTATACATTTCATCAATGTGTGGTACAAGGTTTTAAATGTTTGTGCTTGTAACATTTTGTGCAGTTATCCAGATTTTTGCCTCATATTTTCACTTGCTTTCTCATAAAATTGTGTTTTTCTGGCAAATCATTGAGGACTGAACTCAGAAAATAATGGCAGACATTTGAGCTTTAGACTTAATATCGTTCAGAAAATGCATACTAATGCAAAACATGTTGGTCTATCCACTTTCTAAGGAGGTGGGGGGATGAATGTGTGTGACTCATACATCTCAACTGTAGAGATTTTCACAGAATGTCCAGATTTTTGCATTATATTTTTGGTCTGTTCCTCATAAAAATTCTGTTTTTGACAAATCACTGGGATGAGCTAAGGATTAAAGTTACTACATAAATTAATTACAAGCATTTGAGTTTCAGACTTGATATCCTTCAGAAAACATATTCTAAACACAAATCCTGTTCTAGCAACTTTCTAAATGTGTACCTAGTTTTTTTTGTGTGTGTGTGTGTGTGTGTGTGTGTGTGTGTGTGTGTGTGTGTGTGTGTGTATACATACCCCTCAGCTGTCCAAGTTTTTGAAGACTGTCCAGATTTTTGCCCCATAGCCCTCCTAAAAAGGACTGAAGTTGCTTAATAGTTTTAGACATCACATCCTTTAGAAAAATGCATACCAACACAAATCCTGTTATTCTAGCAATTTTATAAGTTCATGAAAGCAATATTTATAATCTGTCCCTGTTTATGTTAAGCTTTGTCCGACGTTGAGGTATGTGCGAGAGAGAGAGAGAGAGTTGAGGTATGTGCGAGAGAGAGAGAGAGAGAGAGAGTTGAGGTATGTGCGAGAGAGAGAGAGAGAGAGAGAGTTGAGGTATGTGCGAGAGAGAGAGAGAGAGAGAGAGAGAGAGAGAGAGAGAGAGAGAGAGGTGTGTACAGAGAGAGAGAGAGAGAGGTGTGTACAGAGAGAGAGAGAGAGAGAGAGAGAGAGTTGAGGTATGTGCGAGAGAGAGAGAGAGAGAGAGAGAGAGAGAGAGAGAGAGAGAGTTGAGGTATGTGCGAGAGAGAGAGAGAGTAGAGATATGTGAGAGAGAGAGAGAGAGAGAGAGTTGAGGTATGTGCGAGAGAGAGAGGGAGAGAGAGTTGAGGTATGTGCGAGAGAGAGAGAGAGAGAGAGAGAGAGTTGAGGTATGTGCGAGAGAGAGAGAGAGAGAGAGAGAGAGAGAGTTGAGGTATGTGCGAGAGAGAGAGAGAGAGAGAGAGAGTCTGCGTGTGCGAGAGAGAGAGAGAGAGAGAGAGAGAGAGAGAGAGAGAGTTGAGGTATGTGCGAGAGAGAGAGAGAGAGAGAGAGTTGAGGTATGTGCGAGAGAGAGAGAGAGAGAGAGAGAGAGAGTTGAGGTATGTGCGAGAGAGAGAGAGAGAGAGAGAGAGAGAGAGAGTTGAGGTATGTGCGAGAGAGAGAGAGAGAGAGAGTTGAGGTATGTGCGAGAGAGAGAGGGAGAGAGAGTTGAGGTATGTGCGAGAGAGAGAGAGAGAGAGAGAGAGAGTTGAGGTATAAAGAGAGAGAGAGAGAGAGAGTTGAGGTATGTGCGAGAGAGAGAGAGAGAGAGAGAGAGAGAGTGTTGAGGTATGTGAGAGAGAGAGAGAGAGAGAGAGTTGAGGTATAAAGAGAGAGAGAGAGAGAGAGAGAGAGAGAGAGAGAGAGAGAGAGAGAGAGAGAGAGAGAGAGAGAGAGAGAGAGAGAGTTGAGGTATGTGAGAGAGAGAGAGAGAGAGAGAGAGAGAGAGAGAGTTGAGGTATGTGAGAGAGAGAGAGAGAGAGAGTTGAGGTATGTGAGAGAGAGAGAGAGAGAGAGAGTTGAGGTATGAGAGAGAGAGAGAGAGAGAGTTGAGGTATGAGAGAGAGAGAGAGAGAGAGAGTTGAGGTATGTGAGAGAGAGTTGAGGTATGAGAGAGAGAGAGACAGAGAGAGTATGTGCGAGAGAGAGAGAGAGAGTTGAGGTATGTGCGAGAGAGAGAGAGAGAGAGAGAGAGTTGAGGTATGTGCGAGAGAGAGAGAGTTGAGGTATGTGCGAGAGAGAGAGAGAGAGAGAGAGTTGAGGTATGTGCGAGAGAGAGAGAGAGAGTTGAGGTATGTGCGAGAGAGAGAGAGAGAGAGAGAGAGTTGAGGTATGTGCGAGAGAGAGTTGAGGTATGTGCGAGAGAGAGTTGAGGTATGTGCGAGAGAGAGAGAGAGTTGAGGTATGTGCGAGAGAGAGAGAGAGTTGAGGTATGTGCGAGAGAGAGTGAGAGAGTGAGAGAGTGAGAGAATGAGAGTGAGAGTGAGAGTGAGAGTGAGAGCGAGAGCGAGAGCGAGAGCGAGAGCGAGAGTATGCCCTAGCTAGATCTAGCAGGTGGAATTTTCTTTCAAGTGCATTTTTAAGGAATTCCGAGCTTCAAGGGAAGCAAAGGTTATGCTGCTCATGCTAAGTCTGCTTAAAATGTGCAACTGTTTTGTTTAATGAATGGTATCATTATTGTGGTATAGAATTTTAAAGCAGTGTTAGTACAGCAGGTAGCATACTTGCATCTTGATGCTAAGAGCTGTAGGTTCTATTCCCACAGCATGTACATTTGCATTTTAAGGGGGTATGGTACTGCAGTCCAGTCCTCCTTTGGAACAGACACCTAATAACTATGAACTTGTTTTTCAGCTTGCCACCCATTCTCTATTGCAATATACCAGCTTACCGTTTCTTTTAATGTAACATAGACAATTTATTCTTCAAGGGCAACAGGCACTGAATTTGTAAATGAAACACTGAAATATAAAGTTGTTTTCTAGCAACAACCTCTTCATTGGTTTCAGATCACTTTAATGTGGAATTATTCAGATGACTTTTACTTCTGCAGAGATTCTGCATATTGATTGATATTGGTGGATTGTATGACAGAAGTTTTAGTGGCCCTTTATGGTTGAAATGTTCTGAATTGGGCAGGTTGTCATTATTGGTTCATATGATTTGTTTCATTGCTTAAAGGAAAAATGTTCAGAACTATAAATTTAAAAGACACTCTAACAAGTGGTGCTGTATTATACAAGGGATATAATTCCGTTATTATATAGTATAATTAATACAGTCAGGAAGGTGAATCAAAGAACTTTTGCATGGTTCTAAAAATGTGTGCAAGGAGCCTATGATTTGAAAACAGCCCAAAGGTAAACTTACTCTGCCACTGGCCAGATGCAATTTCTTTTGAATGTGGGTTTTAATGCTGTTTCAGTGAATGTGGGTTTCAAAGGTAGAGAAGTTTTAATGCTAAGTCTGTTTTCATTGTAAGACTATTGCTTTGTTTAGGTTTAGTAAATGTCTATCAGTGTTTGTGCTATAAAATTTGAAATAAAAGTTTTTAATGAAATCCAAATATCTGTAATCATTGTAGAAGCAAAGCATAAATCAGAGTTTGCACACTGAGAGATTTGAACAGTGTCTATGACAAATGGGGAGAAATATCCAAGCAATGGGACATTGGAATGGCTGGGTGGGTGGGGGTGGGGCTTTGGGTTTGCACCCCCCTGCAAAAAATCCTGCGGGCTCCCTTGGTAAGGCAGTGTCAATTTGGATATTTTAACTACTGTTCTATACGCTGTGATGTCTTGCAGGAGCTAGGATTGGTACCCGAATGGACAGGTTTTTCACTCATTGCTAAGCAGCAGTTATCAATACTGGCATATTTCTTAGACTAATTCCTACCTAAAATTATAATCATTTGAGATGTTTTTATAAGCAAGGTCTTCATTAAATATTTTTCTTCATTTAAAACTGGTGTTGATTTATATTCCAATTACTTTTTAGTTGACTGTGACTGGTTTTACTAACATTTACCACAACAAATGGCTTCTTTAGAAATATTGTGTTAACTAATGAAAATAAAACACATTACATCCTCTAAAAATAAGAGAATTGAATATATGGAAGCCCAAACCAACTTTTGAAAAACATTGGTTAACACAGATGTAACAGTATAACTGATATACATATCACACACACCCCACACACTTGTATATCTATACCATGGTCACACAAGAATGCTGAGGGGTGAAACCACCCAGAAAGAGTACAAAGTAGTATCCCAGATGAGCTCTGCAGGATCTCAGATTCTATGCATGTTATGATCTACAATGCAGTATGAACACCACGAGATGTGTTTCTGCATTTGAAATGTAATCAGCTGCTCAGTGACCATATATAGGAAGTTTCTCAAAAACATTTGACACAGGCAACATGATAAGATGTGATCACAAGCTTGATTGTATGAAAACAGATTCAGAAATAAAATACTGCATTACTGGACATGGGGGTGTTTTATTATTATAATACTATGTGGTTTCTTTAAGTCCATCTGCCAGCTGCTCCGGGCAAATTAAAAGTCATCTTTGACTGATGAAAGAGCCCACTAGGTATTAATACCACTATCCAACATGACTGGCAAACTATAATGCAGGACAGCAAGATTAACAAATTAGAAAATTAATTTTTAAATGCCATGTACAAATTATCCAGATTAAATCAAAGCTAGTGGTGTACAAGAGAAAAGCTTTTAACAGATTAATGAAATAATTACTTAAAGTGAGGGTCAAAACTATTTTGAAGCACCCTGCCATTCTGCATCAAAAAATAGATGGACAAGAGCAAAAAAGCTGAAATATTTTAATCTACAGCTACATTTTTTTAGTCAGATGAGAAATTCTGAATTTTACAATGACAAAAACACGTCTGTGAATTCCCATTCTAAATATCCAGAATTTCAAATGACAAAGGAAGATATCTGTCAGATATAGACAGAAATATCTTCTGCATTAAACACTGGATCTCCTTCTCTCCGTAGAATATCTTTAGTATACCATTTAAAGATTCCAAGCTCTCAGATGGGGCATTTCCATATCTCCCTGTTGGTGTGCTATCAATTACCATACCCTTATTCTGTTCTTCTTTATTCCAGCCAATATAAAATAAATAACTGGGAATTATAAAACACCCAATCTGACAAATACTTTAAGCCGTCAGGTAAACCTTTAAAATCACACCTGGTGCAAAGGTATGTTTTGAGGACATAAAAACACATTGCATGAGATATTTTGACCTTAACAGTAGGTCCAGTCTATCCGAGTCAGTTAATTACACATTTTTTTTTACTTAGCTTAAATGGATAAGGAGGGCCAATACAAATCATAGAATGGTAATGGTGCAAGCAAGGCCTTCACTAAATCTCCAATTATTCCTTCAAAATTTGGCATTAAAAAGCCATCCCTCACCTTTTTTGTTCATTTAAATAACAGTTAAGAATACATAGTTATTTATAGCTAATATAGCTTGTTTAACCTTTAATTTTCAGTTTTAGTTTCTTATGTGTTTACAAGGCTAATAACCTCAAGGGCCTTTTTAAGCCTAGCCATGCATCCCAAATCTCTGACAAATTCTGATACCCTTGAGAAGTGTTAGCAGGGGTTTGACAAACATTTAGAAGCAGAGGTCTGGGAAATGAACTGTTTACAGTCTGCCCGTTTCCATTTGAGACATGGATTCCATACCAGGGGTGGATTTCCTGTTCCCCACCCAATTGTCCAAGTTGCACTGGAAATGGGTTAGGCGGAACTGTGCTTCACATAGATGGGAGCCTGTTTCAGATAAGGGGTAATCCCTGGGATACATACCCGTATCTGCAGCAGGTCCTAAGTATATCATGGGCAAGATTTAAGTCTTTGGAATGGGCAATTCTGGTGCCATTTGTTTTCTGCAGTTGCAAGAGGTCCATCGGGGTGCAGTCTGAATTTCTTGCATGGCAGGCATAGATCTCCCCTCAAAAGCCTACAGGAGACAGAATAAAGGGATAGCACCTTGCAGCAGTCTGCATAGGACATGTTACTTACACCCTGTATTCTTTTATAGGTTCATAGGTAGGTACTAGGCTATTGGCCCAAGGGCCTACGTAAGCCTAGCCAGCAAGGTACCATAGCTTACGCTACCCAAGAAAAAGTCATTTTCCTGTGCCACTGTCCAGCAGACACACAGAAGTGATCCCCAGGGTGCATTTCCTATTTCCCATCCACTCATCAAGATTTTTCTTGAAGAGTGCTAATTATTTATTATTTATTTAAATTTGTTGACCAGGGGTGTCCGACTGGACGTAGGTCCATTTTCAGTGGAGGCCCAGGGAGAAAAGCTCCACAGTTAAAATAAACAGACAGTATATACATTGGATTACATAGTGAATAACAACTTACATAGCAATTACTTACAACATATTTACAGATGAAGAGCATAGTACATCAGTAGACAACTAGAATCTTTATCTGTGAAGTGCATACCAGACGTTAACAAATGTTACAAGAAGAAGAAGTTTGTGCTGTATAATAAGTACTGGCTTATGAGCATCTGAGCTTGCTATAATCAAGGTAGTTAGTGGAGTGGAAAGAAAGGTAGTGGTTGGATGGGGTGGATGAAATTAGAGTGGGAGTTGCAAGGGCATAGCCAGAATGTTTTTAGTTGTGCTTTTAGTAAAGTTTTGAAGTGGGTGCATGATGGTATGGAGGTAATTGTGGGTGGGAGTGAGCTCCATAATTTGGCTATGGCGCAAGAGAATAGTGCTTCACCAGCAGAGTTATTGGCTTTAGTGATCTGCAAGTGATTTTTGCTGCTGGATCTTAGTGGTCTGGTGGTGCGATAGGGTTGGAGTAGATTCTGGAGGGATGGGACATTTAGTGGATGGTTTACTAGTTTGTGGGCGAGTGAGAGTTGATACCACTGAAGGAGGTGAGGGAGTTCAAGCCAGTCCAGTTCAGCAAGTGAGAGACAGTGGTGACTACGGTAGGATGCCCGTGGCGAATTTGGTGATTTTGTTGTAGCAGGTCTCTAGCTTGTTTAGATCACATTGCCTTAGGTTGGTATATATTGGAGAGGCATAAAGTAGGGTGGAAATAAGGTGGACATTTGCTATTGAAATCTTTGCTGCTTTGGTGAGAAATGGCTTATTTCTGTAGAATGCTCCTAGCTTTTTGTGGACTTTTTTTATAGTCATGGATATGTAAATGTCAAATTTTAGTTTATTGTCTATTTCCACTCCTAGCAATTTGGTGTGTTCAGTTGGGTATATAGTGGTGTTGTCTTTTGCCGTGATGTTAAAGTGAGAGTTGTTTGGAGTATGTTTGCTGGGCTGGAAGATGAGTAGTTCAATACTCAACCCAAATAAAACTAATCGGGCATCGGATAACCATGTTTCAACAGAGGAAAAGGCTTCTTGTGTGACTTTTTGCAGTTTTGGTAGGGACTGGGCTGAGCAGATGATGGTCGAATCATCTGCGTATTGTATGTGTGCGCCATGTTTGGTGGCAGAGGCTAGATTATTGGTGTAAACAGAGAAGAGTAGGGGTCCAAGGATGGATCCTTGGGGAACCCCTATGGAGACAGGTAGTTGGGGAGATATGTCATTCTGCCATACAACGGATTGTTGGCGGTCAGACAGGTAAACTCTGAAACCAGTTGGTGACCGATTGTGAGAAGGATAGGTTATTGAGGACAGAGATAAGTTGTTTGTGTGGGACCAGTTAAATGCTTTAGATAGATCTAGGGAAGTAGCAGAGGAGAGATAGCCATTGTTTTTATGCTGAAGGATAGTGTTAGTAAAGGAGAGTAAGGCAGTGGTGGTGCTATGGTTTGGTCGGAAACCATGCTGAGTACTGGAAAGGAGGTCATTAGTAAGGAGGTAGTCTGAGACCTGAGACTGTATGCATCTCTCTAGTATTTTGGAGTGGAGAGAGAATAGCTATGGGGCGATAATTGGTTAGTTCTGTGGAGGGTCCACCTTTGTGGAGGGGAATTATATGTGATACTTTCCACAGTGTGGGAATGTAACTGACAGAGATCAGTTAATCAAGATGGATACTGGGTAGGCCAGAGCATCAGCTGAGATTTGTAGGTATTCACTTGGGAGGCTGTCTGCTGCTAATTTGGTGGGTTTAAGTTTAGTTAAGAGTTTTTTATGTTGGAGGTAGGTACAGGAGAAAAAAAGAGAAGGCAGTGGGGAGATTACTAGTGGAAGGTGTGGGTTGGAGAGGAGGGGGGTTGTGTTGTTTAGCTAGTGATAGTATGGTTTGGGTGAAGTGTGTGTCGAATGAGGTAGCAATATTTTCTGAGGAGTGAGGGATGGTAGGAGGAGGGGTATTGACTTTACCTGGGTGGAGGATGGAGTTTATGGAGGACCAGAATTGTCTGGGGCTGTGTTGTGAGGAGACTAGGGCAGACTGGTAGTATTGGGATTTGTCCTGTTTTATTAGCTTTTTGACTCTATTGCGTAGTTCTAGGAATTTCTGTCTAGCTGAGGGGGTTTTGGTTTTGCGCCTGTGCTCCCAGGCTTTATCCCTGTTTTTCATTTCTGACTTAGTGGTTTTCTGTAGCCATGGGGAGGGTTGTGCTTTGGTTCTGGAGAATCTTATGGGGGCATGGTAATTAAGGATGTTCAGGAAGGTAGTATTAAAAATATTCAACTGCATCATCTAGACTGAGGTCCTTTAGAGGATGCCAGTTACATTCTTTGAGAGATGAGATGAATGTGAGTGGGTTAAAAGTTTAGTTTTGATTTAGTTTTTTTAGTTTTGAAAGTTTAGCTAATGAAGAACTTTGCTTGAAATAGATGGGTAGCTTGTTCCAGAGTATAGGAAGTCTCTGGGACAGGAATCTATCCCTCCAGTGTGTCCTGTTTATTATAGTGACAAGGTTTAGGTCCCTAGAGCATGTAGCTCAGAGGGATTGGGATTTCTTTAGGAGTTTTTTGAGGCAGTCAGTGTAGGGCATTTGTTTGAGGCCAGTAATCCTCTTTGTGAGGTACTTCTGTGGCCCTTCCACCAGCTGCAGATGTCTTGTGAGGTACATTCCAAAAGGGGCGTTATACTCTATATAATGGGTCTAATGAGTGATGAGTGGAGGGGAACAATGACCTCTTTTTTCCTGGATGAGACCCCTTTTATGATGGAGGTGTGCCACGTAGAAGGACTTCCTGACTACTGTGGTGATGTGACTATGAAAGGAGAGACTACTGTCCACCTGGGTCCCAAAGTCTCTTATCACACATTCGGTGTCAAGTAGATTGCTGCCTATGTGGTAGTTCATGGGTACAGAGTTTTTACCAAAGGGGGTGACACTGCACTTTTTGGCATTGAGCTTGAGGCCATGGCTCTGACACCAGGCATCTGTCTCAGTGAGGCCCTTCTGTAGGATGTCCACATCATTTGGGGACTTGACTATGGCTCCTAGTTTGCAGTCATCTGCAAACTTAGTTAGCCAAAGGCCTTCTGTGTTTGGTATCTACTTCTCTGAAGTACAGGCTAACAGGAGAGGTCCCAGAATGGAACCCTGTGGTACTCCACTGGTCACTGCTTTGAGGTCAGATTTGGAGTCTTGCAACATTTACAGTGTGGGTTCCGTCAGTGAACCACTTGGCAACCCATCTTGTGATGCAGAGATTTATACCTAGTTTAGTGAGTTTAGCTATAATTCCAGAATGGGGGATGGTGTTGACAGCCTTGGCGAGGTCAAGATAGGCTGTGTGAACCACCTTACCCTCATCCACGGCTTTGGTGACTGCCTCAAAGAAGTCGATCAGGTTCAGAAGGCATGATCTGCCTTTCACAAACCCGAACTGGGTGGGATCCAGAGTTTGAAGGTTACCAATGTCTTTGTTTATGAGTTCCATGATGATACGTTCCATGGCCTTGCAGACCAGGCTTGTCAGGCTAATAGGTCGATAGTTCCTGGGATCAGTGGTGGCTCCCCCTTTGTGGAGTGGGATAACTGTTGCTGTGCACCATTCAGACGGCACAAAGCCTGACATGAGGCTATTATTGAACACGGTGATTAAGTGGGGAGTCGGTTCATTCTGAAGTTTGTGTAAAACGCAGCATGGGATGTTGTCCGGTCCCATGGATGCTGTGTTTTTGGCTTTAAAGAGAGTGCAGCTTTTACCTGCGTAGTTGTGATTACAGGGACTCTGCATTCTTCCTGTATAGATATGGGCCCTTTAGGGGGTGAGAGGGGGGTAAAGTTAGCACTGAACCGATCTGCCAGGATATTGGCAATATCAGTTGGTTCTGTAATTTTCGTGCCTTTGTGCTGCAACTCAGAGCGGATCTGGGAGTTGCCATCTAGATTCTTGACATAGCTATAGAATGCTTTGTGGTTGTCCTTGGATTTAGTGGCGATTTTGTTTTTGTAGCTAGCTTTGGAGGATCTTATAAGGGATCTCAGCTTCTTACTAAGGCTGACCAGGGAGCTCCTCCACTCATGGGATTTTACTCTCTCTTGCAACAGTTTCTTCCTTCTGTTGTACAGTTTGTTTATGGCAGGGGACCACCAGATTGGCTTCCTTTTTTTGGAGGATAGCGTCTTGGTTCTGTTTGGGATAGCATGATCCATGCACTCATGTAAGTGCTTATAGAGTGCATTTGTGTAGGATTCAGCAGTTGTAACTGTACTGTCCATCTGCATGGGTGTCATGAAGTTCACCACTTCTGTCTTAAGAAGCATGAAGTTAGCTTTCGAGAAATTTTTTACTGTGGTTTCCTTAATGGGGTTGGAGGCGGGATGTGGATATCAAGGGTGATAAGTTTATGGTCAGATCGGACCAACGAGGAGTTGACTTCAGGTGTGGAACACCAGTCACTCATGTTGGTAATGACTAGGTCTAGGATATTGCTGCCCCTGGTGGGGGTGTTGATAAGTTGATCTACGGCACTGGAGTTAATGAATTCCAGAAAGCATTGAGCTAAGGAGTTGGTACACGAGTAGTTTTCTCAGTTAATGGTGGGGTAGTTGAAGTCGCCCATTATTAGGGTGAAAATTAGTAAAGAACCTCTGTAGACATTCCAATAGTTGGATGTACCTGGTTAGATACATACCAAATTGGGCATTGTACTCAGTGAAAGTCCAATGAATGCTGAATACAGTAGAACAATGACTCCCTTGGACCTACATGCCACACTTTTGTTTATAAGTTGCACAGCATAGAATAATTTCCTCACTACTGTAGACACGATGGTCAAAGACAACATTACTGTCTTTGTGTCCCCAAGTTCCGGACTACTGAGTCAGCTATTAGGGGTGTGTTGTCATATACCCTGGTAACTATCCTAATGACATCCCAAAGGACAGTATTATGCATTTCTTGGCATTTAGTTTTAGCCCATGGTTGGGTGGAATGCTAATACTAGGAATGTTTGCAACAAGAGTTTCTCTTTCCCCTGAAAAGCAACAAAGTGACATGTTTTAAGTGATGAGCTATGATATTTGAAATATTTTTAACCCTTTTACCTGAAGTTGCAGTTGTTTTTGGCAGGACAGCTGACAAATATAATTTTAATGTACGAGTGGTTCTCAAAAGAAAGAAAAAACACACATACCAGTCTAGAAACAAGTTAGTAACAACTTAAGTGCTGCAGGAGTTCTTTTAGAGCCGAGATCCACCAAACTGCAGCACAACAAGGAAACCAGATCATCTGACAAAGAATTGCTATGGTTGAGCAGGGCTCATTCTGATGAATATATTATGTGAGAGAGATTAGCAGCACAGATCAACAGTTATGGCAAGTACTATGACATTTTCCTAAATGCTGTAGCTAACATACCTATTAACAGTCCCGGATTTGGGCTCAAATTTTAGGTCTGTCCCTCTTTAACCCTCTTAAAACTGGTGACTGTTGGAGAAAAGATGATGGATTCCACTTATGATAAATTTATATACTTTCAGTTCAGAAACTAATATTTAATTCACATTCTGTTATTCTGTCATTCACTCTTATTAACACTAATGTTTTAAGTTTCCCAGATCATTTCTGGATTTGTCCCAGACTGTTTGAGAGCTATGGCAAAGTGAGGCAATCGGATCAACTATCCACTTTCTAAGGGAGCTATATTTGTAGTTTGGAATTTAATTATGCAACTTAAAACTGTTAAATCTGGGTCATAAAAATTTATAAGCTCCAGAGAAATCATTGCAAAGCAAAGCCTTAAGGAGCAAGATGCTAAGGTATGCCTCCTGTCTTATTAACCCTTAACAGCATTTTCCCCAAAAATAGCTGTACTGCACACAGATTTCGTAAGCATTTATTTGTACACCACCTGGGCCAAGAGGAAAACATTACCACAAGGGACGAAAGTAATAACTGTTTAAATGTTTGAAGAGTGCAGGTAAAAGCTTTCACACTGTACACCTTTCAAAAGCCAGTTGATACGATATAAATACAAGAATAGAATATTCCAAATATTCCATCCTAAAGACAAACCCTGGAAAAGCAATGCAGCATATTGTGAAGTCTAAACTTGTTAGAAATTAAAATAATATATCAACTTTAAAAGATATTTAGAAGTATGACTTAAAACAATGTGCCAAATTTATTAAAATCTTAGCACCTCTGCAAAAAGCCTTTAGAGTGTAAATGTCCAAGCTACAGCACAAAGCTTAAACAATTAATTAAAACTCATTAAATTTTAATCTGCACAAGTTGGTTAGTCTTGCTGAAAATGTGTCCCTAATTATTTATTAATTCCTCTTATAAAAGTAGTAGAAATATAGCAGATTTATTAGTATACAGAAGATCAAAAGATAGACTAAAGGTGGTTTCACATAGAACAAAGGTGCGCACTCCTTCGCAGTATGTTCTACATGTTACTCAGTGTCGGGCTGACTTCTCTCTTTATTCTCTTGTGCATCAGTCAAAAATATTTATTCCCATAATTTTTCCTGAGACGTTCCAATTCTTGATTTTCTAACTCCGACTGACTTTATGTCAATGGCCATTTGGCGTATTCATGTAGGTTTGTTGTTGTTCATAACTGTCTCCACATCTAATCCTTCTATTTCTTCCCACCCCCTTTTGGAGTTCACTCAGGTAATTTACTTATGCATACAAATGGCTTTACCACAATTTCATCCACTACACATTTCTGGATGACCTGTTAAGGTTCAATTCAGTGTTAATGCCAGGACATCTAAGTTTACTACAAGTACTACATTCCACATCACCCTCACTGTTTTATTTCCCCCTGAACCTTTAATTGTTTATTCCATCCACCCTTCCCACATGGGATGTTTTTTATACTATACAACAAAAGACTATTAAGCTCACCCCTTCCAGATAGAAGGAAAAAGTTGATATACTTCAATCTCCTACTCATTAGATCTTTTCCACTATACGTCTTTTGACTTCTTGAGCATTCAGTGCCACACTTGCCACTTTTCTAGTTACGTCCTTCCCAAGAATCGTGAAACCATGTAATGATGCACTGAGGCCACATTTCCCCAAGGCCAATTATCCATTATTACTGCAAAATCGACGATCTGCAATTGTGCGATTCTGTTACTTGGGTCACTGGCATTATACAGCATCACCCTCCACTACACCCCTCCCCTTCTACATTTCCTTCTTTTGATCTCGTTTTTCATTAACCATGCTCATTCTGTGTTTTACTACCTTATCCACTAAAGATCCTTTTCCTCTCATCAACCCCCACCCATTTTAGCTTGATGAGGTCACAGTTTTATATACTCCTCCAGCTCTTATATGAAACATACACATACCTTCCTCACTTAGAAGTACTTCCCAACACAGGTGGTGTTCCAACTGTATGTCTGCAGCCCTTTTCATCCCAAATCCTTAAAACTTCAGCTAAATATTTCAGTTATTTGTTGATATCAGTTATATAGTTCCCATATCACTTCACAGGTTTCCTTAGACATTTTGTCTTCACTCTCCACAAGTAGCTACTTACGGACAGCCTTTAGCAGGGTTTTACTATTTTGTACAGGGGTTTACCGAACACCATCTTCATTCATATTCTTTCGCAAAGCATTCTTAAGGAAGAAATCTACATTTTAGCCAGAATTTTTCTTTGTGAACTTCAGTGCTCTGAACATTAGGCAACTTTCCAAAATGACATTGCCCCTGTATACTTCAATAATTCTACTTTTTGTAGTGTTTTGCTACATCATTTCTGAAAGTAGAAAAGATAGACAGGATACAGTATTTCTCCACTCACTACTAAGTGTGGACTTTCATTATAATCACCTCTTCAGCTGACAATTTAAAGGGTTTTGTGATGGACAGTGAACTAGCAATGTCAGTGTACTGAGCTTAACTGCAAAATATTACCCCTGAAATCTCTCTCCGATTTCTAGTAGTTGAGAGCTGCATGAGATCTCCAAATCTCAATAACCACTTCTACCACATTATAAAAAGTACACTAATCAAACGCTTGTTACCAATAAAAAGGTCTCTAGATTTTTCACAGTAGTGGAGATAAATGATTTGTATCTATTACAGAATCATTAGGACCTACCACACCAAGTCAGATGAGGACACAAATATGACAAATTGAACACATTTGAGGTTTCACAAATTATGGTCAGAATTTAAAACACCAAACTTGCATTGACCTTAACACATAAATACTGCATTAACAACTGTACCTAGTTCCTGTACGCGGGACACAGCTTTAAAAATGTATTCATCTAGTACATTTCTGCTGACTCTGCAAATAAGACATCACAACTTTGTCTAGGATGTTACCTCATATCAGGAAGTTAAATAGAACCATCTTTGAGCAGCTGAAGATAAAGTACAAAGATGCTGCCTGACAGTGATAGGCCAAGGATGCTTGGGGGGTGCATAAAGGGCTTCAAAAGGCAGAGTCCATTTCTCTGGTCTTTCGTTTATGTGAATTCTTGTACCAAGCAAACCCAGCATCAGGTGCTGTCAAAGTCCCCAGCTAGTCACAATCTTCATCAAAAAACAATATGAATGAGAACACCATAATGTGGAGATATCCATTTGAAAATCTGACCCTGAGAGTTGCACATAACCAGAAGAGAGCTAGAAAGATCATGCAGGTACCAAACTATACCCACGATAAGATGATGGTGCAGGTACCTAAATATACCCATGATAAGATGGAGCACATAAGAACAGAAATAAAAGGTAAGATTAAGGAGGTTCACACCTACTTTACTACATTTTCTACTTCCCTAGCATGGTTGCTATAGTGTACGTCACCCTAGAAAGTTTACCTATAGTAAAACTAGGTTGGGCCATTTTCGGGACTTTGCCATTTCCTCCACTGTGGTCTGATCTAGGAGTTGGTATATTTAAGTGGGGGCAAAGCACCCCATTTTATTTTGTGTTTTAAACTTTTTTTTTGTGGAACAGCGATTTTTTTTCCCCGGGGGGGGGGATCGCTGTTCTGCATCTTCGAGATTGTGAGGTTTCGCTTTTAAAGGGTCGATAAATCAGCATTTGCTGATTTAATATAGGCCCAATTTTTAGACCTCTTGTTATGGAATAGACTACTTTTTTTGTATATTGAGGAAGAACTCAACAAAATACTTCCAAGTTTTTTATTTAATCAAAAGTAGCCATAATTTCTAGCATATACATTGAGCATTTGAGTGCTAAATTGCAGTTTGTACTAATAATTTGTCTCCATTTCATACAAATACCACACTGAGTACAAAGTCAAATCATATGTAAATAGTACAGCTCTTTGAAAAAACAAGTCAGCAGAAGCTTTTAGAAATACTTTATTAAACAATTGCAGATCTTTTACTCAGGTGCAACATCACCCACATTAGAGCAGTACACCTGCACCCAAACTCTAAATATTAACATAATAATTGTAAAGACACACATACACACACACACATGTCCTGGCTCTATATTTACCAACATGTCAGAATACTAAATAATAGTATGTGATCACCTGAACTTTTGTTCAATATAAAATGTCATCAAATTGAAACTGGTGATATGGTCTTTGGTCTTTGATCAAGGTGTTCTCAACACTCTTGTCTGGTGACTGAGTGCATTTCTGATGCAAGTACATCCTTTCTCACATCTTAAGGCAGCATTTAAAGGACAACAGCAAGGGCTGGCGGAACACAAGAATTAAAAATGAATCCGAGCAAAACACTTGCAGAAGTTACAAATATCGGAAAGGCTAAAGAGAAGGCACTGTGATGCAAGCTAACAGAAGGTACTTAAAAGTAACCTGTATAAAAACAAATTGCCATCTTATGCTAACCTAAATATTTTTGCAAGTAAGGCTGGTTCTTAATCACTTAATAAATGAATGATTTGAGGAGCATCCCACTGTCCCACTGAAATATATTTTGTCAGCAGTTTTCATTCCTTGGTTAAAAAGCTTAACGTCACAATAGACAACAAAGACTCTAAATTATTGTGCTATGAAAACATGCTGTCAGACATGGATAGTGGTGAGGAAACATGAAGACATCTTCCTTGATCTTAATCAAAGATATAGAATATTCTCTCCCCCTCACTTTTAGGTTCAGGAAAGAAAACTTGGAGATGGATATTTTGGCTTAATGTTAGTTAGATACCACTTTAAGCACAAAAGGATTGGTGCTCAAAAAAACCCTGTCCCCATGGAAAATGAGATGGGGTGACTCACCATAGAGTTTAAAACTCATAGGCCCTTCCTGCAGAAGTCAAAGCAATCAGTACAACTGTTTTCCATGTTATAAGCTCAAGTCAGCTAGATTAACTGGTTCAAATGAAGCACAACGTAAAACCCCTTTCAAAACATTTTGAAATGAGGCTGCCTTCATAGAGGAGGCTCCATGGACAGACATGCTGAAATGGCTGATAAAAGAACCTTGATGGAGGAATAAGAAAGGCCATAAGATAGTAACTCTCAAATATTGCAAGACCAGAGAACAACTAGCCCTGAATGGGTACTGGTTTTGTTGTTGGCACTAACTAGAAAACTTTTTCCATTTACCAATATAAGATTTTCTACAAGCAAGTGTTCTTGCCTCCATTAGGGCATGCTGCACATACTCAGTAAATAGGTGCCTAAAAAGAATTAAGACCTTATCATCCAGGCAGTCAAGTGAAGATGATTGATGTCTGGGTGTATCCAAACACTCCTGCTCTTGTATCAGAAGTTGCCATCTGTGAGGAAGCTTGTGGTAATTGCTCCTGATCACTTCCAAAAGAAAAGACAATCATAGATACCCAAGCCAGAAGGAAGTCATCACTATTATCTTGGGGGATTCCTTCTGAAGTTCTTAAGTAGTAAAAGCAGACAGGGACATTCCTGTCAAAAGAAAACGCATCTACCTTCCAGGCCTTCTTGCATGGAGTCCTGGAGGAGAACCTTGCCAGTTGATTCATCAAAGAGGAAGCAAAGAGTTCTACTTGAACTCTCCACAGATGGATCAAATCTTGAAGACCCCCTCATTTAGTTTCCGTTCACGAGGGTATGCACTGGTCCTGCTCAGCTTGTCTGCTACACCATTTTGCAATGACAGTATGATGCCTATTGGATGATTTTGTGCTGTGAAGCTATATGCTATGGCTAGTCTGCAAATGGGGTACAACCTGGTTCCCCCTTACTTGTTAAGATAACATATGACTGCTTTGTAGAAGTTAGGGAGAAGGAGAGATCTAGATTCAAGGATATCCATCGTCTCCACCAAAAGATCTATTTTTTGACAACCCCCAGCACTGGCATTTGAAAAGAAATGGTGTTGATGCCATGACCAAAAACACTTCAGATACCACTGTATTGCTCATGGGGAGTCTTGTCAGTGTTATCATAAGAATCAGATGCAATGAGATCCAAAATCCTAGAGGTATTCCCTCAAGGTGACCAAAGTTTGAGTGGAAAGCCTTAGACATAACTCTAAAATAAAGATCTACTTTTCCTATGGAGGAAAAGCTCTTTGAACTGAGATGTCTAGTTGACATCCTAGGAACACATTCCTGTGTCGGGGATTCAAGGCATTTGAAGGCCATCTTGGAATTTCAACTTGTGTAAGAGCTCTCAACCAACAGAGAGATTCCTGGTACTTTGAAACAGACTCTGCAAAGGTAAGCAGGTTGTATTAATATTGAAAAATGTGGATAGCATGTAGTCTGCAATGAGCTATAACTGGAACTAGATACTTTGTGAACACTCATGATGCAGTGGATGGTCAAAACGGTATGACCGAGAACTAATAAGGTTGTATGTGCCTGGATAACATTAAGAATCATCTGAAGTCAGGATGAATAGGTATGCAATGAAAAGCAGCTTTTAAGTATAGAGTTAACAGAAAACTTGAAAGGAAGAAAAGGCAACAGGATCTGAAGTGACATTTTGAATTTGGGCACTGCCACAATCAGGATTAGAAAAGAAAGATCCAGAACTGGACTCCATTTTCTTTCTTTGGCTCAAGGAATGTCTTTGCATAAAAACCCTTCACTGCCCGAGGAGGAGGATCTGGTTCTATCACTACTTGGAGATAGCATGTCATAAACAGGTAGAAACAGTCTAATCTGGAGAAGGATAAAGAACACCCTAAGGAGGAGGAATTTCATCTCACTACTATCTGTAACCTTAATGCATGTTTTTCAGAGTCCATTTGTCTGAAATGATCCGTTACCAATGAGAAAGATTTAAATATTCTGTTAGAAAAAGGGCCAGCGTGAGATGGGATCAGAAGGTCTCAAACAGGCAGACTTGAGACTACCCTTGGTTTTGGGAGGTTTGAGGCTTCTTTTTGGAACTCCCATGCCATTTCTTCTTAAACGTCCATTTACCCGAATTTTGTTTAGACAGTTTACTGCATTTTTTGCCAAAACTAGATAAGGAGATAAAAAATCCCTTGGATAATTGGAAAAAAAAAAAAAAAAAAAGAGGATAAAACATCTTGGAAATTCCCTGGATTAGATTTGGCCCCTTCACACTTTCTGATAACCTCTGCAGCAGAGGGGCCAAACACTAAATGCCTGTCCAAGGAAGAATTTAAAATAATTTTTATCATCAATCTGGGATGTTCAGAGAATGCAGCCATTCAAACCTCCTTTAAACATTTTCAATGGCCATTGCCCTGAAAGAAGTATCGAAGTCATACAGATGCTGCAAGCAATGAGCTGCTCAAGATAAGAAACCAAGTTATTTAAAACAGACGTTTCCTCATAACAAATGGCAGAGTAACATTCCTCATACTTTCACAAATTGTCAGAACAAACTTTAAACACAGCATCCTGACAATTCAACATTTTGAAAATCAAAGTTGCAAGAAGTATACATTTTTCCCCATACCAGTCAATACTTTTTCAATTAAGGATGGGAAAATTGGGATTAGAATTAAGGGCTTAGCAGCAATGGGATTAATTAGTGCTATAGCTGTTTGGTCAGGTTTGGGAAGAGTGTGTAAAATTTAAAAGAATGAGAACTTTATACATCCTATCTACCTTTTTAGGAACAGCTGGCTAACTATGAGGAAAACTGCAGCCCCGACATATACATCCTCTAAAGCAGACAGCAGAGCAGCAATGGTAGGAGTTCCGAAAAATTCCTTCAATAAAAACGTGTTTCCTGAGCAGCCCATTTCCCAGAGAAGACAAACAAATACTGTTAAACTACCAGACCACAAAAAAAAAATATTGTTGGACAGATAAATACTTTAAAACCCTATGCCAACCCAACAAAGGAAAAAAATGTGTATAGAAAATGTGTTTTCAGTTAGCTGATGCTAATTTTAACTTACATTTCTGAGTGCTCCATTTTAAAAGTATGCTACAGTCTTGAGACAGTCCATTAAAACACAACACTCCTAGCTTTAAACAACCTTCCTGAATAGGAAATTATAAAACATAAACATTAAGGAAATGGAAGTTTTCACCCAAAGAGAACTTATCTGTCCAGCAAAGGAAAGCTCTAGCAGACCTTCAATACTCAAAAGCTATAGAATAGGAACTCTTCAGTGACAGCAAAGCTGAGAAGGGCTTCACACCCAAACTTGTCATTTAGTTAGCTCAGCTCAAGTGCTTGATAACTTCAATGTGTGGTAGGCGTCCTGAAACTTTGGAAGCTAGCCAGTTGTTATGTCCTTGCCTGGATTTAACTTATATAGCTACGGCTACTCCACCAGTGATAAATATGATGAAAATCACATAGGAGCAGCGCCACAATCTAACAATGGACTGTTGCCAAGACAAAAAACAACACAATTCTTACCAATAAGTATGATACACAGAGAATTTGGGAGCTTCAAAACTTTTTGGAACATACTACTGCTGGAAAATTATGCAAAAATGATAGTGTGCAAAGTGGTAATAAGATGGGAAACTTTTTTCAGAATGGAAATGAATTGCATTAAAGTAAAAAGATTCATTAAAAATGCACAGCATTATTTTTTGTTTAATAAATATACAGTACTTGAAACAAGTGCGAGAAACTTCATTTACAAATGACATATTGTATTTATTATTATTTATTTATTTATTTGCAGTTGGTTTACCAGGATAGTCCATTGGGCCAAAAGAACCCGTTTTCAATGGAGTCCTGGGGAGAAAAGCTCCAATACAGACAAAAATTAGGTACATACAAAAACTACAATAATGATTATACAGAGTAAGAGATAAAACATTTAAAACATTTAAGCTCAAATATTCAAGAAGCATTCAAAAGTAATACAATCTGATGAGGAATTATGTCAGGTAAATAAGTTGAAAACAGTAATGAGATATGCATTCAGAGAAGTTGTTCAGAAGGAAACATAAAATTACATTACAGAGTAAACATTCTGAGGGAACATAAGCTTTGATAGGTAGAGTTATGTATCATAAGCGTGAGGGAGGATGGGATATCATAGAATTATGAGGGGAGGGAGCAAGAACAATCCCATTGGGACCTTAGATATGTATGAAGAGATTTTTTGAACATGTACTGGTTAGTGGTGGTACGAATGGATGGTGGAAGTGAGTTCCAGAGACGGGCAAGGTTAAAAGATAGTGTCTGCCTGGGGGATGACATGGTTTATGTACTTCTAATAGGTTTTGATGGTTAGACCTTAGGACTCTATTTGGTAGGTGCATATTGAAGGCAGAAGACAGGGAGGGACAAAGAGAAGGGCTAAGAATGAGCTTGTGAGCGAAAGTCAGCTGTATATATAAGAGTTGATTTGGTAATTCAAGCCAATTTAATTTTTGAAGAGAGGAACAATGGTGGGTGGTGGACCTGTGGCTGTTGGCGAATTTGGCAATTTTGTTATAGCAGGAGGAAAGCTGTTTTTTTTAGAGAGGTCTGAAGATTAGTCAGTAATGGGGCCCCATAGAGAAGGGAGGGGATGAGAAAAGAGGAAGTGAGTGCGATTTTGGAGGAGCTTGTAAGGTATTGGTTCTGACGGTAGAGCATACCTAGTTTTTGATGTTTTTTTTTTAATATTTAGTTGTAGATGGGAGTTGTAACTAAGCCGATTGTCAATTTGTACACCTAGTAGCTTAGTTTCGGACACTAGTTCTAGGGGTGAGTTATTTAGGCTGGTAATTGAGAAGGAGTTTGTATTGAAGGAGGTGGATTTGGAAGGGGTGAATACCATAAGTTTTGTTTTGGAGGCATTGAGTGTTAAATGATTTATTTTCATCCAATGTTCAGTTATTGAAAAAGCTTCCTGAGTAAGTTTTTGGAGCAGTGAGGAGGAGGTGGCAGAGCAGATAATGGTGGAATCATCTGCATATTGGATGATGTTTGCAAATGGGATAGATTTGTGAAAGTCATTGATAAATATATTGAAGAGGAGGGGACCAAGAATAGATCCTTGGGGAACTCCAGTGGGGGTACTAAGGAATGGGGAAGTGGCCTTTTTCCATATTACTGCTTGGTGTCTATTTGATAGATAGCTGGAGAACCAATTTATGGAAGAGGGAGAGAGGTTAAGTTTTGACAGTTTGGTTAAGAGCAGATTGTGTGAGATGGTGTCGAAGGCCTTGGAGAGGTCAAGTAGTAGGGTAGAGACAATGTGGCTGGAATCATGTGCTATGTTAACAGTCTCAAGAAAGGACAAGAGGGCAGTCATAGTGCTGTGATTTGGCCTGAATTTGTGTTGTGTAGGGGTTAGCAGGTTGTTATCTAAGAGAGGTGGCAAGAGTTGAAGGTGGATACACTTTTCCAGAAGTTTAGAAATGGGGGACAGAATAGCAATAGGACGAAAGTTGTTGACGTTGCAATTGTTGCCTCCTTTATGCAGGGGGATGATGAATGCTTGCTTCCACAGTTGGGGCACAGTGCATTCATGGATGGAATGGTTGATTAAAATGCTAATGGGATAGGCAATTGCATCTGCGGCTATATGTAGGAAATAGGAGGGAATGTTGTCAGGGGCATTAGTACATGGCTTCAGTTTCTGAAGGAGTTTCTTATTAGTGGTAGTGGGTGTAGGTTTTAATGAGAATAGAGAGGGATGTAGAGAGAGAGAATTTGAGGAGGGTACAGGTGATGAGGCAGTAAGAGTAGTGGATAAGGTGGAAGATAGGCAGTGTGAAGTAGAAATGGGGATAGGGTTGTTTGCGGGAGGGGGGGTGTATTAGATGGTGAGGTGGAGCATGTGAAGGAGGAGGTGAGTTTGCTAATAGAGTCGATAAAAAAGGAGTTGAACTGAATAGCTAAATCCAAGTCTGGGATATTTTCTACTGTGGAAATGTATCACGGTTTAAAAGAGAAGTGATCCGTTATGCACACATTGGCAGCATTTGAAGTCTAATGGTCCTTAAAAAGATGCCACTCGCCGTCAAAGATTGTTACCCAATTTGTGGCTTTTGCCATAAAGTATCAAGCTGTGGAACAATGATACTGTTTTTCAAAATTCAAAACTGATGCAACCAGGAAATCCTTCCTGGAACCCATATAAACTCAAACACAGGCCGTTAGCTAGGAATGATGACTTGTTGGATTTTCCTGCTGGAGGATACAACTTTGCAGATTTAAATTTTATTCTAAAAGCTGTAAGGTAGGTTGCAGCATATCTCTGGACAAGATGTTTTAGGGTATAGGTCAGCCGATAGTTAAATGTTGCTATGTCATCTGTCTGTTCAGAGAATTTGGTTTCAAATTCTTTGAGTAAGTGATTCCTCTTTGCAGTTTAATTTCAAGTGAAACGGTGTATTTCAAGTAAAGAATATTGTTTTTCAGTTTTTAAGGAATACTATGTCCCCTTAAAATTGAATAGTAATGTTCTTCACTAGATGGCAGAAACTTAAAAAAAATATGAAGTTCTACAGATTTCAAACCTGCCAGTAGCACAGCAATTATTTACTACCAAATGTTTCTAACTACAAAAGCCCTCATGGTGCAGACACTTTTTGTGAACAGAGCTATTTCTTGCCCATAATACACTGACAATCTAGTAGATAAAATTATAGTGTTTACCATCATATCCCATTCCCATCCACTAATAATGGAAGAATTGATAAGTCTTGTTATGTTTGAAAATCCAAGTGTCAGTGACTAGATTGCAGTGACTCTAAGATTCCTTTCCTGCATATTTATTACGCATTCTTTAAAAGTGCTTTATTGTAATTGTATTTGTGGCTAGTTAAGTGATATTTACATCCCCATGTACTGACCAGTGTTTTCTATCCATCTTCAGAAGTGAGTCACAGTGCATTAGCTTAATCTTACCATACAAAGACTGAAAATTAAACAATTTGTGCTCTTCATTTGCACAGGAAGCTTGGCTGATGCCATCATTACCATGAATTGGGGAAAGAGAGCACTGCATTGCAATTTCTCCCCCTTTTCTGAGATGTGTTTTTATATAGTTCAACTACTGCTCGTAAAATTGCACTGGAAGGCATGAGGTTCAGTCTACAGTGGGTGAGGTTTTGGGAAAGTAGGAATTATCACTCAGATATGCAGATGTACAGTGTAAAGATTGCTCGAGTGCAGCTACCCAAGGCAGCAGTGCACATATATTGTATGCCATCCTGTTCTTCATATATCATTTTGTGGTAGTAGATGCACTTAAAATGCCTATTTGTCACATCTAATGCCAAAAGGTTATTAGAGGTGGCCATAGCATGAAGTACAAATGTATTTATGTTCACCTGGAATTTTCAGTAGAATACCTCTCCGTTAGATAGGGGCAGCCATTGATTAACAGGAATACTAAACCTCAAAAAACCACGAGTATGTCTATGGAAAGATGAATTCTTATAAGCATCTTGATTAATACTGCAAAGTTTATGGAACATTACATCTCGTATCTTTATGTGGCAACATCATAGACCAAATTAAACACCATCAACATCCAACACTTCATGATTTTTTTATAAGTTCTCCTGACAAATGCTGTTGCAGGAATTGAAACCATTAAGGGAAAAATATAGACCTTGAGATCCAAAAAAGTAGGAATAAATATGCAGCATTTTCATTGGGTGGTAGGATCTTTAGAGCTTTGGGGGTGCAAGGGGCCTAACTCCAAGACTGCATAACAGTAAGAAAAAGGAGAAACATCCTTAACTTTACCATTCAAAACACTGTCCCTAACATATACACAAACACATATTAATTCCAGTTTCATCAAAAGTAATTAAACATGCCAGCTTTGACCAAATGAAAAAATCTGTGATGCTCCCCATTAATATCTTGGAAACACATTTCACCCCCCAATGTCATCTTTTTAGTTAGACCTAAAGAATTCACTTTAAATTGACCATCAAATCCTACCTCAGTTTCGCCGCTATCAAATCCTACCTCAGTTTCGCCGCTATCAAAATTACCTTCTAGGTATCAATAGACTTGTTTACTGAATAAAAAACGGATGCTGTGGAAATGTATAAACTGGGAATATGATGAGTTATTTTTTTAAACTCACTGGAAGTTGTTTACAGCTCCCATCTGAATCCCATTTCCTTCAATTCTGACATTTTTGGATATTACAATTCATTCTGTAGGCTTAAATAAGAAACCTCACAGCTATGCAAAGGTCTTCTGCAAATAAAATTTGGATGTAGTCTACATGAGGATCAAGGTCACGAACAGAGAAAAATATAACAGCTCTACAGGCTGGGATATGGTTCTAATTTGGTAGAACTACTTTAGGGAAGCACTTTGAGGCAGAAACATGGTCTCTATAGAGTAAAAAATATTGTGCGTCGTAATGTAGTATGGCTAGGATTTAATGAAGACATTTCATATAATCATGTATTACATTTTTAAATTTCATTAAAATATGACAATAAGAAAAAGACATAGGCATTAAGAGGAGGAATAAAACTGAAATGAAATTAGCAGAGAAATACACAAGTGTATAGAAGGGTGGCTCCATAGCTTTACAGTGTGGTACAATAATTCTGGCAAGGATGATGAGGAAGTTATAAAACAATTTAATTTGGGGAAGCCTGGCACTACGGACATCACAGCTACATGGGCCAATGACAGGGAGATGCACACGGAGTTATGTTTTGAGTTTTTAAAAGTGGGTTGGGAATTATCTACAAAAGGGAATCTGGCAGATGTGTTAATCTTAACAGCGTTACCAATGGAGAGGGATGAGAATTAAAGCCTTTGTCCAGTGGCGGCTGGTGACTTCAAGTCAAAGGGGGGCTGCAGGAGGCAGATGAATGGGTGGGGCCAATGGGAAAGGGGTGGGGCTATGCTAAAAACCACAAAAACTGGCACTTTAAATACGCTGCCCTGGATGCCAAGCCATCATTCTGAGAGTCCAATCAAGACAAAATAAAGTGTAGAAGAAAAAAAAATATTTCAATGCATTGGCTACATGAAAGCGTACTTAATATCTAGATGAAAACAAAAAGGTTGTGAGACATGAAAAAATAAATTACTTTTTAAATACATTACTGGAATGCCAGTCAAAATGAAGTATAAAAAAACAAGCAGCACTCAAAACACTTCTTGCACTGCAGTTCTAATTATAATTTATATTCAGCTTTATTAAAGTATCAAGTAACATGCTGAAAGTAGCAATATCTGCGATACCCCCACTTGTAAAAATGTTTCTTATCCATAAAAGTCCTGCTGCCTACTATCTACTTGTTTCATGGGGAAAACATGATCAAAATAAAAAAATGAACAGCAAACAAGAAACAAGCTCCAGATAAATTGCTTAAAGGATTACTATACAGGTAATGGACCACACATGATAGATTGGCATTCTGTTTAGTTTACGGGTAAAGCCTGCAAAGATGACTGCAAGTCTCCAACAAATGTAATGAGGTTCTGAAAATACTATAATCTTGTCCTTTATTACAAATACTGTCATACGCATTTCAATACCTAAGGCTTATACACTATCTAGTTATGTAAATATTCTCTGCATGGCAACAACAAAAAGGCTTTCAATGTTGGTAATTCTTTAACAGTACTTTTATTAAAGCTTTCTTGCATCTTGCAATCTCAGACAAGCTTACCTGATGGTCATTAAAGCAATGGTACTTAAACAGAGCAGCAGGCACATTTGGAATAATAAGAACCATAAATCAACCGTATAAAACATGACAGAAAACCAGAACATTCTGCAAAATTAAGGACAGATGAAAAGTCACTGTAGTACTTGTGTCTACCTTGGATGGGGAATACTCTGCTTAGTTGCTTAGTAGATGCAAGAGAGATGTAAGAGCTGGAATGGAAGAACTGCTGTAGATGCAGAGGAATTGTCATTGTGGATAGCAATAGTATGATGCAGGCTCATCAGTACATGTATATTTTGTTATGAATAGGTGAGATGAGAGATATTAATTATAAGGTGGTCTCAAGAGAAGGAGCCAAATCCACCTAGTCTGTGGGGCAGTTTATTCATAGTTGCAGAAAGGAGATTATGTATGCAGCGATGGGGCAGTTTGTTGTGTGTATAGTCAGGGGGAGTAAAGTGCAGCTATATGCAAGGATAAGGTAGTATTACTGCTTGGAAATTTTATTTATTTATTTTTATTTATTTAACATTTGTTGACCAGGAAATTCCAACTAGGTTCCAAAGAGTCTGTTTCCAGCAGAGGCCCAGGGAGAAATGCTCCAGGACACGTCTTTATATTTTGTATTTAGCAGTCATTTGTATAGTAAGCTATACATATATAGGTGGGTTTGATGAAATAGTAAGGTAGAACTGTAAAAGTATACCAGATGTTTAGAATTATAGAAATAGATTGGTTTGAGCTGACAATGAGCAGTATCAGCCATAAATTGCAACCACTGCAAAATGGTCCTTTTGAGCAAAACAAATAATTCCTTGTCTGAAATCGATCCCTGGAAAAACAAAGCAGTGTTTCTTTATCACTCCCAACTTTGGATAGAAGAATAAAATTAGATCAAAGCCCAGTTTATTGTGCAGAGCTCCTTAAATCCACCATCATTACAAAACCTTACCTTGCTACAACTTCCTATGTACATCCATTCCAGCCTATAGAACCTTTTGACATTTTTATTTATTGTTTCAGGAAAACTGCCACCTAGTCATTCGGGCATCTTTTTGCTAAACTACTAGACTCTAGCAGAAACAGTATTATAAATGCTGAGCATTTTCATCAATAATAGTTAACCTCAAGTCATGCATTTTATACAATATATATACATCTATGCATGTGTATATGTGTGTGTGTGTTTTTCTGTCATTTTGTTGATAGTCTTCTCTTTGTTAAACTCTCATATTATTGACAGTTTTTCGGTTGGCTCCATTTGGTTTACAGAATGGCTGATCAACAGTGTTGGTGCAAGACTGCTGTAATAACAGGTTGGGGAACATTCCATTTCCCTGCTATTGTGCAATCTTGGAGTGGGTATATTTAAGTATCAAGGAGTGAGGGGAGTACAGAGGAGCCCCCCCAGAAAACAGTATTTTGTGATTTTCATGCTCTAAGTTTATGTCTTGGAGCATATGTATTTTAGTGTTGGTAGTTTAGTTTTCTAAGTTTATATCTTGGAGCATATGTATTTTAGTGTTGGTAGTTTAGTTTTCTAAGTTTTGTGGACCGTAATCACTGCTGCAATAATTTTTCAGCAGTGATTATTTTACATATTTCCATATATCTATCCATCCATCCATCCATCCCTCCCTGTCTTTCCCCAGTCTTTGTACTTCAGATGATTGCGGCCCTATTTCACTTGTCTCAGAAGTAACCTACCAGAGACAAAATGCCTTAGTAAATATGGTATGAAAAGTAGAATTTCAGGGAAGGACTTGGTAAAGTTGTAATGCTGCAGAGTTTTGTCACAGAAAACAACCTTCAAAGAATGAATAAATGATCATTCTCTGTAGCAAAAAGCTTTCAACATCACGGATAACAATATTCATCGTCAGGGAGTAGGGCATATGAGAATTGTTGCATTTGTTCAAGATGGCAACCTTCTAGTGCATGGATGCAAAGAGTGAGCAGGGGAGTTTGAGGCAGGTTATCACAGGTAGCAGCTATTGCGATCTACTTAACGATACGTCTTGATTAGATTCAACAATAATATACTTCACTCTAAAAACATGGGCACTTAACCAGAAAGTAACTTTGAAACCGCTTTTTAAATTACCCAACTAAACTTCATGAGTGTTAAGCGGCAGTAGTAGTAACATATCAGCTAGATGGTAACGAACTGTGTAATGACTGCACAAACTCTGAATAGGAGAGTTTAAGCAGGAAACATCCACATAAATAAATATAGCTGCATTTAAAGAACAAAAATTAGAAATCTTAACATAGGGTTCCTTGCACTTTTAAAATAATAATGCTGCAGCAAAAAGGTGTAGCAACTTGCAGACATTCAAACACAAATGAACCAAAACTACATGAGTAAGGCTTGTGTTTTGTCACAAGAGTTTAACTTTGCCTGACTTGACTAGAAGGGGTAATCCTGAGTGACTTTGGAAGCATACAGAAAAACATCAAATATATCAATAATATAAAATGTAAACTGCAATGCAGTTCTTTTTAATGGTAGGAGTGAGAGACTCTGTTGCTATTGTACAACTACATCAAAGAACATAGACAGTAGGCATTCATATAAACAGTGATGTTTACACATTAACTGCATTAGGAGCCTTAAACTATGTAATCTAGTGCTCTTCAAATAATAATCCAAAAGCAACTGGCAACCTAAAACAGCACTCTGAGCTTAAATGGATGAATTTCAACCAAAGCAGGTGACAGTATCATACAATGTCTTTCAAAATGGTAGGACAATCACAAAGCTAAGTAGGATGTAACTGAATGTTAAAGGGCATACTTTGCATGTTTGAGGCCTTGGGCTCAATCCATTGCAAAATGATTTTAGAGGTCTGGAGTTAGCATAGAGGATTAAGCCAATGACTGGTTATGGGCTGCTTCCTGTGGTACAGGACTTGGTTTCTTCAACTTCCATTTTCCAATTGTGTGGTACTAAGCAAGTCAGTTGACCAGACAGTGCTTTGGGACGAGTGGGAAGTGGGCCTAGGCTCTTCAATGGTCTCCTGGACTACACGCTTCCTATGAATCTACTAGTTCTCAATTGAGTTAATTTAACTTGTTAAATAAAATAAGTGGAATGAAACACGCACCATACCTCTCAACCTAGAAACATCAAAAATCTGGACAAAGGCACATGGAAAATAGGTACAAATCTGTACGTTGATGAACATGAAATTTACATACATAACTGTGTAATCTCGCTCACTCCAATGGTTGTGAGATATCAACTTTCAAACGCAAACTGAAGAACAGACCACCAAAATATGGCCCCACCCCATTAAAAACTGTAACCAATGTATGCAACACACTTCTCTGCACTCCAGCTCGGTAGCCTATCATGACAGATGCAGTCTGATTGTTTTATTTAATATATTCATTCAGACATTCATCAGTACAGTGTTGACAATATGCATCTTTAAAGTCTCTCTCTATACTTAAATAAAATGTGTGAAAATCTATGGCCCCTCATATTAGGTTACCATCTGCTGCTTCAACTTGGTCCTAAAAATGCAGTAAAGAATAATAAAATTGTTCTTACGCTACAGCGGTAAATGTCCCAGATTATGGTCAAGTGTGCGACTTCCTATCCTATCCCAGAAAAATCTCACGTCAAAGTGTCAAGCACTACTACATTAAGTTTGGAAATCATTCAGGCAATTACTCTGTAATCTTTCTACCACAGAATTTCTTCAAATTCTAAGGCTAGGGGGTGGGAAAAGTCCACATGACAGACGCAGGACTGCATAACTACAACAGTGTATTAAAGAATTAGTGCTGTATGGAGCCAGATGATACAGCATTTACATATTTTAATAAGTAAAAAATAAAAAAAATGTCAGCGTATCTTTACATTCTGAGCTATTTTAATGTACTAAAATCACTCCAAGTGCTTCTTATATTTTAATGTTTTTCCACAATATGGCTATCCTGAGCCTGAGGTGTGCTATAGTAATATGACCTTGTTTAACAGCTTAAAGTTCTGGTTCATAGAATCCATTTCATATCCCTTTTATACAAGTCATGCTAGACAGAGTTTAACATCCTTGTAAATAGAATGGCAGCAAGGTTTTAAACTATAAATGTTTAGCTTTCACTATGGATACCTTCATCATATGACTACAAAACCTGAAATCAACTTCAGTAATCAGTTTTAGAATGGTAGCATGTCTTCCACAGAAATGCTTGCTCAAAATTCATAATCAAAGCAGACTGTTCTAAACTATTGGCATGCTAAACTCCCTTAGTTACTGTGGAAGGAACTAAAACTTCTAACAACTAATGCCAGTAAAGCCACATCAAGACTTCTACCTCTGTCTGCCAAATAACACCACAGAATCAAATGTCAAAACTATCATGGCAACACACTTTTCTTGGACCAGTATAAAACTACAGTGATCACAAACCTCCCAAACTAACCTCTATATATCCCACCCACTGAATAATACTGGCACTTCATTTAAGTGCTCTTCTGTGCTTATACAAAATAAACAAATGATTAAAAACTGTTCCATCTTATCCTCAGTTGTTCTAGAACAGATGGCCCATCTGTACTTAAAATCTCTATGTATGCAACATCTATGTACCCTGCTTTTACAAAACATCATAAATCTGACTGTAGAAGCATTTCCATACCTGAACAAGACATTTCACCTCTTCTGCCTATTGTTTTAATTTATCCAGGCTAACAACCATCTTTAAATTCACAGAAAATGTTATGCCATCTTAGCTATCTTGAGCAAGGCAACTTTCTTTGCACTAGTCAACGCACTCTGTTTCACAGATAGCAGCTACAATTCTGCCAGTCTTGTCAACAATATCCAGTGCACTAAAAATTCTGCTGTATTTGGGACTCTATAACTATACCATTCTCAAGTTTAAAAAAGGTCTAGTAATCCGTTCCATATGAGCACTTAATTCCAAGCTTACCCCCAACATGAATGAACCGGTCAGATTCCTACAAGGCTGTAGCTAAACAACTGCCTTCTATATTTTCTGGTCCTCTGCTCAGCAGTATACAAACATCTCTGAGGACCAGGCTGTTAAATTAAACCATCTTCACTAATGTTCACCTTCATAACCAGAGTGGGGAAAAATGCATAGGTGCAGCACCCTTCCCCCGTTGTTCTCAATACTTTGCCAAAAATTGCCAACAATTTGCATTGCCAAAAAATCAAAATTTTATGAGTAACAGTCTACAGATCAAAAAAATGAGGCATAAATCTGGACATGATGAGTCTGCAAAAATCTATACAGTTGTGACTCCAAGGTGTGTTTTCCTTTATTCTTTTTAACTTACCTGGAGCCAGAGGAGGTCGAGCCACCAAAAAACATATTTCCTTACCTTGGCCTGGGTCAGCTGGTCTGGGTCCTGGTGGGATTCCTGGGAGTGCGTACGCTGGGTGGATCAGATAGATTCTGCTGCAGCTTGCACGCCACTGCCGTTCATACCATACTTTTTAAACTTGTTTTGTTACACTAATGAGCTTGGCTGGCCTAGACGACGTAAGAAAACTTAACTGACCAACTTCCGCTCATAGTCACTAGTCACTGTTAACACATCAATCAAATTTCATTTTAATGATAGGCAGGCCTGACGCCAGTTTCACAACCAAAGATATAACATTAATGTGGGAGAAATTGGCAATTTGGCAGTCAACAGAAAATACAGCACTGCATGGTTAAAAACAAAATACTTGTTGCACAAACTAATAAAATGGAAAATGATCGCTGAAGAATGCCGTTACAACACCAATATGATATCATGAAATCTTTATTACACAAATACTTGTCACACAAACTAATAAAACAGAAAAATGATCGCTGAAGAATGCCGTTACCAACACCAGTATGAAATCTTTAGTACACAACTCCATAAAAAAACAAATAAGTGGTTCTTTCATAGAACCCAAATGAACTTCCTCAAATATATGAAAGAAAGTGCTTAAGAGGTTTTTAATGGACTTGTGCCATATAGATTTTGTATTGTTGTTGGTAATGGGCCGACATTCTTCAGAAGGTCGTTTGTTTCCATTTCCGTACTGACGGACACAGCTCATCTGACAAATATGGCTAAACACATCTTGTGATGAGTGCATCCCTGCAATGGAGAAATTACTTTTTGAGAGACAATAAACCTCGGAGTCTTCACTATGTGTAAATGCTACACCTACACTCCATTTTCCTGGACACAACATGCACACTTCAAGAGCCTTTGCTCCCTCCCCCAAATCGCTCATATATTGGGCAAAAGGCAAAAGTTAACACACCGTCAGTGATTAAAACAGAAAACACACTGGCAATAAATTTCTGTGCTGTAAGAACAGGGAGTACAACATCGCTTGGCTGATTTCTTATCGACCTGGGGACACTTAGTATTGCAGACAATTTCTATAAAAGCCTTACTGTGATAAGCATTTCATAAGGCACTGACACACTGACGATGCTGAGGTCATTACACACACCTGTACCCCTTCATGACATAGCAAGATATGACATCAGCATTACAAAAATGAAAGTTAAAAAAAAAAAAATCTGGATTTAGTAGGGCCACTCAGTAATTCCTGGCACCCTGTTATTTGACCCCCTAAAATGGGATATACCGAGGAATTCTGTACAGTTGAGAGGTATGATCACATACACACACACTAGAAGCTCACCTTCACTTCATCTCTGCCGACGAGCAAATTACACACACACACACACACACACACACACACACACACACACACACACACACACACACTTGAAGCTCACCTTCATTTCATCCCTGTAATCCTCTCGGTCGACGAGCATTGGTATTCATTGAGCCCTGTAATCCTCTCTGCGGATGGGCAAGTGCTCGTGATTGCAAATCCTGTCTGCCGATGAGCAAGCGCTCATGATTGGTCCAGTGCACCTTAGGTTAGATATCCATTGAGCGATTGGTCCATCATGCTGCTGCAGTCTGGAATGCCTCCATTCTGATGTCACCATCACACAGACTGCTGGGCATCTCAGGGCAGAGATGCCTTTCCACCTATCTAGACTGCTGAGAAAGCAGTCTGAGCGTGCGCGCATGTGCGGACTAGTTCCAGGAAAGTTTTTTTTTTTTTTTTTTTTTTTTTACTGTTTGTTTTTGTGTTTCTTTACTTTTTTTTTTTTGTTTTTTTTTGTTTTCTAGGTGGGAGGGCTGCAGTCCTATAGCACGAGCCACCCCTGCCTTTTGTCAACTGTCCTTATTTTTAAAATGAAAAGAAGTAGTGAACAGAATGTATAAACCCTAATACACCAAAGTAAAAGTTGATGGAGTGGGATATACAAGAGAGTGTGCGATCTGAATTGCCCAGGAGTAGTTTAGAAAATTTCACACTCCAGAACACAGTGGGCATGAAAGTTGACTTGAATAAGGTCTTGGATCCCACGTGGCTCAGTTAATTGATGTTGGACTCTACTGGGATTGTTTTCTCAATAAAGTCCTAATTATGGAGAAGAGAGTTACTAATCTTTCTGACATCAAAAGTGATGAGGCAAGGCAGCCAACACAGTTATTATGACTTTGTGATTTGAGTGGGGTGAAAGTAACAATTTAAAAAGATGGTGTGGTATGTTAGGAAACAGATTATCATAATTAGAATACTTTTCTTCTTACTCCTCTCTATATTTTTATCTCCATTCCCCCATCTTCCCTAATGCATTTGGAAGCTGTTGTAGTCTAGGGCTGCAACTAGGTTTCAGACATAATGCCATACAAGTGGCTGGTGGGAAAACTGCAAATGACAGTACGCAGGTTTGGGCATCACTACTCTTCCACACAGGTTATAGGGGGCTTGTTCCCCTGAAAAAAAAAGCTTACTTTATTTCACTTCATGTTGCCTATTTACTAATAAAATGAAACACTGGTATCTTAACTTATAGGGGAGATGTTGCTGTTGATCGTTTCAACTTGATAAGCTTGAGCTCAACATTGTTGTCAAAATTATCACCCAGATCTTTTTTTTTTTTTTTTTTAAATAAAACTGTATGCACTAGGATTTATCATAATCAGGGACATAGGATACAGGATTGCTGTAGAAGCAAACTGCAAAATTACTTTAAGTAAATTCTTCTGACATCAGGGCATCCCCTCCAGGGCAGACCCTCGCCACTATGGGGGTTAGGACTGACAGTCTTGGGATAGCAAGCTAATCTAAATAAAGCCATTAGGTCACATGGTCAAGGGCCATCATCTGTTCTTAAAAGTAGGGAAAAGTTCAGATTTACCTTAAAAGTCACCAAGTGTCTATGCGCAAAATAAAAGGTTACATGAATTGCATGCATCTCCATCCCAGCGTACTGTTAGATGTTAGCCTGATGAGTACAGATCTCACTTAAGCAACTTTCGTTGGCTTATGAGTAGGACCTTAACCCCATTCTCTGCTGACCCCTCCAGTTGTATTGATCTCTGATGACAGAAGGAAACCCTTCATACAATATGTCTTTTGGCAGAGATGGGACTGGAAAGGAGAATCTTTTTCTAGTTGCTCTGACATTTAGTCCTAGTTCTGAACTCAGAACTGTAACAACGATTTAACATATAGTTCTGTCAAGTACACTGCCGAATCAGATCTGTAACGTAACAATTCAACATATAGTACTGTTAGTACACTACAGGATCAGAACTGCAATGTAACGATTCAACATATAGTACTGTCAGTACACTAGAGGATGAACAATATATAGAAGTAAAGCAATCAAACTAGATTCTATGTTCCTCAAAGATGACAAAGCAGTCACATTGGAGGACGTTACTGGTGTTCCCCCATGAAAGAGTAGCCCTAGGAACTGCAATGCAAGGCTCAGCACACTGTGGAATTGTTTGCATCACCCTTAACATGTACACCATGACTAAAGTTACTTTAGACATCAGATATACTTAACCCTTAAAATAATCATTTGAGACAGGCAAGAAAGATGCCTGTTAGCAGAAGGAAAGATAGTCCATAAGTGGTATTAATGGTGTTCAGGCCAGATGACCACTAAAAATGGATTCATTCAAATATGGAGCATATGGTCTTCTTTTCATCCAATCATCAAAAAAGACTTCTTAACCATTTCCAAGAATTCTAGCCAGTTTAGCATTTGTAGGTGGTCACAAATGCTAACCCAGCCATTGGGGATGCACAAGCTAGTGCATCTCTTTGTGCTGGTCCAAAGCCCAGATAAATGGAGAGGGCTGCATCAGGAAGGGCATCTGGTGCAAAATTTTGCCAAATCATACATGCAGAAAACAGTACAGAAATACATACCAGATTGTTTAAGGCCCAGGTTAATGACCGCCACCAGTACTGTTGGCCAACAGGGTGCTGGCGGAAATTGAGCTACTGTTGGCCAAAAGAGGAGAAGAGGGGGAAGGCATGCCCAAAGGCAGGTAAAGGCTAGGACTGTTTTAGTGAGGGTTGGAACTTTGAATGTTGGCAGTATGACTGGTATAGGGAGAGAGCTAGCGGATATGATGGACCGAAGGAAGGTTGGTATATTGTGTGTGCAAGAGACCAGATGGAAGGGGAGCAAGGCTAGGTGTATCGGAGGCAGTTTCAAATTTTTTTATCATGGTGTGGATGGGAGGAGAAATGGTGTAGGCATTATCCTGAAGGAACAGTATACTAAGAGTGTTTTGGAGGTGAAAGAGTGTCGGATGGAGTGATGTTTATGAAGCTGGAAATTGATGGTGTAATGATGAATGTTGTTAGTGCATATGCTCCACAAGTTGGGTGTGCGATGGAGGAGAAAGAGAAATTTTGGAGTGAGCTGGATGAAGTCGTGATGACTGTACCCAAGGGTGAGAGACTGGTGATTGGAGCAGATTTCAATAGGCATGTTGGTGAAGGGAACAGAGGGGATGAGGAAGTGATGGGTAGGTATGGTGTTAAGCAAAGGAATACAGAAGGTCAGATGGTAATGGATTTTGCAAAAAGAATGGACATGGCTGTGATGAATACGTATTTTAACAAGAGGGAGGAGCATAGGGTGACATACAAGAGTGGAGGAAGATGCACACAAGTGGATTTTATCTTGTGTAGAAAGGACAGTCTGAAGGAGATTGGAGACTAAAAGTGGTGGCAGGGGGAAAGTGTAGTTAGGCAGCATATGAATACACAGCAAACAGTCCTGGATAAGGAGCTCCTTCAGAAGGATTAATATGAAGAAACCAGATGAGCCTCACCACAGTCGATTCGAAAAACTCTTTTATTGACTGCAGTATCAGTAAGCACTTTCACTTTCTCCCAAATGCTTCCTCAGACTTCAAAACAGTTGCACTCTAAAACACTCCATTTAAATACACTCATCAATGTAAAACAACCAAAGTTGTTACAATATCATCACCTGTTGCAACAAATAAAATATATAAAATGCTGAATAGAACACAGAAAACATAAAAATAGTATTCTATTTATCATTTAAAACAAAATAAACATTTAAACGCATATATAAATCTCATGAAATAAAGATTCATTCAGCTTTTATTACACCTATTTCGTGATTCTTGGAATATATTTTTGTGAATGTCACTTGAAGATCTTTGGATTGTTAAACAACAATAAACTTTCAGCGATGTCGCAGGAACACAACGGCTAGGCGCATCAAATATAGAAATGATTCACTCGTCCAAAAGAACAATAGCTCCACATGAAATAAAATAACGTTCCTATTTTATTTCATGTAGAGCTATTGTTCTTTTGGACGAGTGAATCATTTCTATATTTGATGTGCCTAGCCGTTGTGTTCCTGCGACATCGCTGAAAGTTTATCGTTGTTTTATATTCCAGCAGGAATACTTAGTCTCCGGGCTGGGACGTTGAGGCTGCTTGAATTTTAACATCTTTGGATTGTTGCAGAACTTTTGAATTATTTTATTGACATATCTGCTTTGCTCCTGTCCTTTTGCCTTTGCTGACTACTGATTATGAACCACAGCTTGTAAAATCAGTGAATGTAATGTACCAGAATCCAAAGGCTATGCTTGGGACAATACGTAGTCATGTAAAATTTGTATAATCTATAGAATGCATGTATAAAATGACCATATGTATATATGTTGCCTTCCTTGTGTTTTTAAAAATACTGAATCGTCTGTCCCAGGAATCTGCAAAACTATCTTTTGTATTTCACTGTATTTACTGTACAGTTATACTACTTATGCATTAAAGTCTGTAATTGGAGAGTTTTTCCCCCTGGCTTCCACTGAAAATGGGTTCTTTTTGACCCAGACCGACCATCCCGGTAAACAAATGTCAAATAAATATTAATTAATTACCTAGGCAAGTTTGTGATTCTACAAACTGAAATAAAACTATATTTAATTCTAAAATCTACTGCCAAGCACCTTTATAAGAAAAGTTAATAATTACAAATATGGTACATCTTGAAATGGAAAACCACAACAAATTATACAAACATTCCAGACTGACAGGATAAGGAATGCATACTGAAACATTATGATCCAGTGCACATCTTAAAATGAAGATCATGTCAGGAAATGTTGCAGACAGAATCATGCGCATCCCATTAAAAAAATTTACACGAGTCTAGTACAGAAGACAACTGTAGTGCAACAAGGGGTTACCAAAATAGAAGTAAATGTTGATTTTAGAATTATTCATACCTTTAATTACCCACAACGTGAACATTAAAATCCTAATACAATGTACAATGGGGTGTTAATGACGCACACTGCAATTTTTATAAAAAGCATTCAATACTGGCTTAACTGGGTTCATATAAATACCAAGGCATAACATGTTTCCTATAACAGTCAAAATACCATCACCATCTCAAGAGAAGGTGCAAACTACAAGACTCGCAGGAAAAAAATTACATACCATACAAAAAGCTGTAGATGATGTAAAGAAGAAAATTAAGTAAATGTGCTAAATGTTGCGTACATTTTCTCATTTGCTGTTAGAGGTGGGTACATTTAAAGCAACATAAATGGTTTGTTAATCATATTTAGAGCTGAATGACCATCACTATTCTATAATAGGAAGGTGCTGCAAATTATTGAACAGATTAAGACTTGCAAATGCTGACTTAACATTCCTGATATCAACATGGCAGAAAACAAAATACTAGTATATTTTCCTATTTACATTGTAGGACCAGAGCAAAACTGCAACACTGTCCTTTATATCAGCACTGCTGGTCTGTCTGGCTTTAGCATAGAATATCTTCACGGTTTCTGAATTTGAAAGCACTAAAAATACACCACCAAGATGTACCAATATAAAATCTCAGTAACTCAGTAATAGATATATCCTGAATTCAGAGCAAAATTAGTAGCAAGACATGACAGTATGGGCGACGGTGTTGCAAAGATGGATTCCAAACAAAAATAAACTTGGAGCAATCAAATTGGGCAAGTCCAGTTTTGACCAATCATAATGAACATGAGTAAATTAAACATTGCCCACACCTGGGCATGACATGTTGGTTTAGTTCCACAACTGAAACTTGAACAGAAAACTATGCCCTTATAAAATGATATATGAATTGTACAATTCTCAAAATAATATACCATAGGTTTGTGAAATGCAATAGTATAACTGAAGCTATAAAACAGTCCAGAAAAGCATTATGTCTCTATACCTTGGGAATTCTTCTTCTGTGAAATTATATGTTGGGGGAAGGTAAATTACAAATGATGGCTTGCTTGTCAGGAGAGCAGATGTGACCACTTTCAATGCCAGTAGCCATAATTATCAAATAGATTAAGGCAGCTGGGAGGAATATATGCTAAAGCTTTGCTTTCATCTTGATTGGGGGCATACAATCTCCCAATGTGCACTAAATGCAGGGATGCAGTTGCATTGCCAGTGAGCTAATTTCTGGAGAATTACACCATCTCTGTCAGAGAGTTACTGAAAATAAATTGATACATTTCAGCAGAAATGAACCTGAAAGATTATACAAAGTAGCAGGATCAAAGAACTGAAAAAAAAATTACACAGGGCTGACCTACCATAGGAAATCAGCACAAATTAAAAGATTCTCAAACGTATCCCCCAGGGTGTTACCTTGATAAAACAATAAAAGCCTCAGTGCTACTGGTTTTCAGTGAAGCAATATGTTAGTACATTACTGGCATATTAAGGAAGACAGGAACACTGCAAAATTATGCTGCCAGTTTATAAAATGATAGACAGGAAGCTTTGATCTAAATGTGTGTGCTATTTTGGAGGCCTGATTAAAATGTATTAGCTGGTTAATATTTCTGTTTTGTGACAAATGATAACTGAGCAGTAATAAAACAGGTTTGAAGAAATGGTGCATCTCCAAAAGGCATGATTCTGATAATGAAAGAGCAAGTCATGGGAAACAGGATTGTGTAAGGTAACTACTGTATCATAGACAAAATCATTTACATTTTTTGGCTGTGAAAAAAATATATACTATTTGCAGACTAAATACACATTCAGATTTTATCCAGGCTTCTCTGAATAAGATGGCAAACAGTTGTAAATATTACAACAGTTAATATTGCTGAGGAGGCACAAACAGCAACACTGTTTAAAAGCTTTTGTTTTCTGCAGTGTTTTGTAGTTTTCCATACCTTGGAAATGGTTTAAGTTCTAACAGTGGCATATTTGTTCAGCTAGACTATAAACAATTTCAAAGTGACCGGCAATTCTGTCTGGATGCTTGTTTTAGTATTTATAAAAATATGAACCAATTTGCAAAATAGTAAACATTCTCTGACTTTATGAGTTGTACTACAAGCAAGTATCAGGCAATTCTTTCCAGAAACAGCTAATGTTTTAGCTGTCACCATACAACTGGTTTTAGCAATAGTGCATATTTTCATAAATGTTGCACTAGCAATTTCTCTACTGGAAGACATTACACACAAAGTGATTCCAGTTCTATCATAACAAATCATATTTTACTTCCTATTATACATTATAATATATTCTTTCTTTACGAAAATACAAAACAAGCAAACAGCAGCCAATATCTTTATTGTATCTGAAGACTAGTACACCAATTGGAGAGTTAGACTAACTTCTATGGGATATATAGATCTTCAAGTGGGGCCATTCCAGTAGTGTAGAGGGACAAAGCCCTACTACAATCCAGATGACTTGGGTTTGATTAGCAGCTTGGTCAACTGACAGCAGCAGGATGGGATGGGCATTACCATCCTTGGAGGGTGGGTGGTGGCATGGACATGTTCCATAAGGATCCATGGTGGAGACTTGGTGGGCTGGTGCATATGGCTGAGCTGCTGTGAACACAAGATAACAAACTGCTACAGCCTCCACTGCACACCCACCTATGGGCACCACCCTCCTTCCCTGATGACTACAGAAGTAGCTAGGTTGGAGTGTTATTGGATAATGCAGGGACCTAAAAAAAGAATGTAATATTTTCAAATGGAATTCTCTGGAATGCCTGTGTACCACATGACATGCTAAATACTTTAGCTAGCTCACCAACAAAGTTGTGTTATCTCATCACTAACATCTTTAAAAAGCTACATATTTATACAACATATTTATGAAGACAACACACATCATGTTGTATTGATTGCTATAAGCTACTTTTGCACTTCATTAGCTAAGTCACGGGCCAGATACAAGCTATATATACACAGATTTAAAAACACTTTCAGTACTACATGCACCTTTCAATCTATAAAGTCATCCATAACTTCAACTGTCTATATATACCAGATTTCTTAAACAATCTGCCGTATATAGGGACTTTAATTTAACAGGACAGGATAGTATTTGCTACATTTCTGGTCTTGCTTCTGAGATACCTCTTGCTGCATCATAGCCTCATTTGAATAATCTGTGGAGTCTAGGTCATAAATCCTTGCTGTACTTACATAGCCTCATTCGAATAATCTGTGGAGTCTAGGTCATAAATCCTTGCTGCATCATAGCCTCATTTGAATAATCTGTGGAGTCTAGGTCATAAATCCTTGCTGTACTTACATAGCCTCATTCGAATAATCTGTGGAGTCTAGGTCATAAATCCTTGCTGTACTTACATAGCCTCATTTGAATAATCTGTGGAGTCTAGGTCATAAATCCTTGCTGCATCATAGCCTCATTTGAATAATCTGTGGAGTCTAGGTCATAAATCCTTGCTGCATCATAGCCTCATTTGAATAATCTGTGGAGTCTAGGTCATAAATCCTTGCTGCATCATAGCCTCATTTGAATAATCTGTGGAGTCTAGGTCATAAATCCTTGCTGCATCATAGCCTCATTCGAATAATCTGTGGAGTCTAGGTCATAAATCCTTGCTGCATCATAGCCTCATTTGAATAATCTGTGGAGTCTAGGTCATAAATCCTTGCTGTACTTACATAGCCTCATTCGAATAATCTGTGGAGTCTAGGTCATAAATCCTTGCTGCATCATAGCCTCATTTGAATAATCTGTGGAGTCTAGGTCATAAATCCTTGCTGTACTTACAGTTTTAAAAGACTATTATTGTGAGATATCTTGATGTCACTCTTGTTTTTCTTACAACTTCTCTCGAGATATTTTCCTTGTATAGGTTTTGAGATTGTAAGCAGTACAGAAACAAATATTCCCCACAAACTGCATAGGGTCTTGGTTTAACTGTTTAAAACATCTTCTAGGATATTGGATTATTGCTTTGCCTACAACTTGCAAGTTTTGTTTTCTGAAGATTGTCATTGTAGTATTATATAGGTTCATAGGTTAGTACCAGGCTAACTATCTAGGTTTAAAATGACTTACAAGCGTAATTTTATTTCAGGATCGAACCTTGTACCATATGTCTGGAAGGAAAACACCTTAGCCATTATCCGAAACCCCCAACGCTTTACGTTTTCTGAGGATTTATGGTATTTTTGTTGACGTTGTTGGAATACACAGGCTTCGAAGTAGTTGAAATAGGGAATCTGCTTTACAGCCTTTTGCCAACCATTTGAGCTGGTAAGAGGCCAAGTCCAGGGCAGTGGATTATTCTTTTAATCAAGAATTTCATTATGAGTTTTGCTGTATTACCATTTCTCATAATATTCTTCATTGTTTAGATAGTTTTCTCCAAAAGCACATTAGAGTAAGAATTGTATGGATGGATGTCATATGATCAGTGAAACACAAGCCTTCTTAACCTATTTATTTTGGACACTATACTATACGTCAGATATGATGACCTTCGGTGTCCCCTTACTTGGGGATATAGACTTTTATGAACTCGTAGCATATATACTTACGTCTCTCACTTGACTATTTCAGGGAACTTGTATCTAGTGAGGATTATTCTTTTACATCTTCTGTGCACATTACCCAGTCTTCTGTGGATTATTCTTTTACATCTTCTGTAAACTGTAACAAATCTATACCCATCCATCTGCGCAGAGAATCTCAAGTGGGTATGCCAGCACTTCAAGAATTATAATAGTTAATTATAAATTAAATAGTTATGCATTGTAGAAGAGACAGAGCTGATGTACATATGTATTCTATTTCAATTGACATTCTTGGACAAATCATTGCATATCTTGGTCTTTCTTTGCACTTCACAATTCCAAATATGTTCTCTCACATGACTGGGGACTATTATTTTGTCCACTTTGAACACTCAGCCCTGAATTACTTTTCCCCCTCTTAGGCCTCATTTTCCCATCTTAGGCCTCAATGTCATCAGTTCACATCTAAACTTGTTTAGATTTTTTTCCATCAATGTTAATGGTTTAATCCATCCAAAAAAAATTTATAAATTCACCTTCCAGCAATTCATGGTATTTTAGTAAATGTACTGAAACTAAACAGGTGTGGCACATGCAGTTCCAGGCCTGCCTGTACAACATTTTTGGAGACAAGTTGTTCAAGGATTTTCAGAACATGTTTTGTGAGGTTTTGGGATAGGTGTCCACTTTTTCTTCTGAACCATAGATATATTCATATAATTCCACATTATCTATTGACAATTTGTTTTATTTACATTTTGGTTACCAGGGTAGAGCACTGATCTTAGAATAGCCAAATGCAGGCTCAGCCTCACTCAAAAATAACAAAATTTAACAAAAACAAAATAGTGGAACACAGAGTAAATATAACTGGTAACAAGAGATGCATCATGTTGTGTTAGTGAAAAGGTTTGAGGAAGCTAGGAACTTTGGAAATGTTTAGTTCCAGGTCACTTTGTAACTGGGTTGGATCTATAGACAATGTCATCAACACACACACATATATGTGTGGAGTTGTAATTGGGGTAGATCCAAGGATTAATTTATTTAGAAATGCATATCTGGGCAAGTATTGATGCTTGTGGTACACCTGAGTGAGTATAGGTAATGTAACAGAGAGGAGTTAGTCTTCCCAGTAAGTGATCTGCTAATCAAAAGTTTCTGCCATCACCACTGAAACTGCACCATTTCATTATGTAGGAGGTAGGTAGTAATATTAACTGGTCCACCATGTCAAAGGTTAGAGTCAAGGCCAATGAAAAGGTCACTGGTAAGATTTCCTTAACCTATGATGGCAATTACATTTTCAAACTTCATAGTGCAGTCAGTGTACTCCTACATGTCCAGACAACAAAGGATTTGTTTTCAGATAGGAGCTTATGTTACACATTATGTTTAATTTTCTAGAAAAGAAACTAAAAGCCTTCTACAGACCTTCAATGAGCATGCTGTTAATTAGAGAGAGAATTGTAAATTCTTTTCCAGAACCAACTAACCAGACTCCACGTAAAGGCACAAGCTTTGTCCAGTTTTCTATTTCTTAGCACTAAAGCATTCCACCACAGTCCTGATCTTGTATGAAAGAATCACTTTTGTCCATTAATACTAACCTTTGATACCACTACGAACAGCTATTTCTAGTTTGCAGTGGTGTTTGCCGAAATCTGCTGTACAGTTAATATGATACACAAATTTGTAAGATCACCTGTAATTAACCTGGAGTCAATTGCAAACAATGAATTTCTCCAACCTTAGCCTGTAGTTGCATTTTTTTTATTGAATGATCTGCCTTGTCAATTACCTTTCAATTCTTTTAAGTGTCTTTTATTGTGTATTATTATAGGAGCAAGTTCATGCACAGTTATATAGTGGACTTTAATCAGCACCCCTTCAGCACTACTTGAAATTCAATGCAATAGGTCCCTAATAATGCAACAGTTTCTTAAAGCCAGAAATACATTTACCTGAATATCTGATTATAGAACATCATTCCTAAATCTATGAATTCTGTGTACATTACCCAGTCTCATAGGTAAGTAGAAGGCTATCTGCCTCATTGGTAAGTAGAAGGCTATCTGCCCCTGCAGACCATGTTAAGCCTAGCCAATGTCCCCTGAAAGTAAAACTCAAATGGTGTACTTAGTGTCAGTGAGATAAACATCATAACCATTATGCCAACCCTCAGTCAAGAGGTACAGCTACTTCCCATTAGGGAATCTACCTGTGTCGCCCACATGATAGGCGGAGAGCCTTTTGTTCACAGTTCTTTTATTTCCTTACAAGAAATGGTTTAGGTCCATCAACTAACAGATCTAGCTCGAGTGACTCCCACACCAACTTTCTAGAAATTAGGCAGGATATTTATGCCATGAAGCCATGGTGATATAAAAGGTAAGCAGGTCTGACATTACATCACACAGACTTTTTTTCAAACACTTTCCTAGGATTCATGTCAGACTTGTTGGCTGATGGTTGTCCACCAGCCCCATATTTATATTTACATGTGTGTATATGTATGAGTACTATACATACACACACATGGAGAGATAAAGGAAGGGACTATTACCGTTTCTTTTCAAATCACTGAAAGAAATCCTGTTCCCAATCATTCCTGGAACAAATACAGTAAGCAGGCCATCATCTGGTCTCTTAATGTTTGAGTGGTGCAGCAGTTAGCATGGTCACCTCACAGCAAGAGGTTCTTTGGTTCGATTCTCGGCTAGGGTGCCTTGTGTGTGGAGTCTGCATGTCCTCCTTGCATCCATGTGGGCTTCCTCTGTGTGCTCTGGTTTACTTCCATATTCCAAAGACATGCATCTGGAGAGTTTTCTCCAGGCTTCCATTGAAAATGGGCTCTGTCCCAGCTGCCCTTTCCAGATAAATAAAATGTTTGTAAGGAAAAGAAAAATTCAAACTATCCGGATCAGCTGCTGTGTATGGTACAATTGTTTTACTAGCCCTTTCCAAAGAGGATCTGTGTGTGTGTCAGTGTAAGATCACCTCTAATTAACCTGCAGTTAAGGATAAAAAGTTGCTAAAATCCTTAAAGACAGAATCTTTGTTTGCAAACACTATTACAAAAATTATTGCTAGAAGAGACAAATCTAATGTGGAGGGGTCATTAATTGTAATGCTTCACTATAGAAGTCTTTCTTATGCGGTACTTAAGTTTTTAGTGCCTTTTAATTGTTGACCATGTATTCAGCTAGCTTACGTTCATATTCACATTTTTAGGAAGTAATGGAAAACAGTCACTTTAGCTGACAAACCTTTTACTGGACTTATTTGGGCTTCTTTTATATGCCTTCCATTATCTTTTTACCAGAGGCTAGGTTTTTATTCCGCCATGAACATTTTTGATTTCTCCCCAAAACATTAGGGACACAGTTCTCCATTAGTATTTTGGCAGGGGTAGGTAATGTAGAGATAGGCCAGTAGGAGCTGATTGGGGGGGGGGGGGTTGGGTCTTTAGGAAAAGGACTGATAATGGCTGACTTTCAATTTATGGAGGTGTCAGTTCTGAGGCAACAATTAAGGGTATTTCTTTTTGGTGGGGGGGATAATGCATGCTCTTCAAAAACCAAGGACACAACTTGTTGATCTAGAGGGAGAGTCATGTGGGATCTGTTTGGGCAATTGAGTGATTTGCTTGATAGTCTAGCAAAGTAGAATACTCAGAAGGGTTGGCCTCCAACTGGGAAGGAAGAAATGTTGTGCATGGATCGGTGGTAGGGGAATTTTCAAAACGTCAGAAGGTATGCGAATGCCCACATGAAAGTCAATATTTCCTTGTGAAAAAAAAGCATCTTTGGAGGACCTCTCCCAGAGATGTTATTTACTTCAAGCCAGAATTGTCCGAGTGCAGGAGTGTGGTTTGTTAGGACACTTGGATGTCTGTCTGAATGTCTAGTGTCCACCATTGGTTCTACCAGCTTCTCTGATCTACCCATGAACTAGTACAAATTTTTCTGCTAGAATCAGAATAGATCCCAAGAACATACTCGAAGGATTGCATTGTTATCAAATTGGGGGGTTCCGTTAGCCCCCACTAGAAATTCACCTCTTAAGGACTGCGGATGAAATTGTGGTGCATCGCCCTACCTCATCAGCAACTCAGCCCTCTCCACCTACCCATCCACCTCCTGTTTTGGAGGGCCTCCCACTACATGATGCCCCCAGTCTTCACCAGTGTTAAATCACTGGAAACACTCCCACCTGGGATGGCAATACCCATCTTTCCCTACCACTCTGTCAGCTGCCTGATCCACTAATCAAACTGGAATTATCCAGGATGCAGTCAGGTCTTCATCCTTACACCAGAGTGGAGTGGTTTGTTGAGATTTAAGGTATTTGACTTTATGCCTATGGCTTAACTGTTTGGTGATATTCCATACGTTGATATAGTACTTTAATCTTTGAGAAATCTTTTTTATAGTTTTTCTGGGCTTAACCTGGGACCATAATCAAGGTTTTCAATTCATTGATGAGGCATTCAGCATTGGCATATTTAAGTGGTCTAGAAACTATGGGGAAGTGGAAGCCCCAAAAAGTTAGAAGATGAGAAAATTAGTCAAAATGCTAGTGTTAATCAAATTGTGGATGACTAATCCATGAGGATGGAGAGTTGGGCTTGCAGTCTCAAGTTTGTGGAAGACTTGCATCTAAAGGAAACCATCGCTGGTTATGTTTGATCTTTTAGTTTTGTATGTGGAATTAGATACAACAGTAGGTCCATGAAAGTTGTTGGGTGGGTGGATATATTTTCAAATGGTTGGTTATTATAATAATGAGGTCTAGGAATGAGTGGCAATTTTTTAGATTGAATGTGGTTAACTCAGCTACTAGTTTGTGTAGTTTCAAGACAGCAAGATATTCGGGCATATCATGCTTGAGAGAGTCAAGAAAGTTGATTAAAGTCAACAAGGATAATTATATGCCTGGTAGGAGATGCAGCCAGAATACTAAACAAAAGAGTTTTGAATTTTCTGAGTTTGGCAGGCCGGCAGTACAAGTGTAATGTATTGGGGGGGGGACTCGAGTTGCAGTTTAATGAGATTCCAGTTTGGCCAAAGATCAGTAGAAGGTTTAGCCTGGCAACTACAAAAAAGTTGAGTATGGGTTTATGCTGGAGCATTACACCACCACCCTTCCTTGTTTCAGGGTGCGTGTCCAATTGTAGCAGAAACTCATGAAATATGGCAAATGTGGTTGAGATCATTTCTGAACCATGATTACGTAATAAACAATGCATCAAAAGAACAGGAGGCTATAAAGTTGCTGATACGATCTTGTTTATTACGTATACTTTTACCATTGAAGCACAGTTGAGAGAGAGTTAAGGATAGGCGAGATCCTGTTAAAGTTCTAAGGGAAAGAGAGAGACAGAAGAGGATATTGTAACTGTGGATGGAGTAAGAAGTGCTGTTGAAATTTAGATGGTGAAGTACGAGTAAGTGGAGGGAGGAGACCAAGAGAAATTTTGATAAAGCGTTTACTGAAGGATCTCTTAATGCTACAATCTACATCGCTACAAGACACTTACGTGGGAGAAGTTGCAGGGAGAATTATTTGTGCTTGGATTGTTTTACCTGGTGTGGGTGCATTGCTCAACCAAATCAGGGACAAATCTAGAAATAAATCAGTAACACTTTTAAACTTAAAACGTTAACGTAAGAGAATGGGAATTGATATACATTTTCTGAAGTAAATGAAAAGTCTACAATACTAATTGTCATTATTACATGCAATTCACCACCTTTTCTCCTAAAGGTTCCACTTTTAGATGGGATTAAGGGAGACTGAGCTAAAAATAGGAGTCAAAATCAGGGACATTTGAGAGGTATGTGCGAGTGCAATGCCAATATTATTTCAGTGGCAAAGTGCATGACTAAGTCATAAGCTTGATGGAGAAATACATGCGCCTTAAGGGTGTGGTCTTTTGTGCAGAAGTTGGAGTGACACAGAACATTTAAATTTATTGCCCTGTGGAGTGGCTAGGTAATTGGGAAAGTGAGGTTACTACAGCAGTATCTACTATCAATAACCTGTTAGTCTGAACATGCATGTAATGATCACTATCCCTCCCCCTCATCTGGCAACCAAGTTTTTGCTATGATGGAATCCTCTGGGCTGGTGAGTGAAATAGCCACTATGTTGTAACAGTTACTTTTCTCTGGACAATCTTTAGCTGCAGGCTACCGGTCTGTTGTATTACTTTTACTGTTCCTCTACAATCCTCACTGCTCTAGCAAAACAATTGGCTTTAAGTCACATGATGTAGCATCTACAATTTTAATTTATAAATCTACTACACGTTTCAAGTTTCTGCTGTTTTTTTTTTATGAAAACATTGCACTTATATCTACCTCATCTAAAACATGTTCATATAAAGATGTGTATTCAAAAAACAATAAATCACAACATATTTTTATTAAAAAATTTCCACCTCCAGCCCCAAAACATCTAATGTTCCTTCACTGCACTTAATAGTCATAATTAACCCAAAACTGGTTGGAGCAAGGACAGGAGGAGTTACTTGGACTTTTCTATTTTTCATACAGCTTATAGTTTTAAGTCAAACATATTTAGAAAGGAAACTTTTTGCAAAGCATATTTTCATTATTCAAGCAACCACCCACATTTTCAGAAGAAATGTTTGGTTAAAGGGCAGGCTATTTGCATAGCTAGGATGACATCAGTTTATGAACAAATGAAGTTAAAGGAAACGTTGGTTGCTAGGGGTTACCCAGAAAAAATGATGGATTTTTACATTAAAGAAGTCTACCAAGGATGGGGGTGAATATCAGGAAATTAGAACAAGTTTGGAGAAATCAAGTTTCCCCAAGATGTTAATTATGAAGAAGCACTAGTTTTAGAGTACAATCATTATACTAGTGACATCAGGGGTATCGTAAAAAGGAAATGGAATATTGTTAGGGTGAGTAAAGAAATACACGAACTGGTAGGACTGGAACCTGTTTTTGCGTACAAGACCGGGAAAATTTTTAATCAACGTTTTGAGGAAGGAATGGTGTACCACACATATTCAGACAAGGGAACAGTACCTTGTGGTAGTTGTAAACATTGTGCTTATATTACTAAGGAAAATGGTACACTTTTGGACAATGATACACAGGAAGGTGTTTCTTTTTTAAATGGTAATTGTATCAGCAATAGAATAGTTTCTTTAGCTAAATGTGAGGATTGTCCAGCTTTCACACTGGAAAAACCAAAAGGGCACTAAAAGCAAGAACATATGAACATTTATATGCCATAAGTAATAAGAAAGAAACAAGTGCCCTGTACAAGCATTCTTCATATGTACATTTGCGGTTTTAGAAAATATAAAAATCAGCCCTAGAGATGGGGAATGGCAAAGACTACACTTGGAGAATGAATTTGTCAACTGATGCTTAACGCCATGCTACCACCCCCTGGTCTTAAATGAGCAAAGTATCAAATCAAACCAGTTTTAAAATTTAAAGCATATGTTTTATAATAGTAAAAATACAGTTTTCTGTTTGTACATCGATTTAACAGATTAACCCGAGAAGGGGTTTATAATAAAAATGCATTTTTAACATTTTTTCATGGTGCTGTATTATATATATTGTATAATTGCACTGTCTCAAGAGGATTCATTTTAATACTCAATTATTTAAATTGATTTTAATTATGCAAATGGAACAGTGTGTGTATATAAAAGGAGTTTTTTTGCAAAAGTTTTTTTTTTTTTTTTATCTGATGAAGTCCCTAAAGGGATGAAAGCACATGTTTGGTTAATAAAAATTCAGTCTTTTAACCTTCATTTGGAGTTAATCTGTTGTGAACTTTTTAATTTGGTCTGTTTGCAATACCTGCCTTTCATTTAGGTCTACACACACAGCAATGGATTACTGAACACGATGCAAATATTATTTGGAAATTGGAGGACGTAGAATGAGAGTGCAGCAAGTATCCAAAACAAATTATCAAGCATAGGTGACCAATCTTGGTCTTTTGAGGTAACTGACTCAGCACAGCTCGTGGTGTCCTGCATAGTTCTACAAGCAGCAGAAAGCAAAAGAGAGACTAAGTATTGTTTTTTACCTTCCTAACTACAACTGCATATTCTTGTCGAAAAGCGAGTTTTCTGACAGAGATCTGCAAAGCATTGTTTTTCTGCATTTTTTGTGTTTGCATTTAAAAGTTGTATTTTTGCCTTGATTAATTGTTGTATGCTATACACTCAAGTGTGCTAGCCGATTTAAAGCATTTACTGTGTCCTTGTGCCTAGTTTGTTTAAAAAAAAAAAAAAAAAAAAAAGAAAAAAGAAAGAAAAAAACAAAAAATAAAAAATCCTTGTTTCCCACCTTTTCTGAACTAGAATAGTCGAGTTTTCAGGTCCTTGCTGAATTCTAGGCTGTGTTATAGTTCCTGTGTTGCCCATATCCTTACTTGGATAGGTGGAAGTTTCTCTATTCACCAGTGAGAGTGGGGAGCTTTGAGCAGCCTTTCTGCTCCTGGAGGAGTGGTCTCAGTCCAAGCTTATTGGCTGTTTTGGGCCATTTCCTGTTTGAAACTCCCTGGCTTAAAACCCGCTTTAGTGTGATTTTGCGCAGCGCAGTTGAAGCTTTTTTTTTTTTTTTTTTTTTTTAACTATTGCTGGCTCCACAAAGTCTGCTCTTCAATTTTTCCCTTAGAACTAGTCAAACTTGCAAAAATAAGCACTCAACCTTCATTCGACAGCCCAGCACTTGCTCAAATTTCCCAGTAAGCTCTAAGTTTAGCACTACACCCCCTATATTATACAAAAGCAGAAGGCTCCCTATTCGTCCATTCCAGACAAATCAATAAATCAGTTCTTTAAACCATCCAGGCATGTCCAAATTGCAGTTTCAGGTATACTCTCCTGTCCAGTTGGTGAATCTGGGAATCCTGAGGCAATGTTACAATTGCCTTATGTGCACAGACAACCCTCTCCTCCTTCCAACAAACACAAATATATGTGAGAGATGCAACTATACAGCCAAACTGGAGGCTGGGCTCTCTCAACCCAAGACTGGCACAGTCAAACAGGAGGTGAAGAAAAACAATCACACCACACAACCAGTCTCACAGACAAATCGCACCAGCAAACAAGACACAAACTCGCAAAAACATACGTGGAGGCTCGAAATAAAAATCTGCCAAAACAGAGAGCTCCAAAGCAGACATCCTAGCAACCCCTAGCAACCACTACCACACAACAACCTTCACGTATCACATACTTCACAAAGTCAGTGCGCCACACAGATGCAGTCCCCAAGGCTAAATAACACACCTATACACTAGTAATTGGAGACTCTATTGTCAGGCACACTCACCAGGCTGAAAAAGGACAAGGTCATGGTAAGCTGTCTGTCAAGTGCCAGGATCCACCACATAACACAAGCACTCAGGTCACTCCACAGCAGGTACAAATAGGACTGTCATTGTCCATGTTGGTGTGAATGAGCTGAGACGTACCTGCCTGGACTACATAAAGAGAGACAGAGGAGCTCTCTGATCATGTAGCCCAGGCCGGTATTACCCGGAGTAGCATCTTACCCTCACCAAGAATGATGCCACAGTATAAAGACAAAATTATCAATTTTAACAACTGACCTATTGGTGTCATTCTAAGGGGATCCAGTGTCTGTCAGCCTGGGATGACATGCTTGACAAGCCATGTTGCTTCGCCAGGGATGGCCTGCACCTGTCACCCTTAGGCTTTTGAATACCGACTAAGGCTATTGCCACCCCCATAGTGCCTTTTTCAGGCAAGGCTCAAATGACAAACCCACCTCCATTGACAATACCAGAAACAAACTAAGGGCAATGCTACTCAACGCCAGATGTCTAAACCTCAAGATGCACACACTCGAGGCACTCCTCAGTATGGAGAAAAATTTATATCTGTGCAGTAACAGAAACCTAGTTCAAGGCTCCAGAGAGCACCCCAGTATTACCAGGATTCAACTCATACCATTCTTTTCAGCACCAGAACTCTGACCGAAATACTACAGGCGGGGGAGTATCCATCTTCATCTAGGATACCCACACCTCCAGGTTAGTGACACTGCATTTTCACCAGTATCCTCTACACATCCACACAACAGGCCATCCTAATACAATGCCCAGATGATTCCATTCTTATTTGCATATCTGACAAACTGCAACCTACACCTCCAAAGGAAAATACTCAGGAAGCTTTAGCAGCCACTGAAACATGGCTTTGTAACTCAACTCATGCTCACAAACAAACAAAAACACACTACAACTTTTTCCCAAATCCCTCCCTCAAGAAAAAACTAAAATTTAAAGTCCTCTCTCTTGATATTACAACTACTGAAGTCACTTCTCATGGCCAATTATTAGAGAGGATAGTGGATGATCTTACATTAGACATGCATATGCAAAAACTGTATATGGAAAACTCAAAACCTATGAATGCATTAAAAGAGCCAAAAACATTTTCACTGATGCAATTAAAATTACATTTGCCACTACGTATGTCCACCGCACACTTCATGGTACTCCCTTCCTCACCAAACACCCAGGCTTTACAAAAATTAACTAACAATGCTAGAAAAAAATGCTAAATTTGCAGGAAATACCCCTTTCAGAACCCACCAATGTATAGCACAAAAAACACCTAAATTGGTAAGAAATGCCTCATTAAATCAGCGCATACACAGCTTATGACCACCTATAAAATTATCCAGCATCCATCTGCCTGTCCAGCACTAAAAACTTTCTACACATCTATGTTCCCAGTTTGTCATTGTTATCCGGTGACCAGAAACTCCTGTCTACGAACCTATCACACCTGGTGAGCATGGTCTCTACTCATACAAGGTTACCAAGGCCAGGAACTCCTTACCTATATCTATCAGGTAAATACCCCTCCCTCCCAGCTTTCAAAACTACTCTGAAAGACTTCCGAACTAAACTCGGAAGCTGTTTTTGCTCAAAACCAGGATAAACTAGATCCTTAAATGTAAACCAGTACCTTTTCATTTCTTATCCCTCCTTACTCTCCTTTTTCACTTCCCTCCCCTCCTTACTTCTATCAGATTCTCTTCCTGGACTTTCTTTAAAAATACCGTAAGCTTATTTTCCCCTCACTACATATTGCAACTCCTGTATTAGGCTGACTTACCTTTAATTGCTCTACAAACTGTCTAAAATTTCTGTAAATATTAAAATGACTGTCATAACATATGTAGTCTTAACCCATTTTTTTATATTAATAATTCCTTATAAATAATTTAAACTGCAGTTTTTCTATTTTTGAAGACTGGAAAATTATTGTTCTTAATTTGGAGCTTTTCTCCATGGGCCTTTGCTGAAAAGGTGTTTCTACCCAGTAAGGCTTTAACTGTTATCAATTATCAATAAACAAATGCAGGTGTCTGCTAAATGCTTTTAGATAAAAGTTTTGTTAGTAAGAATTTTAAAGTTTCAGTTTTTTAGTGGGTAAACTTCAGAAAGAATATATAGGACTCTTGCAAAAATCATGCTGGATGCTTGTCCATGTATACATTAGACCACGTGGAGTGTATCAACTCAAGGAAATTCAGCAAGGTGACTGATTTGCAGGTTCTTAGCCAAAGAGAACATTAAAAAAAATAATCAGTTAAACAATTCCTACAATCCAGTGGTTAGCTGTTAGGTGAAACTCATGGATTTCTTTAAATTATATAGTGTTTTTGTATGCAGAAATCGGCTAAGGAGACCAAGGATTTTGTTTAAATTCTTTAGCTACACGTGGAGCTAATTCTTATTGAAAATTATATATATATGGATGGATGTATTCCCTACGTAAAACCTAACACATTTCTAACTTGAGACTCTCCAAGCACACCAAGTCACACTTTTCAATAAGAATTAGCAATATATATATATATATATATATATATATATATATATATATATATATATATATATATATATATATATATATATATAGTGTATTTATGTATTATGTGTGGATCTACTTTACAAAGCCAAAGACCATATTAACAACTTTTGAAATGTTGATGTAAAAAAAAAAAAAGCCACCCACACACACCTATAACCAGCACTAGCCAAGACAGATCTGAAGAAGCATATGTGAAAGTGCCACAAAATCTCCATTCTAACATAATAAATGGTTAAGGGTATCTATCTAGATACTAATAGAAGTACTAGGTTACAGTACTGCATGAAAGGAAAAAGGCTACACCAACATTTACTTTTGTTACATACAAGTTAATATTGATGGTAATTAACTGCTTTGCACTCTAACAGGTCAGATGTGTAGGTAACGGAATGTCCGTCATTAACAGATCAGATGTGTAGGTAACGGAACGTCCGCCACTGTAACAGATCAGATGTATAGGTAACGGAATTTTTTTCACTGTAATAGATCTGTAGGAAACAAGGAATAAAGTGCTTTAAGGTGGAACGTGTAGCACAAGAATAAGATATGCCTTTGAATCCTTGATGGAGGATATGCTGCATTCTTTCAAGCTGAATAATAGGTTTATAGAAGTAAATACCAAAATGGGAATTATATTCAGTTATAGGTCTGATTGAGGACGACATCCCTTGACCTTAAGTCATCTCGTATCAAAAAGCAAATATGCTACCCGCATAGTATGTTAAATTGTTAGCTGCTCTGGTCAGAAGATGCTTTTCATGCACAACATTTTTCTGATGGCAGTAATAAGACAGTACACAATTAAACACAAATGCAACACAGACATCATAATAGAAGAACAAATCACATTACAAGGCACAGTTGTACAAAGAAACAATGCTAATTACTGCTCACACTACTTGCATTTTATCAGACACATTAAAACATGTTGCAATAGAACACAAATATATGAGAACGCATCATTCTTTTCAGCAATTCCTTTACAGACTGTACCCAGGACCTTCATATCCCATATCTTCTTGCCACTGGCCCATAATTCTGTTAGAACCCTTCATCTCTCCCTTCTGTATCATTCCTGAGCAACATATATCCAGGTACCTCTGTGCCAGGACTCCTACCACTTTCTTATCATTGGTCCTGGTTTCTCAGATACTTGCAATGTCCACCCTCTCTATAACTTTACTGGTAAAAGTGATATAAATCTCTTTCAAGTGTGGTGCAAGTAAATGTAGAAAATGCAGTTGGTGTTATTGCATTAAACAAATGGTAGCAATGGTTTTAGACATCCTGTGGCAGGAAGACTAACAGATTGAACTGGATTTTATATTTCATATTTTATAAAAAGATTTCATGTTACAGGGCTTTTGTGTTGGAAAGTATGAGAAAAAATTGAAGGATAGACTTCAAGGTATTACATAAAAGGGTAATTGCTGGGGTAGAATGTATATCTTTATCCTGCATGAAATGAACTTGCTAAAGTGTGCCAAGTGTGCTTCTGTTCAATGCACATATATTTAGACCAAGATGTTTTCTCCTATTCTTTTATTGGGACAGACCTTCTCAAAAGATGAGACCTTAATTGTTTAATGTTTTACTACTGTATATTAAGTGATATGAATTCATGTATTAAAAATACTTATGTTTTTAACATGCATATGTTAAGAAAGCATTTGTGAAATGCAGATTTATCCTGGCTATGCATTTTTTTAGGTGAGCAACCTTTTATGTTTAACAGTTTGTAGGTTTCACACAAGTATAAATGCCTCCCAAGACTTCAGGCTATAATGTTCACACAAACTTAAAACTGCATTTAAGTGTCATCACAGCCTACCATAATTTGTAACAGTATACAAGTATCTGTATAACCCATTGTCATTTAATACCAGGTGAAGTAACAAATTTAAATGCAAAAGCATACATGTATAACTCCCTACACCTATACCTCATGAAAAAGTTACAATCAAAATACCCCCACCACAAGTTTCTGTAAAAGGAAAAAACTCACAGACCTATGCCACACTGTTATAATTAGACTGGATAAGGGCTTCCTACACTGCATGAACAAATATATACTGGAGTCCACCTAAAATACCAGAGGCATAGCTATAAAGAGCAACTTCATTCCCTCCCCAGTCTACAGCTGTTGTTATTACAAATATATCTAAATCTTGGCTCAGAGAGGAAAAGGATTCTAAAAATCACCCCTCACTGATCCAAACAAATTAATTAGAATGGATAGCAAAGACAGGTAAAGAAGCAATTCCATCAAAAATTATTGTAACTTAAACACTGGCTTACATTCGCTCCCAGTAGCCAAATATAGAAAGGCACTTAACTACATGAAACATCCAGCTGATGATGCCTTTCACTGATCAACAAGGAAACTAAAAGTTGGAATAGCCAATAGAAAACACAAACTAAACTGGATTTTCCCCATGAAAGGCCATGTGAAAAAAAGAGGTACTGCCAGCATGGCTAGCTGGAATTTTGTAAATATGTCATTTGCGAATACCAAACTAATTTATAAAATGCTTGTGTTACAAATGTATTATAACTGTATGACATGTATATCAAACTGCTCTGTACAGATGTGTGCGTGTTGAACAGGTATGTAAAGTGCTTGTTCTTAAAATGTATCCATAATGTGCTCTACTGGAAGAGAGCAGAGATGTATATGCACTATTGTAACTGTTTTAAATGTACATGTTAACAGAGGAAATGAAAGGGCTAACCTCAGTCCAAGACTTTTTTAATTTCAGATATTTTTCTATATACTAGGCCATATAAGTTATAAGTTACATTATTTCTATCCTATATCAGAAGAATATTAAGTTTTGTTTGCAGCTGCATTTAATTTTAATTTTTTGTAAGATTTTAATATGTCTAGTAATGTGACAGTGGTTACATATATAGTATTTTTTGTTAGATATGTAGGTACTTTGTTTTTAAAAAAGTGTTTGAATGTTAATACTAATAGTAATTAGATAGTAGGAAATTACATCACTAATCTGTATTCTAAAATGTGTGTAGAGCTTATGTAAGCAAACTCTGAAGAAGCCAGAAAAGAAAGTGGGTGAAAGCACTTAGTCGTTGTGGTCTTGTGCTCAATAAATGCTGTGTTTTATGCCACTAGTGTGGTCCATTTTTTTATACTTTTCAGTTTGTCATTAGAGGTCATCCTTGGTTTGGTGTTATTAGGCCATAAAGATGCTTCAATGCAACCAGATACACAAAGTCTGTAATAGGAAGCTTTCTGTATTATCTTTGGGGTGAACTAATTGCTACTCTGGAAGCATGAAGGAATGCAATTGTTTTAGGACTTCCAGGACCCAACAAAGATCTGAGCAAAAGCCCTTGCCTGGGTTTCTTTTTTTGTTACAGGTAGATTCTAACTAAGGCCAGATTCCTGCAGTAGGGGGGGGGGGGGGGGGCTGGGAACTAGAAGTCAGATGACAAAAAACAATGTCATTCTGCAAGCTATCCCAGTAGTAATATTCTAGATATTTTGGTAAGTCTGTCAGAGTATAGTAACTCTCAGATACAGACAGGAATATAGCCAAGCTTAGTTTAGATCATGTTTTTCTTTATTTGCGTGAACCTGTACTGCAATGTTATTTTAAATATTTCTTCTGTTTTTTAATTCTGTCACTGCGACTATACATTTAGTATTGCCTTATTCTTTTATTATTAAATTTATTTAAACCTTTCAATTGTGGCTGATATGTGTAGAGATATTTAAGTTTTGAGAGCACTTGCATATTTATTTGGTGGCACTTTGTGGGCCACTTCTAACAGCCTTGTTCTTGGTCAAACTACCATTTGTATTGTGATTGGTGGCAGTGGCAATTACCTTATAGTTTGGGCAGAAGGGGGCATAGCTAGTAAACCCGTAACCAGCCTTTCCCAGAGGTGTGTGTGTGTATATAAATCAAACTCAAAGTGTGTGTCAGCTACATGGGGAAAGACACAGAGCACTGGTTGGACAGAGGGGGGTGCTGGAGGTCTTAGCTTGGTCACTCAGCTGAGATCAACTCTATACCTGTGCCAGTGGTGAGTCTTGCTGGGGCTCTGGAGAAGAGGGAGAAAACAGCCCCAAATTACTGTTGTCTCATTGTGCTCTTAAGGTAAATTGCACTTGATGCAGAGAGCTGCATCTGGAAATACTGCGAGTGTACCGGTTATCCTTCCAGTGAACGTCCCCCCACAGATGCCAGTAGTGAGGATTGAAGCTTCTTGATTACTGGTCCAGTGGTGGGTTGTCACAGGCCTATGTGAAAAGTTCTAGCTTTACTCTTCAAGACTTCATGAATTAGACAACAGAACCACGTATCTTCTCCAGAGAAATTAATATAATGTTATCTCTAAGAAAAATGAAATCAAAGACTACTGGAAAACAAAAAAGTAAAAACAAATGAAGAAACATCTTTCTTTGGTGCCTTAAGGAAGCAAAAGTACAATAGTGAACAGCCTAGCAATGTTCTTCAAACGTGTTATGCATAAAAACACCAAGTCCACTTACATGCACTGCTGTACACAGTTCTATCGAACTTGTAGTTGTATTGAAAATTGATCTGTTGCCAATTACAGTACCAAGAAACCTTAGTAAGAGAATTGCTTTAATTACAATATGCTATTCTTGCCAGTCCACTTCCATAAAATGGATCTATACATAAAGTACTGAATGTCCCACTGCTCTGCTCTCTTGCAAATATTACTGAAGGCTACACTCAAAGGTAGCTACAAACACTGGTTTAACTCCCTTGGCATATTATCAGATGGGACAGCAGAGTTTTAGGAAAAAAATTCCTGTTCCGACAACCTACTTTATCTTTTCATTTTACACAGCAAATAACCAAGATTCTCTAGAACACTTACTCTCATAGTCACCTTTCAAATAACCTTTATTGAAAAGGTGTAGGGTACCTGAATTTGTGACCAGACTATGGCCAGAGTCCAAAAGACTTGCTGTCAGTGCAAGTGACCACTTACACTGAAAGTAGGTATTTTGAAAACTGGCTCTCTGTGCAAACTTCTTTATAGGTAGGCCTAATTTACACTGAGAGCAAATCTTTCAGATTCAGGGTAGACTTGCACTGAGAGCAACTCTTTTGGAATCCAGCCTTATGGCACATGCTTGGATAAACATTATACATTATTTTCCTTACAAATTCTCACGTATTTGCACATGATGGGCATGCTATCACCTTTCCCATGTAGATTTCTTACAAATGCACATGGTACTTCCTTGCTTTTGACAATTTATTTCTTGTTATAACAATTCTTACTTAAATAAGGATGAATAAGCTTGTCAGATTAGATAAAAATCATAATAAGAATGGTATTTTATTTTTCAAACATAAAACCAATATATATATATATATATATATATATATATTGCAGGCTTGCCAATACACTACTCAGTGATGTGAGCTGTTTTAAATAGAGAACCAATGTTCCATGCTGACAGATTTTTTTTTTTACCACTGGAACACAATGTGCTATACATACCAAATTATGTCCCCCCTCCCCCTTTGCATATTACGCACACTTATAAATAGTTCATCATCCATTCTAAAGTTAAATTCTTCCTCTAGGTCATCCTTAATTCTTGGACACAAGATCTCGGACAGCTTAATGTGAACAATTGTGTACTCCCCAATAGTCCTGTCCAGTGTTCCAGCAGTCTGGCTTTAATATATTCCACTTCCAAAGCTAATGCACTCCAGCTTGATATATTCCTGACCAGTGTAGAACATTCCTTATGCACAGTCTAATGTATGGGGAACCTATTATAAATATTTTTATTGCCTTTCTGTACATTTGTTTTCCAAAGTAACCATCTTCTTTGTTAGTGAACACTGGCATCTACAAATTGCCATGACCCTATCTGCCCTAATGTGTGCCACAGGACTGGAAGGCATTTGTGGTACCCCTTGTAAAGGGGAGAGAAAGAAAGAAAAAAAAAATGGGAAACTACAAGGCTGTTCACTTAACAGTGGCAGGTAGGGTCATGGTGAGAATTCCAAGGGGAAGGGCTGACAGTGCATCTAAAGGACAACAATCTAGAACCAGCAACCAAAATTGGTTTAGGGCCAGATGGAGCCATCAGTTAAACTGGATCCAGTTTTATGACAGTGTTACAGGTGACCTTGTCAGGGTGCACCAGTTTACATAGGCCACCTGGATGCTAATGCAAGAAGTTGCTAAGAAAAAAGAAAATGACAAGGAAGGGTTAGGGAGATGGACATTGTCAGGAATCAGTAAAGTGGCTGGTGGAGTGTAGCACAAGTTCATCCTATCAACAGTACTTTTCTTTATGGCTCTTTTTGGACATACCTGAGGGAACAGAGAACAGGATAAACATCTCTGCAGATGACAGAGAGGTGCAGCAGTGGCAGATGGGGGTAGTGTGAAGTCTAGTAAAGGATTTAAAAAAAGATAGAAAATAGGCAGAAAGGTTGCAGTTAAGGTTCATTACAAACAAATGCAATGAAATACACATGGGTTACAGCAACCTGGCATAAAGGATCTGGTGATTGGAATGAACATATGACAAAGGACCAGGAATACACAACTGGACACCAGAAGTTTAGTGACAGGACAGTTGCAGCAGCAAACAAACCTGGGCTGTAATCTCTGATTATAAAAGAGGTAATCTTTTTAAATAAGCAAGCCTTGGTCAGACCAGACCATAAATACTCTGTGCAGTCCTCTAGGCCCATGTATGAAAAAGGAAATCAGATTGCTATATGCAGTACAAAGCAATTCAACTGGAGGGATCTGCGAGATGGAGAAAAGGAAACTTACCACTTGAAACTTGAGGAGCCAAGGGCACGATATTGGTGTGCAGGACCATTTCTGGGGATATGAAAGATCATTTTAGAAAAAAAAAAAGACATATGTATAATGAAGGGCCACAGGCAGAAGACTGTAAAAACAATGAATTTGTGGATCACCAAACATACTTTTTCCCCAGAGATGACACATGGAATGGACTAGTAGAACAGTGGTGGAGAGGGAATTTGCAGACCCATTCAAGAGGGCATAGTACAGGCAAGAAAGGTTAAGGAGAAAGTAGGGATACAAGGGAGGTAAAATGTTAAGATACAGACTGTACAGTCTTACTGTCTCTTGTCTCCTTTTATTATCAAGGTAATGTACTACATTTTCCCCAATGAACAATTACTACAGGTGCAATCATCACTCTCCAAGCTATGCCTACTGTCAGAATGCAGTGATTCTGAAAGTTTGCAGTCTCTATCATAAGCTGAGACTATAGATCAGGTGTGACAAATGTGGTTACTTTGAGGTCAAAGCATAATCACACGCTATTTACATGAAGACAGTCTTATATTTCTTACACCATCTACCCAAAATGCTCAAAGAAACTGCTCATTGTCCAAGACTCAAAGCACTTATACTTGTCATGGTTCATAACACAGCATTCCTGACCGTACGGTTTTTCCTACTGAAATTTCACAACACACTTCTATATGTGGGAAACAATCTGGCTGTCCAGAATAAAAGTTATATTATACAACTACTGTCATGAATAAAGACGATCATTTAAGTTTGTCAGCCAACTCATTCCTTACTCCAATCCATGTCTTGTCTATGAACATTTGAAAATATTTAAGCAAGCAGGCTCTATTTGGACATCTCAGTCAAACAAACATTTGTAGAATAAAGCTGTAAATATAAAACTGCAAAATTCTTCCTAAGCAACATTATTTGTTCTGTATTTTAATGGAGTATGACCAAAGAAGTGTCACTGTCTGTCACCAGAAATAAGATAAAACAATTTTCAAATAAAACTGATGCCAACACTTGCATCTGTTTAGCCACATTAACCAGTGCAAAGACAAAGTTGCAAAACTTTAACAATCCAATGGCTCCCTTCCTGCCGCAGTCTAATACCATAGCAAAAGCTTCCTCTGCTGTAAGAAGGGCACATGGAATGGGTGCCAAGACCCAATGAAGAAACATTCAAAAGTGATTATGGAACATTATCCACCTATGCAATAGCAAGGCACATATGTGGGATTTCTTTATCATGCAAAAAACTATATGAATTTCAAACTGCAGGAGAAATCACAAGTACAAGTCTTGAGGCACAAATAGACCAGGTGAATGTCTACTGAAAAGCTCAAACACAGAAGACACCTGAAGCCAAAAGGAATACATTTTATACATTTTTAAATCAATCAGTGTCATCCATCTAGATCCTTTCAAGTGCAACACCCGAGACAGCATCCCATCCAAAAAACTGGTAGTTCAAGGCCAGCCTATCATGATACTGGTATTCAATTATCTTGACAACCACATCTTTGCCCTACACAATCTACTGCACCATTGCCTGCTCAAACAGTAGCCATCCCAATGGCATATCTGGTCAATATCCAAGAATGTCCACTACAGGTGAGTAGAGGAAATCCTCCAGTGTGCTAAGCAAATTGCTCTTGTAATCTTGTTTGTATAAATACCACCATGGTTGTCTAATGAAAGTGGTTCATATGTCTAATATAACTAACTTGGCAAACAGGAAAAAGAAAGGTATGTAATTAAATAAACTTAGGCCGAGTTCCTGGGTAATTCATTACAGTGGAATTCACACTGCTAATCAAAGAGCCATCTTTTGTAAAACAGGTAAAAGAATAAATGGAATGACGGTACAAGGCAAACGGGTTGGGAGGGTGCAAGGAGGCATTATTTTACTGAAAGGGTGGTGTCAAATTGGAATAGTCTTCCAATGGCAGGCTCAAGTAGTGCCCGAATTCTACACAAGTGACAGACACTGCAGACAAAATTTAAGATATACAGCTTACCAAACAATAGTTGTCCTGTCAAGATTTTTATGCTTGCATTTTAAATCCATCGATTTTTTTTTTTGCTTTTCTGAAAGGTGTAACCTTATCTTTCATTGGATTGAATATCTGCCAACTTGCAAATCCTCCCACTAGCTCATCTCTCTACTACCTCCATCCACAATAACCTCAAGCTTTGTGACACCCATGTACAATCCGAGTGAATGCTGCATTTTGCGAGCAAGCCCCATTACAAACATACTGAACTGTACAGGGCTCAACATGAATCCTGGTATTCCATCTGTGAATACTGGCCTAAATGGGGAGTTACTTGGTACTGGCATGATATCAGATTTAAACAAAACCTCTGACCAGAAGTGTTTAATATATGCAACAAAGCACCATTTTTAATTTATCCATCCTTTGGGTTAGTCCCACTAGGCTAATAGCTTCTTTTCAGGGGAGACCCAAGGTGGTATTTATACTACTGGAGAAAATTTGGCCGGGTTATTGGGTAATTTCCACAGGAATATTTTATATCCATCGGATGGATTGGAGTCTCAGTGTAATGTCTCATTTGACCCATTTTTTTATATAGTGGTTAGTGTTGGTTTTCCAGGTGTCTGTGGTGGTGCAGTTTGTGAATGCAAAGGACGGGCATTTAGGAGTAATTGAAACTCTATAATGGAAACTGGACATCACAAAGTAGAATATCAAGGCCTTATAAAAGGAGGTTAGTGGAGTGAAATCTGTGGAACAGCATCTCAATGACGTGGCTGCAATTAAATAAATTAAAGGTTTGTGAGCTGGAGAAAAAAGTAAATAAAAGAAAAACAACCGAAGTAGACAGTGAAAAGCATAGCTATGACAGAAAATGCACACGTTATGGGCAGTAAAAGGACTGGAAAGGCAAAGACTTGGTAAAACGTATCCAAATCTGGGTTAATATTCAACAGAAAAACATGCCAGAGGTTAGACCCCAAATAACCATGTATATATGTTGGGAACAGCGGAAAAACACTGAAAGATTAGACACAAAGTCCCATTCCCATTGTTAGCATACAAAAAGTGCAATATCAGAAAAGCAGCTCGGGGAAAGGTCTGATACTTGCCAAACAAAGGTGAAGGTGGTGTCAAGACTTTCTTTTGGACATTTTTCAGCAAAGATTTGACTTGCTTCTTGCCATTTAATTGTCGGAGATCAGTACATTTTTTTGAACACTAAAAATTATTAAATGATCTAGGACAGAAGAGGATTACAGACCCTCCCCAGACTAAAGTCAAGGAAGTTCAGAAGGGTGAAGGGCTAGTTTAGAAACTTGTGGCCCCAGGAGAAGTTATAAGAACATGATGACGTATGATCAGGGGTCCACTTCTGCTTAGAAGGACGAGTAATCCTGAAGGTCGGATGGTGGGTGCAAGTGGAAGGATATAGGTAAGGGATCACCCAGCTTCAAAAGGAATGAAACAGAGCATATGCAGCAGAGTACTCAGAAGGATTTAGCCTATGACGAAGAGGAAGGTAGGCCACTCATGCAGAAAATAACGGACTGGGAGATGGGCAGTAGACCTGAACTAGATCAGCACTAGTAGTAAGAGACCAACCTGGGGGGGGGGGGGGGGGGCGGTAAGCAGGGAGAGGAGAAGAACCAATATTTTGATAGGTCAGTCAAAGTTTGACTAATAGAGATAGTGAGACCTAGTATTCCAGTAAGCATCACTTTCTCTGCTTGGTCAACTAATCAGATTATTTTCCTTTAGAAGTGCATGTTAAGAAAGGCCATTTAAGTATATTTAAAGACATGAGAGAAAGAACATAAAACATATGTGCCTATATGCTTAGCTGTACAAGATCTGCTATTTGCAATTGGTTATGAGGGTTTTTAAATGTTGTTAGGAATTACAGTATGCAAGTGAAAGTTCTCCTGAAAAAGTGCAGATCCTTTTCTTTCCTGGGGATATAGAGTAGCCCATACATTATTGACTTAAGGTGCGATTAAGATGCAGGGGTGTCTGAACAGGAAGGAAGGGATTACAGGGAATGAAAACTGCTTGTTCTTGTTGTAAGCTGATGTGGTTATACAGAAGAAGAAAGTATAGTACGAGGTATTTCACCGGCATTAAAACAGTTTGAAGATACATATATTGCTGAGGTAGCTGGATAAGTGTTATTGGATTAGTGATGAATGAAGTGCTGCAGGAGAATAGATTATGTAATGAACTTCAAAACATGGTGTAAATTAGGGCAAAGATAAAAGGAGAGTCGTTAGCCTGTAGAGGGTTGTACTGGTATAAACAAGTGTGTAGACTGAATCTGATGCACTACTTAAGGTACCATGAGGAAATTAGAAGGATAAGCTTGTAATAATGGCTGCTGAGCTGCATCTCTAGCAATGAAAAGGAAATACTATCCTGGTTTTAGTTCCACGGCAAAGCAAAGGTGTGTGTGTGTGTGTGTGTGTGTATGTCTGTGTGTGTGTGTCTGTGTGTGTGTTTTCGTTCTCAGGAATAAACTCATTCCATCAATCTGTACCATTCTTCTTGTGTAGGACACCGCAAACACTTAAGCATTTCAAACGGCTGCAGCATGAACCAGCTGAGAGCCTTTCCTAATGGTTCAGGCTGGCAGAAATGACAGTCAGAAAGGAAATGAAAGGACTTAACTTGTAGTGTGGGGAGGAGGAACAAAAGATCAGTTTTAGTGAAAGCCACTATTCTTGTGCCTTCATTTTCTAACATCGCTGGTAATATGCCACAGGCTTTCTGGGGAAAAAAGATGAGTTAATGTTTCTTCATATTACTACCCCTACAAGGTGTTTTGCTCTTACCTGCAGCTGTGCCACTGAAGAGATACTATATTTAAACAGATAGCATACAGAGCCAGCCCCTTCCCCAACTCCAAGAAAGGTTTGTGTGTGTATTTATTGAGTGCATATGGATGTTTAGTCTTAATGGTATGTTACTGCAAAGTTTTCATGACCACATTCTTTTCTGGCTAAATGACCTGCTTGTATTCATTATGTAAAAGGAGTCTTCCAATACCAGAATTATAGATAGCTTTCTAAGCATGAGAGGCAATTTTACTTTCAACTAAGCAATTAGAAAGTAAAACAACAATGAAAGGCTGCACGTTGACTCTATTAGTCCTTAGAACACAGAAAACTAGGCAGAAGCCATCAGCATCTCATAACAAATGTGTTTATTCATAAAGTGGGCAAATTAATTTCAACGGTACCCTTTTGTACTGTTTTCCCATTAGAACAATACATAGCTGTAAAAACAGGCTACAGAGCAACACCGAAATACAAAAAAAATAAGGTTATGTAATAGAGAAATAAGTAACATAATACAAAACCAGCCATAGAATTCTGCACGTTAAATCCTGCCTACAAAAACCTAAATGTAGTATCAGTGTAAATAGTGTTATAAAAAAACTTAACACATCATGAATAACAATGTGTGTAAGTTCTGGTTCAAAAACTTTCTCCAACACAGATCTAAATTATTAGGCAGCCAAATAAAAAAAGCAGGGATTTCACATTTCAGACCTGCAACTTAGACTTGGTACCACTTTCATTTTCACACTTTTTGAACATAAAATCAGCATTATAACTTTCAACAAACCATATTTTTTGTTTTTTACTTACAAGTTTTATTCTTGACATCACTAGAATCTGTTGGGATTTTGAAGTAAAATACCAAAGCCCAAAGAGTCACAGGGGATCCAAACAATTAAATCTGGTTCCATACAGGTGGTCTCTTCCAATTTCTTCATGACCCCTTCATAATTTCATGCTATCCTTAATGTAATCTAGCCACATAACATTTCCCTGACTGTTAGATTATGTTCCACCAATTTTTCAGATGTAGCACATACTGACACATTTGATTCTAATTCCACTCTGATTTTTTTTCAAAGATATCCCAACAGCTACTTTCTCTTATTCTCTCTCACTTTTCTCTCCTCTTATTTCTGTAACGCAAACACCTGTCTTTCTACAAGCCTGATACAAGCTTAATTAGTTGCCTTAAGAATTTTAAAGGGCCCAGTGTTCCAACTATCATCTTTCATGCAGTTTGCTGCTGATTATACAGAAATGCCTTTGAAAAGAAATGCCAGTACTTAATATTATTTCACAAAAGTCTGAATTCCCACCAGCGCTGTATAAATGTTGTTTTGCCTCTTGCAGCAAAGAACAAAACATCATTATCCTGTTGTAATGCCTGTGCTTATCTGCCTCCTGTCAATATTCCATGTGCTATCCTTGACAAGCAGTTCCCTGCAAGTATGTAGGATAAGGCTTCTAAAAGTTATATTTCTAGCTTCCCTGAAAAATGAAAGAGAGCATATATAAATGCATCTTGTATGTGTAACAAGCATTACCTTTAATTAGTTTATGTGCAACATAGACACAAACCACATTCACATACAGCTCAGACTACCTCAAGTTACAGTTTTTAATACTTTCTAGTCTTTATTCAGGGACCCGAAGTATTACTTATGAGTATGAGGCTTGTAAGCAGTAAGCTATCTGAACTACAGCCCAGTGTTAGCCATTAGACCCCTCCCCCCATGTCACACATAGTACAAGCTATATGTCTGTCCAAGAGAAAAACAATGGGAAGCTATATCACAGGAAAGTCAAGGCAGGACAATCTGCTGGTGGTGTGGCAGTATAAATGGGTAACCTGACCTTAAGCAACTTCCAGACAAAACTGGCTGTCTCTGTTTTCACGTAAGTAGTATCAAGAGCCTTACTCATGAATGTAGTGTTATCACGCCTCAAAATTTCTACCCAGTAACAGCAACTCTGTTTGTTCCTATGTCTACAGTGAGTCAATTCTGGCTGGGAACAGTAACTTAACATATATTGTAGACCAGTGGTCCAAGCAACATCCCTAACTATGAAACTCTCTTGCTCATTCTGTTTAGAGCTGCAGCCAACTCTAGGAGTGACCTTGCAGGTAGCCACTGTTATCTGGGTAGTTTTCAAGACAAAGGTGGAAAATTGAAGCAGATTGCCAGATCTTTCCTCCGTATCACTCATAAGTTTAGAAACATTGTTATATCTAATGCATGTTTTTAGAATGCAAAAGGAAACTGGAACACTAGGTGAAAACTCAAGCAAACACAGGAAGAATCTACCAGAAAGCACCCCGGCTGACAGCTGAACAAAAGAACCTTTTACTAAGTCAAAAATCCTGACACACAAAAGCCAAATGAGGAATTCATACAGATATCGTCCTGCACTAGATTCTTAAGTGTTATCCATCTCTTATAAATGTAGATACAGTTATGCCTCATATGTTTTATGATCATTAATCCATCTGTGTTTACCATGGAGAAACGCTACTATTAGGATCTATTACACGATCTTTTGCACTAGAACATGCAGATAAAATACAGGAGTAAAGATCTGATCCATTAACTAGCTGCTTTCTGTAGTCCAAAACACAGTACTAGGTTTGATTCCTTCCTCTTCCATTGGCCTGCTATGTGAACTTGTGCAAATCATTTAAGCAGACAGTGCTTCTAGGGTTGCCCCTGAAAAGAGGCACTTGCGTCCTGAAGACTTAGCTAATTAACAAAGTTAACAAATGAATAATATAATAAACACATCATTCCTCACAAAGTATTTTTTTCTTGACTTGGCACTAGCTTTCTTTAGTAAAAATGTCTGTAATAAGCCAATACTCATCACTGCACAGAAATAAACTTGAAGAGCTTGGAACAGATTAATCATTTAAAGGATACAGGCAAATAAGGTATCAAAGTTGTTGTGTCTTTCGGCTTTTCCCGGTTAGGGGTCGCCACAGCGGAACTCTGGTCCGCTAATGAATGGTAGTTGATTTTTACGTGCCGAGTTACCAGCCCTGATGCACAACCTTTAACGAAGGTATGCCCATTCACACATCTCCTCGCAAAAGACACTCTAGCTGAGAATCGAACTGGACAGCGTCTTACTGTAAGGTGACAACACTGCCGCAGCAGCACCACCACCACGGTAAATAAGGTATCAAAGTGTGGCGCATAAATGAAAAGTCTGCCTACTACCAAAATTTGCAAGATTAGCTAACTCTAGTACATCCTGCAAAAATATTACCCAATGGCTTAATAAAGGAGTGTGTTGCCTGCCCAACAAAGCATGTCACTTTGTTACAGATATCAATTATGAAAGTTTCAGAGTTCATATCCGTAACACCCAACATGCTTAAATGTCTTACCTGTAAATCCCTCCCAGTAACATCTCCCACTCACTGTCATGCACAGAAATCAAACACTGTTCCACCCTTCCTTAACTTATAGCCAACTAGCATGAATAAAGCATGCAAACTTAAGTAAGCGGGCACTCTTCAGTTAAAGGATAACTCATATATATAGTAACAGAAGCAACTGCCTCTAGAATGCCTTAAATTATCATCTATGGCATCAAGAAGACTGACTATACCTAGACTGTCTCTACAGCTCAGATGAATGGATCCCTGACTGCAGCCCAGTTGACCCAAGTGTCATTAACAGTGTGGGTGCTGGTAAGGCTGGAAAGGTGTGGCTTATTCACTCCAGAAAGAAAGGAGGAGTTTTTAGCTGTGATATGACAGTCCAGTACTGAGGCAGTGCTGTAATCATGCAACAAGCTGACATTAAAAACTTGGCAAGGAGGGGCAGTTGGAGCCATCTGATGCTGCGTGCAATGATGTGTGGGACATCAGAAGCTCTGTCCAGTTAAAACATAAAAACATAATTCCTCTGTCATTTAAAACAACATATGTGATGCTGCTGGCTACTCTATTTCAAGCCACCTGCCCTTCTCAATCTGCCACTGATGCGGTCCTTTCCTTTGTTTTTCTTGTCTGATAACTCCAAATGAGAAAAGAGTAAGAAGTCCAGTACTGTACAGCAAGAGAATATGATCTCCTTCTGTTAGCAGCTTACATAAGGCACAAGATTACAAACAAGTATGAAATAATGGTTTACAATCAAAATGTCAACATTCAGTTGCATGATGGCCTTCTCCTCGAACATGGTAGGAGTGACAGTCGGAATGTCGACATTCATGTGTACGTACATCCAGAAGGATGTACACAAGGCAGGGACACAAAGCATGACTGGCAATGCCGACATTAATATCGACAGATCATTGTTGATCTTATTGCGTCGACCTTACAACCTACTTAATATGTATGAGTCGTGGATATGTCACGGACATCACTGTTCGCAGTTGTGATTTTCATGCATTTGACAGCAAACCATGAAATAATGTGTGTTTTAGTCGTTCAAGGTCTGGATACTCCACTATGCCAGCCTCTGCGGAGATCAAAATAAAGTAAAAAAATGTAATGGACTCCAGAAAAAAACATAACCAAGTATGACAACACATGTACCTCTTCATAGGTTCATAGGTAGGTACTAGGCTATTTGCCCAAGGGCCTATGTAAGCCTAGCCAACAAGGTTCCCTGGCTTTCACCTTCTAAGAGGGTTATTTTCCTGTGCCCCTGTCGAGCAGGGCTACAGCAGTGAACCCTGGGGTGAATTTCCTATTGTTCATCCACTCATCAAGATTTTTCTTGAAGAGTGCTAGTGAAGAACTCTGCTTGACATAGATGGGTAGCTTGTTCCAGTTGCTAAATTGCTCTGCGTAACAATATTTATTTATTTACTTACTTATTTATTGGTTTGTTTGTTAACCAGGTGAGATGGCAGTTCACATACCCTTTATAGCTTCAGTTCAGGCTATAAGGTTACACTAACTGTACATTGATTTACATTTAAACAGACAGCAAACAAGAAAATTACAGAGTCATATTTGATAATTACATACACTGGAAATGCTGACATATTTATATATCAAGAAATTTGTATAAGGTTTTTAGAAATATATTCGCATGTGTAAATATGCAGAACATATAAAGAAAATTTGTAAGAAATAAATTGATTTTGGCAGGAATAAATCCTAGAGCATGCTAGTATATAAGCGATAAATGCAAGCTTGATATTTTTTGACTGGTTACAGTGCACAAGATGTAGCCTGAAACTGTACAGCTGAGTAACAAGCTTGGGCTATGTAAGGTACAGATGGCTGTCTGAAAATAACTGCAGGTATCATGACCACTCTAAAATCACATGCAACATTTGCATTAATGGCACATATATAAAAACGTTTTCACAGGGAGGACGAGCCCTCCTCATACTCCAAATGTTTCAGATGTTTATACAGACATACACTCCCGTGCATGCACACATGCAAACACACACGCGAGCATGCACACACATATGTATGTAATACATACATGTGCCTATGTATGTATATGAAGCTCTGTTAAAGACAAAAGCCCTCATCTATTTAACAAATTTTATTTTTTCAATAAAGAAGTAATGATTTCTAAACAAGCTTATAAATGCTTGATAACTCTCAAGTATCAACAATTGGCTAAAATGTATGGTTCTTTTATGCTGATTTTAAGGAGGCTCAGCAAGCAACTTTAAAGCTCATGAAGTCTCAGTTTTCCTTGTGGTCTTACACAAACACGAACACACACACACACACACACACACACACACACACACACACACACACACACATATATATATATATATATATATATATATATATATATATATAATTTCACTTTGAATCATCGAATGTTCAGAACATCGACGTTCTGATCATCGAGACCAGAACATCGATGTTCAGAACATCGAAGATTCAAAATGAACCACACAACCACCAAAAAACTTACAAAAACTATGTTATGCTTCACCCCCCTGCACCTCCCATGTGGGGTTCTGTGCCCCCCACACACCCCCTACTTTAATATTACAACTCCAAGATCGCACTACAGTGGGATAAGGGAAATCTCCCGTTTACCACTATATGTGGTAGCGCTAAACGGGAGATTTCCCATACCTTACCTGCAATGCCAACACTCAGAAGGCACACACACACACACAACATGCAGGGCACCTTGCTTCCCTGCATACACACCCAAAATTCTACACATTCACTTACCTGGCACTTCCACTTTAAACCTTCGATGTTCTGAACATCGATGTTTTGGTCTCGATGATCAGAACGTCGATGTTCTGAACATTCGATGAGTCAAAGTGAATATATATATATATATATATATATATATATATATATATATATATATATATATATATATATATATATATATATATATATAAAATGGTTCCCCTTTATAGTCTTACCATTTTGTCAAATTTCATATTATCGAGATGACAATGTCTAACGTGTAAAAACACAAACTCCCAGAACATCATATTTTCTCTCCAGGTAAACAAACAATTGGCCACCATGGTGAAATTTGCCCTTTTCTCCATTGTTCTACGATCTCGGAGTTGGTATATTTAGTTTTGGGGTGTAGCCACCCACTTTGGTGGGTTTAATTTTATTACATTTCTATTTTATTTGTTGGTGGCCAAGTGGTTACTTACCCAGAGAGAAAATATGATGTTCTGGGTGTTTGTGTTTAATCTGTTAAGTAGACAGCTTAATAGGTTAAGGGCAAGACAAAAAATCAGCAGTGACAGATAGTCACCGTGGAATATCCCCCTTTGAATTTTTATCCCTGAAATTATAACTTGTCCTTTATCATGGCTTAACTTTAAAGTGGTTTGAAACTGTTTCATGGTTGCTGTAATGTAATCAATCAGTGTAGGATGCATCTTATACATTTCTAAGCACTCTTTCATCCATGAATATGGGATACTGTCAAATGCTTTTTTATAGTCTATCCATGCCATACTTAGATTCTTACCCTTTTTACATTTCTCTATTATGACTTTATTTAACAACAATTGATCCTTTATTCCATATGACTTTCTTTTGTTACCCTTTTGTTCTATTGCCATGATCAAGTTTTCTTCTAAATGGCTATAAACTCTGTCAGCATTTGTTCTTATGTAAGAATATTGTTTTTCCTGTTGTTAACCAGGCTGATGTCTGTTTGGGGTTTACATATAAATAGTTCTTACTCATGGCTGAATCTTCATGTAAAGGTATTAATACTTTTAGCCAGAAGTTAGGTACTGCATCTGGGCCTAAGGTTTTCCATTTTGGAGCCTTTCTTAACTTTGTTTCAATCTCTCTGTCTGTTACTTCATCCCATTTCATATCCTGTACATTTCAACTTCTTATACTTTCTTTTACTTCTTCGATCCATTTAGCATATTTTTATGTTTTACAAGATCTTCAAAGATTTTGTTTGTGTCTTTCGGCTTTTCCAATCCGGATATGCTCTAATACGGTGCATTGCTTTTATCATGCGTATTTTTCTGAGTTTTTTGTTGATCCTTTTCCTCTTCTATTCTCTTTTAACAGTGACACGTCTTGTCTTAATTGTTTTATAGTTTTCTCTATTCTATACTTCCATGATGGTATTCAGTTTATCCCCTTCCTTTCCCTTACTATCCTGTGTTTTTGTAGTAAGACTTTATATGTTATTAATTTTGATGCACAGTAATATATCCTATTTACATCATATTGCATGAATCTCTGTGAACAGTCCTAATTACTGTATTCATTTGTTATATCAAACTTCTAATTTATGGGGTTTTATTGAGTTTCTGTAGTCTATTTCTTCCATTAATCTTAATATGTTTGTCCATCTCTATTAAATCAAGTAACTCTTCTCTTAGATTATTTTCTTCTAAACTGAAGGCACATTCTTTTTTCTCCATTTCCTGAGGGAATTCAGCAGAAAGTTCCCCATCTTCATGCAACACATTCTCTTCTTTTTCATCCTGTGTCATCCGTTGGTCTTTCATATGGGAACTCACTGGCCTATCACTACACAGCATTGACTGGGTTGGAATTGCCATAGTTTCCTGTTCCTTCTCTTGATGTCCAACTCCAGCTGAACATTTGTACTGGTTTACTACGGAAGTCTCCAAAGTATCTTCATATGGCAGCTCATCAGTTGTTTCCCCCTACACTGGTTTCCCCTTAATTTAGGGTTCTATTGCTATATCTTGCTGTGGTTTTATCTGAGTTAGATTTTCTACACTGAATCCTTCACTGTGCAGGTACTCCATAACCTCAGTTTCTATTTCTTTAACTTCTCCATCACTATTTTCTATTTTTTGCTTTGTAAAATTTTTCATCTCCAGATGCCATTCCCTGTATTTCTCTTCAGATATCTTTGGTGCTGGTGCTGCTCTTTTTGTACTGCTTAGTTTTGCTTTCTCCTTTTAATAAATATTGCACCGTATTAAATATTTTTCTTTCCCATGTCCATATTTCTTCTTCAGATATCTCCTGCTCTTTCTGTTTCTCCTTACTTGGGGGGCTCATTGTTCCATCATGCTGTGATATAACCTATGTTAGACTTTCTACACTAAATCCTTAACTTCAACTTCTATTTTTTTTTAACTTCTGCTTTATTAATCTTCTCTTGTACATTCCCTCTTTGTGATTTTATTTACTGTATTGTGAAATTTTTCATATTTGGATGACTTTGCCTGTTTTTCTCTTTGAATTTCTTTGGGGCTGCCTTTTTTGTATTGATTAATTTGTCTTTCTCCTTTGCATAAATATTGTACCATATCAGGTCTCTCTTTATTTCCCATGTCTATATCTCTTTTTTATATCTCTCAAAGTCTATAGATTTTGTTCTTTATATTTTAACACTTCCTCATTTGCTTCTTTTTCCAAATGACCAGTGTTTTCCATAAATCTGTTGTATTAAATTTTATTTGAAGCTTCTGACAGTTTTACTTATGGAAATATTTTTCTTTCCACTAATTTCTGTTTTAATCTTTTTGTATATCTTCTGAGTGAAAATTCTGGGTTTTTTCTTATCCTCAATAGTCCAATCTATCATCTTTATGGTTCTTTTTTGGTCTATCAATTTTTGTGGACTACTACTTCCTTCTACAGCAGGGAGGTCACCCCCCCCCTGGATCTGGCCTACCATGATTTGGCACTTTTTTTTTATCCTGGGCCTTGTGCACTCAGCTATCTTTTTTATTTTTTAACCCACTTCTGTCCATAATATATAATATATAAAAATACAGTCTATATATCAGTGTCATCTTGGTGAAGTTTTGTGAATAACAGAGTCCACCTTGTGAAAGTACTCATCAAGACTTGAGAATGAATTTAATTCCAGCAATAGTGCCTTCCTTTGCTTGCTGCCCTAACTCTAAGTTCGGACCCCTTAATGTATAGGAGCTCTCGTGTACTAGTAATTTGATATCTAGTGGTGGACAGTAATGACTATTAAAAGTTTATATGTAAGGGAGGTAAGGCGATAGGAAACCTTGGATGAGATAGGAAGGCAATTGATTGTATTAATAGTAAAGCAGTAGTGCTCTTAGGACTAGCTAAACAAATGAACCTAAGAATCTTATTTACAACTACTTGAAGGACCGATATGTTTTGCTCTGGCAGGGGAGTAATTACAGGCAGATCATCTTCAAGCCTGTAGAGAAGAACATAAATAGAACTATTTTCTCTATATAAACTATGATTTTTTTTAGGCAATGCAGATCCCATTATAAACTGTTTACAAAAAGTGAGAAGAAAAGCAGTCCTAGTAATGAGCCCTGAGGAACTCCCATTTTTAGACAACCAGATAGAACGTGTTTGTTTTTACAATAAATCTCAAAAGTTCTATTGGTGATGTAATTACAGAACCAAACAAAAACATGAACGTCAGGAGCAAAGTTAATAAAATACATGACCTACATGCCAGCTTAAAACTCGAGTCTATATCACGTTATCGAAATCTTACATCGAATCACTAAAGGTCGATCTCTAGTGATCAATGCAGTAAAACATCGAATAACATTAAAAAAAATAAAACTAACTAGCGTAGGCAGGGGGCAAGCCCCCCTGCACCCCACACCCCCACTTAAATATTCCAACTCAAAGACTGCACTACATTGAGATAAATGCAAATCTCCCCCTACGGAGGTTTCCATTTACCTGCACGATGTTCTTCGTTTTCGATGTTGTGGTGCCGGCAATATCAGCTTCGATTTTGTCGGCTTTCGACATCGTGAAGTAGACCCTAAAACTCTACTCCCTGATATTACAGTTCTAATGGAAATCCCGGGTGAAACCTGAAATTACGAACAATGAAATTGCTCCTCCAAGCTACAATATATGTAGACACAATAGGAGAAACAAGTGTGAATGTGGCGTAGTCTTACTGTATAAACAAAGCTTAAAGGTAGAACTCATAGAACCAAGCTTGCCTGATTTCAACAATTTGAAGTAGTATTTAGCAAACTTGAAATAAACCACAACAAATCTCTAATCATAATAGTATACATATATATATATATATATATATATATATATATATATATATATATATTCCTCCTGGCAAAAGACCCAGTATAATAGAGGATCTCTTGCACAGGATATCACTAACATTCCCACAGAAAACCATCATAACAGGTGACTTTAATACTTACTGGTACTCTTATAACTCAGATAACCCCCACTAATGATACTAATCTGCACAGATTCACCCAGGTCATACAATCTATAACTAGAATAGATAAGTTATCCAAAAGGCAATCTGTTTTAGACTGGATTTTAGCAAATAAACCTGCTGAAGCCTACGAATCAGGCTGTCTCCCAGATAGCATTAATGATCATCTCCCTACATATCTAGTCAGACACCATCACCACCTCCACAGAAATCTGACCAACCATCTAATTCACAATAAAAAAAACTTCAATGCTCAAACTTTTAACTCCATCATAGAAAACTGTGACTGGACCCTACTGAAAGCACTACCCTTAGATACTGCAGTGCATTACTTCAATACTACCTTTCTTAACATTTTAAACACATTAGCCCCATGCTGAATGAGTAGAGTAAAATCTAGCTTTGATCCTTGACTAACAAAGACACTAAATATTTACTCAAACTTTAAGATAAATCCTGGATACTGTGGCTCACAAACAAAAATCAAGCCAACCTAAACCACTATAGACAACTTAGAAATAAAGCCAAAATACAAGTCAAACTGGACAAAAAGACATACTATACTGTTATACAAGAAAAACACCACAATAATCGTAAAAAATTTGGTCTGCCAAAAAAAACTCCTGCAACCAGGCCAATCCTCTACTCCCATCCCATCATCCACTAACAGGAGTGACAGTATAGCAAGTCAATTTAGCTCCTTTTTCACAAATATTAGACACTCACTCACCAAGACAAACTCACTGTAATACCCCCCAAACTATCCCCACTGTACCCACAGATACCACTGACTACTTTTCATTTAAACCTGTTAAAACTTGTACCATAAAAAAGTTAATCTCTAAACTAAAACTCACAACACTCGCAGCTGACAATCTGCCCTCAAATTTCCTACAAATTGCAGCAGACACCATCTCCTATCCAGTGTCTATTCTCATCAACCGATCTATAACTGAACAATTTATCCATGTAATCTGGAAAATATTTTACATAATTCTTCTGCATAAAAGCAGTACCTCTATTGGGTTTTCCAACTACAGACTCATGGCAATCCTATCCCCTGTCCAAACTCATAGAAAAAATTATTCCTATGCAGTTCGTAAGCTACCATTTATGCAATAACCTCCTTACTAGCACACAGCATGGTCTCTACCCAAATCATAGTACCACAACATCCCTTCTCAGCTTTACCTACCAGTGCTATCAACTCACAGAGAAATGCAAGGAATCTTGTATACTCCATTTTATTTGATCTCTACAAAACATTTTATACTACTTCTTATCAGAAATTACTTAAGGAACCATCCACCCTAAAACTCAGCCTTTTTTCGCTCACTTGATTCCACAGTTACTTATCTAACCATCAGCAAGCTGTCAAGTGGCAACAAGATCTCTCTTCCTTCCCACCTGTTACCATGGGGGTTCCCCAAGGCTCAATTCTAGGTCCCCTGCTATTCACTATCATCACCAACAAGCTCCATACAGCCACTTCTCTAACCTCTATTGTCCAATATGCTGATGACTCTACTGTTATTTGCACTCCACCTACCCTAGAAGAACTCAAAGCAAGGATACAACAGTCATTCCTAGCTGTCGAAGCCTGGTTATCAGACTTTCAGCTAATTCTGAATCCATACAAAACAAAACTCATGCCATTTCACCCCACTAAATCACAAGATCCAACAACTCCATTCCAAATACATTCTTCCAATAATACCGTCATATCGACCATAGCTCAAACAAAATTACTAGGTGTGCTAATAGACAACAAACTGAGATTTGATACTCACCTTTCCCAGTCCATCAAAAGGACACACACAAAACTAGGTGCTCTGTACAGATTCAAGCCTTTCCCTACAGTCACCACTAAACAGGCTATTCCCAGAACTCAACTACTCTCCTCTCTGCTATATGATTCCCCTACTTTCATCAATCTAAAGAAAACCAATTTGGTCAAACTGGAAACCTGCTACAATAAAATTGCTAAATTTGCTACTAACTCCCCCCATAGGTCTCACCACTGCTCTGCCTTACAACAACTTAACTGGCGAGAATTACCCCATCATCTAACCTATACTCAACTTCTTACTGCCCATAGGCTGGTACAATAACCTGAAAAAACACCTGCTCTTCAAAAATTGCTCCAACCCTATGTGAACACTTGGGTCCTCCAGTTCTCAAATAAATCCCCTACTACAGGTAACCAAGCCCATCAACACTGCCAGTGACTCCCTCTACTCTAACTATGTCTCTAAACTTTGGAATACCATACTATAAGCTATCACAACCACTGCTGACCCATCTAAATTTAAAAACCTGCCTAAGAACTTCCTCAATAATAAATGGCTTTGCCCATGTACTACTCCTAAGTCCTATAGTTATGGCCTTCACCTAACCAAACCTGTAAGCAATGAAAACACTGTGATGAGACTGAAAATGAAAGTCTTTATCTGTTAATTACCAAACTCATGCTGAACAGGTGCCATTGTCTTCTTTATGGACCAGGTCTTGTGTACTTTTTAGAATTAATTTTCCAAACACTGCAGTTCATTTAATAAGGCTTAATCAGATGTTTACAATATCTGAATACTGTCTTCATTAACAGTGCTGATAAACAATTAGTGTTCATAGTTACTGCACGTCATATTCTGTTTGTCCTGAACAACATCTATTTGACCTGTCTTCTGTACTCAGGCTCAAGTATCTGTCATCTTCTCTGAAATACAAAGCACAACGAAAAAGTTGAGGTAAAAAACACACCTTTATCAAACACAAAGCTTTCAGGTACAAGACCCTTTCTCAATGATAGACACAGGTACATTAAAATCAGACATTAAATACACTCCCAACACATCACGTGACCCGCAGCCATGGTCATGTGACTAATACATTAAAATAATTACATTACTTATAATTTTAAGACATAGACAAGTAAAATTAGATAAAATTCATACATACATATATTTGCTTACTTTTGTGTACTTATATTTACATGCACATATATATACGCAAATACATTACCTATATTACTTTAACTTAGTGTGTTGTATTTTTATTTTTATTATTATTTTGATGTTTCCTTAAAACCTGTTCTAATAAAAATTATTTTTATTTTACATTATAAGTAATGTAATTATTTTAATGTATTAGTCACATGACCATGGCTGCGGGTCACGTGATGTGTTGGGCGTGTATTTAATGTCTGATTTTAATGTACCTGTGTCTATCACTGAGAAAGGGTCTTGTACCTGAAAGCTTTGTGTTTGATAAAGGTGTGTTTTTTACCTCAACTTTTTCGTTGTGCTTTGTACTTTTGACTCTGCAGCAGTATATACTTGATCTTCTCTGAAATAACAGGTCAAATGAACTCACTAACCTTAACTAAACTGCTATCCTGAAAACAAAATATTATACTGCTTCAGTCCAGATAATTTTCCTTATTTCCTTTTTCTAACCTTGGTCTCAGGCTTTGTCTCATATTTAACATTCCATTAAGGAACATTCTGTAGCTGACAAGATTGTAGCTTTCCCTTGAGGAAAGAACATTATGTATCTCTGCATTTTTTTACATACTTTATGCTTATCTTTAAACTGTCTCTTATGCTTGACCAGCAATGTTATTTTTCTTTCTGATTAACTGTGTTTTATGTATAAATGAAACCCAATTTATTTTACCCATTAGCCTGTCTAATGTCTAATAACTACTTTAAAATGGAAGTCCATAATATAACAGTCACCCCTGAGGTCCCTGATGAAAGTCTACAGGGCCCTACTTCTGTAGTTACCTTACATTTATATTGCTAACTACGGTATATGGCTTTATGCTACCTGACTTATAATTTGAAGATAAAAAAAAAAAAAAAAAAATCATTTGGTAAACTTGCAATTTTAATGTTGACCACTAAGTGTCACTTGAGCATTTATGGCCTGTTTAGATTGAAGTCTTTTAACTTTATGATTTAATTATAACTAGGGAATAATTTTCTTTATCTGGTGAATAAACTTGCAATTTTAATTTTGATCAGTAGGTGTCACTTGAGGATTTATGGCCTGTTTGGATTGAAGTCTCTAAACGTTATGATTTGATTTTATATTACCTAGATTTATAGTCTTTAGAATCTTTAAGTCTAAGTTTTGATGACTGCTCGCAAAGTGAATGTTCTGTCCACTACACTATTGCAGTACTGTTGTGTGCAGTATGATGTATGATGTGTGAATGATATTTAAAACCTGTACATTATTCTGAAAATGAATGTATTTAAATTTTCTGGCTTTTAAAGCTGATTAACCTGTTTTTGTGAATTTTTATTTAAGTTAGACAGAGTGCGAACTGTTTACCCTGCCTATTTTCTTTTATATCTCTTTGTATCCTGTAATGGTAAAGTTACATTGTTTATTACCTATGTTTTTTTACCTTATGAACTGGTGCTTTAGTGTACTATGATGTCTGTTTCTTATAGAAAATGAAACCTTTTTCTGTTGTTTATAGATTTACATATTTACACATTGTACTGTTTGTTTTTATTGCACAGCCTATCAAACATGATGGCTATTGCCTGAAAACTAATTGAAATCTGCACTAAAAAGATAACTTTTTAACTGGTCTTGAAACATAATTACCATATTCTGTGTTAACTTGTGTCTATAAATTTTTATTTAAATTTGCTCTATAGTGCTACTTACCTTTTCTAACTTTCATGAATATTTATGAGCTATAATAGTTTACTAAAACCTATACTTTCTATATTTCAAGTCTATACCTTTGCATTGTCTGTTAGTGTCCTTATTTACTAACTAATGTACAATAATTATATAAAGTGTACTGTAATCCGTAAACTAATTAAATTAAGCCTGCCCTGTTATGCGAGTGCATTAAATAACTATTACTACCTATTATTTAGATAACTTATCTTAATAGTTTACTAAACTTTCTGTATTTCAGTTCTATATCTTTGCATTTTATGTAATGCACAATAATTATGTAAAGTGTACTGTAATTTGTAAATTAGTTAAGAAATTAAGCCTGTCATTTTACACCTTGAGTGTACTGAACAATTATTACTACCTATTATTTAAATAACTTATTTTAATAAGCCTATAAAAAATAATTATGTTACTTTACCCTTAACTAATGACTAAATAATGTAATTCTGTTACTTTACCCTTAACTAATAAATGAATAATGTAATAAGCCTGTTACAAATAAATCTGTTATTTTACCCTTAACTAATAACTGAATAATGTGAAGTATTTTGAGATTTGACTGAAATGTACTATACTGAACACATAATTGAATATGAATGTCATATTCTGAAACTTGACTGAAATTTACATTAGCGTATACTGAACATTTAAAGTAGCTGTTTGTATTCTGGAAACTAAATTGCCAGTGTTAACTAAACACAGATAAAAACATAACTGAAACTGGTATTATTGTACAATTGTCTGAAAACATGAGAACATTTTGATTGTCTGAACATAGATAAACTGAAAACTAATACTATTGTTTAAGTGTCTGAAAACATGAGAACATTTTGAGTGTTACCTGAACACAAATAAACTGAAATATGTTACTGTTACATTTTGGAGATGAAACTATTAATATTTTTGTCAGTATTGACTGAACATTGATAAAAACATAAACTGAAACTAATATGATTACATTACTGTTTAAAAACCTACATACATGTTTTGGCTCATACATTTTAACTTTAAACAAACATTGAAGAAATAATTGAAACACAAACAGTCAATTTCTGCACCACAGCTCTTGCCAAATTTTACTCTGCATTGTCCCAGTCACTGATGAGGTAAAGGAAGGCCTGCTTTAATGTTGAAGTGTCCTCTTTATAGTTAGACCTTTTAAACCCCATCTTTTCATTTCTTGTGCAATGCTGGGTGGTTAAAATTATTGATTGTATTTAGTATCAGGTCCTTAAAATAACATTTGCATCTTTAACAATTATAAACTGATAGCATTGCTTATCGCCTTGACCTTATTTACATTTCTCTGCTTGAAATGCAGCTTTAACAACTATAAACTGGCAGCATTGTTTACTGTGCTGACTTTATTTACATTTTTCTGCATGAAATAAACATTTACTGCTAATAAACTCTTGCAACACTGTGCATTTCTGCACCTATATAAAATTAATCTTAACTGTTCAACTTTTTACATTTTGTCTCATGACCCTTAGATTTTTAACATACTGTTCTGTCAGTGAAACTCCACCCACTTTTTTACCATAACCATTTCTTTAGCTGATTTCATTTAACTTTTCAGTAGTATTGAATGTTGCAAGAATTTACTACTACTGTCTATAATTTTTTGGGATAAATAGTAAAACTGTAAATGCATTAAATGGATAGTACTGTCTTTAATTCAGCCTGCTAGGCTGGCTGTAATCTGAGCTGATGTGCTCGGCAAACTGCCATTTCTGTACAAAACATATACAGTCTGAAACAGATTACATAATGTTCTCTTTTATAGATATGATCTGAATTTGTAACTGTGTTGTCACTTTTACAATGTAGCGTTGACTTTAAATTTTATATTCTGTAAACTAGCAAACGTTATTTTGTCTCTGTCTATATCATTGCTTATTGTTTATGGATTGCAACAGTTTAATACAAAGCTCTTAACTAATGACTGCTAGCCAAAACAATAATACACAAATTCATTTGCCGTCTGTAACTCTAAACCCTTTATTCTGCAAATAAATTGACTATTAGTTCTGATATACCTTATAAGACATAGAGGTATCCGGTTACCCTTTTTTTCTAACTGGCCACACCCAATATGTCTATCTTTAACCCATAAATCTGCATGTTCCCACCATAACCAATTCTTTAAAATCTGTACATTTACACAACTTTTGTCAATGAAGTTTAACTCTAATGAAATGTTTATACCTAGTACAGAGCTGCTGCATTTTGAACTGCTGCTGTAATCTTTGACCTTTTAAATTCTGACAAGACTGCATTTGTGTCTTTTAATGAAGATCTATGTGTAACTGAAACTGATTTGTCTGTAAACAATGAAATATTGTTATTTATTTTAACCTTAAATTACAGATTAATGCTCTGATCTTTACAGATAGCTATGGAATGCATTCTTTTACTTAGCATTGACATATGTTCTTCAATTATACTGTAATTTACTGTATTAAAACCTACACTCTGATTCCTCTTATCTCCCTTCAATGCAAACATTGCACTTGATTCTGAAAATAAGAAATTAGATGAAGTAATGTGAACTTGAGACATTGCCTGCATGTTATGTACGTTGACTGTGTTTCCATTTGTATGCTTAATACTGCAATATACTTCTGTATTTTGAATTAAATGTATTACATTCTGAACATCTGTATGTGAAAGTATTGTGTTGAATTGTATACGATGAAGCATTTGCACAAAGATTAAGTCCAAACCCATAGTGACAGAAGCTGACTCATAAACTTGCTTCTGTGATTTAACCCGTTTGCATTTAGAAATATTTAACATTCTTGAACTAACAATCTTTAACTTTAAAATAATATTTCTAGATTGCTTTACTCAGGTTTTAAAATTAAACCAAATATTTACTGATGTTTGAGCAGTAAAAGTATTATTTGACATGTTTACATGCAAATGTCTTTAACTGATTAATTTAAACTTTTTTGAGCTGTTAACTAAAAGGTGCATATAAAGTCTCACATAACTTTATGGTCCTGGAAGAATGTGTGCCGTCGTCTTCAGTTTAATAACCTTTTTATCTTCTTGGTTGTATGACATCACTCTGGAAACTTATAAGTTCATGGAGATAGCTGTTAACACGATAATGTCTTTTATGTTCTGAAGGAACACTGCTTTGATTTAATAAACAATTAGTGTTCAAAGTTACTGCACATCATATTCTGATTTTCCTGAATAACATCTTTATTTGACCTGTCTTCTGTACTCAGGCTCGAATTCTGTCATCTTCTCTGAAGTAACAGGTCGGACGAACTCACTAACCTTAACTGAACTGCTATCCTGAACACAACATATTATATTGCTTCAGTGCAGTAATTTTCCTTATTTCTTTTTTCTAACCTTGGTCTCAGGCTTTGTCTTGTATTTAACATTCCATTAAGGAACATTCTGTAGCTGACAAGATTGTATCTTTCCCTTGAGAAAAGAACATTCTGTATCTCTGCATTTTTACATACTTTATGCTTATCTTTAAACTATCTCTCATGCTTAACCAGCAAGGTTATTTTTCTTTCTGCTTAACTGTCTTTTATACATAAATGAAACACAATTTATTTTACCCATTAGCCTGTCTAATGTCTATTAACTACTTTAAAATGGAACTCCCTAATCTAACAAAACTTCCTCTACCATTCTTTTCCTGAATATATAACTAAGCTTATAGATTCACTTCCTCTACTTCTTACACATACTCCCCAATCAGTATGTAAAATATTCAATCTCTCTCCCTTACCGTACTTATACCTATATATGTTAACTCCCTCAGCTATCACTTTTGCTCTTAACTATCACTATATCTCCTACTATTACTAACATGTCCTATCCTCTATTCTCCCGTCACTTACTAGCAAAGTCTCTCACATGCTCATTCACTATTCTCCTCTCACCTCTTATCCTCTGCTCTCCTGATAGTTTAACTAATCCCTGTCCTACTACTCAGACCTATATGAAATGTGAGTGTAATGTGCTACACAGTTTAATTTGCTTGCCATGTAATACTGTAAGAGTATTAACCTCTGTTTGCTATTCCTCTCCATAAAACACCAAATATGTATATTTTATTTACTTTTTATTTTTACATCTGTTTACTGGGGAAGTCAGACTAGGTTGTTGGCTTATTTTCAGCAGAGGCCTGGGGAGAAAAGGTCCACAGCATCATGACAGATAAGAAAATTAACAACTGTAATAGTGCTAAAGACTTACAAGCATATTTGTGAAGTCAATTAGATATAGTAGTAACAGTGATACAAAGAAGGTACATTGCAAAAATAACCAGAGTTACGTAAGTCATACTACACTAACTGTAAATCAGTGCAATTGTTGTCTTGTATATATGGAAGGATGTACACAACTATGTAATGTATTTTAAGTATGGAAGGATGTATACAACTAAGTAATGTCTGAAATGGAACAGTCATTATGTAAATTGTCAAATGTCTCTGGAGCTTTTCTCCCCGGGTCTCCTCTGAAAATGGGCTCCATCCCATTCAGACTTTCCCAGTAAAGAAATTATAATTAAATAAAATAAAATAAATCTGAAGAAAAACTTTATTTATTTATTTATTTATTTATTTATTCATTTATTTATTTGCTTTTGTTTGGTTGTTTATTTTAAGCAGGCGGTCATGATTCACCATTTCAAATGCTCTTTTCAGATAGCCTCAACCAGAAGACTTTTCTCCATGTTATTGTAGATTTCTGAGGTGAGTGAGAAGATTGCAATCTGAGTGTTTTAATCTGGATGGATCCCATGTTGCTTACCTGTGAGGAGTTAATATTTCTGTATACATTCTACAATTTGTTCATACAGCAATTTTCATAATATTTTTTATGAAGGGGCAAAGGTTTGCAACTGGCCTACAGTCTATGAAATATCTTTGACTGGGGAATGACAAAAGGATGTTTGAAGCTACAAGGATGTAAGGACGTACACCTGATGAAAGGGACAAGTTGATATTATGAACAAATGGTTAGTGAGAAGAAAAGGCTTAGTATACAGCATCTTTAGGTGCAGATAGAGAAAAAAAGGGCTTTAAGCTGCAGTGAAGTTGATTTGCATAATACTGAAATGCCACAGAGAAGAACTCTAGATCATTCTCTTTGGATTTTTTCTTCATTATATGTACAGTCATTTTGGAGTTAGCAGCTGTTTTTACCACCACAATTAGCTGTTGCAATAACTGCCACAGAGCTTTTCCCACAGTTTCTCAGTGTTTGTAGTCACCAGGAAACTATACCAGGAGCACAGCATTTAAATTGCTTTAAATAAGTAAGTGTATAAATAAATAGATTAACAGCCTCCAGCATCACTGCTCAAAACAATCATTGCTGTGGTGCCCAGTGAGAGCTGACCACTCAGTTTGCAGGCTTTCTACTTTGTCCCACTCAGGATCTCAACATCAAATCAAATGTGTTGTCTAGACTGTAGGTGGGATTGCAAGGAACAGAAAACCTGCAAAATGTAAACAGTAAAGTCAATGTTATGCTTATCTGGAAGCAGCAGATTTTGTTTTTCATGGTAGGCTGATGCTGATTAATTTTATTTTTTCTTAATCTTGGCAGAATCCATATATTATGACCAATGGAAGACTAATGTTAAAGTACTCCAGTGTCTGACTAGTTACTCTGATGTAGTTTAAACTGAGCTGAAATACATTGCTCTGCACATTATTTTATTTTTTACTATATTAATTCAGATATCTGAGATGTATATATTTAACAAGGTATAGATGATTGCTAAGTACACCTGGAAGGCATCTGTGGATGAATAACTTTGCTGATATCAGCTGGCTTTTCAAAAATAATGTGATTTGAGTGAGGCAAGTAGGTATACTTTATTGTAGCTGCTGTCAATGAGAAACAAAGATGAAATCCATTGCTGTTGTCATTATTATTTTTACCATAGTCAGATGTGGGAGTACATATTCAACACAGCTGCTACAACTACTTGGCACCAGGGAAGCTGTCTGTGGATGAATGTAACTGATCCTTTTGCCATCTGCTTGGTTAAAACTGTTATTAATCTGGCTTTACAGTACCAGTGTGCTCTTGGATGAAGTGAACTAAAATATGTCACCATGGATATTACGTGCTTGTGTAAAACAAGCTTGCAACACATCACTGTGGCCAGTATTACTTGTTTTGTTTTATTTTTACCATAATTGAATACCTGATATGCATACTGTAAACATTTTGGCTATAACTGGCTTAATTTCCAAAGTAGGAATGTTTGGGAATGAAAATTACTTATCCTGCTGTCATGAGCAAGTTAAACCATTTATTAATCAAACTATACTGGATTAGTGTGCATGTGTGTAAAGCATGTTAGAATACTTTTGGGAATTTTTTAGACAACAAGCAGACATCTGAGATGTGCCTGTTCAATAAAGTATTTATAAATAATGAGTATGAGGGCACTCTTTGGAGAAATATGTCTTAACCATGATGTTCTTTGCTCACTGTTAAACAATCAGTGATTTGGTTCAACAAGACCAGCATCCAACAATGTACTGTATTTGCTAAAATCCCATATAACACAATCAGTGCTATGGCTTATGTTTTGTACATGGGACAGAGTAGAAAACCTGCCCATCAAGTAGTTTAAAATAAAAGTTCACAAGTTCAGTCGTGTTTGTGTGTGGAAGAGGGGGTGAATTTTAACTAAAAGTAACAAGTTGATTATAATTTCTTTCACTTTCCATCACAGTCCAACTTTAGCATTGTACACAGTACATGGTTATCTAAGTGGCCAGGGCAGAATGTGTGTGAAAGCAACTTATGTTTAGTTCATTGGTACAGTGAGTAGTGTTGTCACTCTGCAGCACTCAATTCTGTGGTGGTCATTGTGTTTATTTCCATATACATGTCATCCCTGTCTCTATGTGAGTTTTATCTGGGTGCTCTGTTATGCTCCAGCACACCAAATATATGCAGTAGGTAAACTGGAATTTCTCCAATTTGCCTTTGGAAAAGTGTTCAGTGTCAACACAAGTGTAAGTGCGTGTGTGTATGTGTGTGTGTGTGTGTGTGTGTGTGTGTGTGTGTGTGTGTGTGTGCGTGTGTGCGTGTGTGTGTGTGTGTGTGTGTGTGTGTGTGTGTGTGGGTATGCAGTCACTGCTGTTGTAATGAAATGGCCACATGGAATAAATCTTGGAGTGAATCATGCCATATACACATGCAAGTCAGATGTTATGAAGAGCAACAGAGGTTAAATCTAATGTTTCACAATGAGGAGGTTCACAAATAATTCCTCTACAATAAAAATCAATTACCTGCAAAGTAGTAATTGTGTCTATCCTCTAAAAATCTGAATACTAACCATTCATGTAATGTAGTGTTAATATATTGTATAATGACACTGTACAGTATTTGGTGGAGTAGGTGGGTCTTGCAGTACTCTTCCTCACAAGATTGTTTATCTATAGCTTTGTGAGTAACTGGTAATATACTGTTAGCATAAACCTGAATGTACATAAGATGCATCCATCTCAGAAAGGGAATCCATTTTTCAATAAATGAAACTAGTATTTAATGATTCTTATGCATGTGTTACACAGCAGCTGCCTTCTACAGTTTTGACAACAAAGTCACAAATGGTAAAAGTACAACACAATGTCAATAAGGTTGTCAGTAGTACACACGCTGCACCCATCATGCACAATTCAAAGAAGACATCTCAACCAATATATGATGAGGCACTTAAGTGTAACCTTCCTAAACCACAAATACCTCCTAGACAAAGTATACATAACAAATACCCTCAGCAGCCCCAAATGCACTCTTTCAAAACAACACCCACATCAATACATAGAGCTACATCTCATGAAGTCTCTACCTCTAAGCCTATAAGGCAAGCCATCACACAATTCAACATTCTAGTCATTGGATACTCCATCGTGAGGCACATTGATCTCCCTCTCATCAGGCTAAGGAGAAAGTCATGGTCAGTTGCTTATCAGGGGGCTAGGATTTGCCACATTACCCAGGCACTCAGGTCACTGGACCACAATTAGCAATATGACTCAGTCATAGTCCATGTGGGAGTGAATGACCTGAGAAGTGCCTGCCTAGACTATATGAAGACAGACATCATGGAGCTCTCAGAATGTGTGTTTCAGGCTGGTATGAGCCTAGCATCAAGCAGCATTTTACCTTCTCCAAGGATGATGCCACAATATGAACAAAAATGACTGACTTTAATAACTGGCTTAGTTTCTGGTGTCATTTTAAGGGGGTGCAATATTTGTCAGCATGGAAGGAGATGGTCAACAGTCCATGCTGCTTTCCCAGGGATGGTCTGCACATCTCCCCTCTAGGCTTTTGAGTATTAGCTAAAACATTGTCTTTCCCCATAGTGCCTTTTTTAGGCAATGCCAAACTGAAAATACTTCTAACATAGCAAATTAAAACCAAGAAAATCTAAAGGTATTACTGCTGAATGCTAGGAATCTAAATAAAAAACACCACTCCCTAGAAGCTCTCTTTACCCTAGAGAATTCTGATGTCTATGTGGTCACTGAGACATGATTTAAAGCTGCAGAGAGCACACCAACAGTGCTGGGTTATAATGCCTTCCACACATTTAGACCAGCTACTTCGCAGCCAGGGACTAAAGGTGGAGGTGTCTCTATTTACATCAAAGATAAATATACATCAAGGCTGGTCAAACAGGACAATGCACTTGAGCTGCTCCATTTCCAAATCACTATAGGCAAAATCCAATACCACTTCCTTGCAAGCTATAGGTCCCACTGTATGACACAGGAAACCCATACCATATTTTTAAACTTATTAGAAACACTAACCTTCCAACCCAATACCATATTCATGGGTGACTTTAATTACCCAACTATTAACTGGGAATCCTATACACCAGTAAATGTACATGCACAGAGATTTCTGGATTTTATAAACACAAACTCCCTTGACCACATAGCCAATACACCAACCAGGGTGCAACCCTACTGGATCGGGTCCTCGCTAATATGGGGGAGTGCTGCACACCCTCTACTGTAATGCCTTCCTTGGGAAGGTCAGAACACAAAATGGTCTCCTTTGAAGTAAAAATAAAACCTGGGCCCCCAGATAAACCTGAAATGTTCTGGAACTATTCTAACTAACCTCCTGCTATTAAATGAGAACTTGGCAAAATTTCAAGCCCCAATAAACCCTGAGAGCACTGATGCCTATGCACAAGTGTTCACAGAAACCCTGTACAAGCATGTTAATAGCTGCATAGAGGCACCTGTACACAGCGGGAAGAAGTACAGAACTAACTCAAAAAACAAGCCACCCTGGTGGAATCACAAAATCAGTAGGCTGTATAACAGGAGGAAGAAAATCATGGCAAAAATTAGGAGGTGCAGCACCTACCAGGATAAAAGCACTCTCGTTAAGCTAATCAAACAACTCAGAAGACATATAAAGTCTACCAAAGCAAATTTGAGATAGGTTTGAAGTCCCAGGCCAAGGACAACCACAAAGCATTCTTTAGCTATGTCCACAACCTTAAAAGCAATACATAATTGAGTGCAGAGCTCATTGTAAGTGGAGCCACCTATACTGAGCCAGAAGACATACAAACCTCCTGGCTGATAAATTCAGCCCCAACTTTACCCCCCTCTCCCCCTCAACCTTTCCTCAGGAAATATCATCAAATGCAACTCCCCCTACTATCACTAGGGAACAAGTCCTTAATGCTCTCTCTAAGATCAAGAACACTGCATCAATGTGCCCAGACAATATCCCAGGATACCTTCTAAATAGTATGAAGCATGACCTATCAGGGCCTCTGAAATTACTATTTAACTGTAGCCTCCAAACAGGTTTCATGCCTTATGAATGGAGAAAGTCAACAGCCATCCCTGTGCACAAAGGTGGGCCAACTACAGACCCTGGAAACTACAAACCCACAAGTCTCACTAGTCCTATATGTAAAGCCATGGAAAGAATTATCATGGAGATAATAAATAGAGATACAGTAAACCTCCAGACACTGGACTCAACCTAGTTTGGTTTTGTCAAAGGCAGATCATGCCTACTCAACCTGGTGGACCTCTTTGAGAAGGTCACCAAAGCAATGGGATGAGGGCAAATGTGTTCACACTGCCTACCTTGACCTGGTCAAGGCATTTGACACAATACCCCACTCAGGCATTGTTGACAAACTCAAGAGGTTAGGTACAAACCCATATGTCACCCGGTGGATAGCTAACTGGCTCACAGACAGGACACAGAAAGTTAGAATTGGGGAGTCCACCTCTACAAAGAGGCCAGTCGCAACTGGAGTCCCTCAGGGATCAGACTCTGGTCGGCTCAGTTTTTGTATTTCCTTCTCAGAAGTCAAGACCAATGGCTAAATTTGCAGATGATTGCAAATTAGAAGTGTCACTGAATCTCACATTGACACAACTGTTCTCCAAGAGGGGCTGACACAGACAAAAATCTGGTGTCAGAGCCATGGACTAAAACTAAATGCCAAGAAATGTACAATGGTATCCTTTGGGAAGTCATCCATCCCTAGTGACTATCATATTGACAACACACCCCTTAGAGTTAACCCAGTAGTCAGGGACTTAGGGATACACATAGATAGTAATCTAGCCTTTGACCATCATGTGTCTACAGTGATGAGGAAACCATTCTATATTGTGCAATATAAACAAAGGCATAGCATCTAAGTTCAAGGAAGTCATTGTTCTACTGTATTCGGCATTCATCAGACCTATCATTGAGTACAACGCCCCCTTTGGTATGTACCTAACCAAGCATATCCAACAACTGGAACATCTACATAGGTTCATCACTAAAAGAATACAGGGTGTAAGTAAAATGTCCCTTGCAGACTGCCTCAAGGCCCTATCCCTCTATTTTGTCTCCTACAGGCTTTTGAGTGGAGATCTATGCCTGGCATACAGGCCATTCTCAGACACCACTCTGATGGACCTCCTGCATATCCACAAAACAAATATCACCAGAATTACCCATTCTAAAGACTTAAACCTTGCCTGTGATATAAATAGGTACTGCTGGAGAGATAGGTATGTATCCCAGACACTACTACATCTATGGAATAGGCTCCCTATTCATGTGAAGCAGAGTTCCTCCCTAACCCAATTCAAGTGTAACTTGGACAGCTGGATGGGAAACTGGAAATTCATCCCTGGTTTGGCACCTATGTCTCTAATGGACACAGGTAACCTGTAAATGATTAATCTCCCAACCCCCTGCTTACATTTATCAAGCATATCAGAACTTGTCAGAGATTTGTGATGCATGACTAGGTTAAAAATGCCCTTGTGGTCATTAGCCTAGTAAACACCTATGAACAAACCTAACTTTCTTTACATTTGTATCCCTGATCAGAGTGGACAGTTATGCATACCATATATGTGTACCCTGTCTTAGCCTGAAAAGCAGTAAACTCCTGTATGTGATTGTTTTCTACAACCTTGTTCTATCCTTTATTTAAAAATTTCTTCCATAGTTCTTGATATACTAGCATACGTTACAACATCTGTAAAACTGATACATGCCTAGTCTATCCAGGAAATTATCACATTTACAAATTACTAATACAGACCAAATGTCATGTTGATCAGGATTCTGGACATGTAGATATCATCACCCATTACCCATCACAAACAGTGCAACTGAGTTTTGTTTAAGTTAAATACATTAGCAGGTCACAAGGGAGCAAGTTTGGCAAAGGACACAATAGCATATTTGAAAATATAATGCATATGAATGTTAATTAACAATGCTATAAAGTGCAATAGGAATGAAAAATGAGTACTATATATAAACTCCTTTAGGAGTGCTTCTTCAAGATGAGAGATAAAGAGGTTATTGATTAGTACTCACTGCAGCTCTAACATTTTTTTTTTTTTTTAACATTTGTTGACCGGGAATGTCCGACTAGGTTCCACAGAGCCTGTTTTCAGCGGAGGCCTGGGGAGAAATGCTCCATAACATAATTAATGTTATATTAGTTTTAGCTGTAGCTATTATACAGATAACCTGAGAAATAGCTGGCACTGTGTCAGAATCATCTCTATGCTGGCATGAACATTCAACAACCTAACACATTATAACTGGTGTGCATTTCACAGTTGTTTAATCTCTAGTATTTGTATAGAAGAATGGTTGCCCATAATATGACCCATGCCTATGAGTTCCAAGCACGTCTCTGTACTAGTAAAAATGGAGCTTAAGTATTGCATTTTTTTTCTTTGTGGTTTCATGTTTCTCTATTAACATGTATTATTTCTACTCCATATCAGAACGGGAGAATTCTACAACTTGGCAGATGTTAACTATGCATGTTGTTGCATCCATTTTATACTTGGATTGTGGAGTTTCAAAAAATATTTCTCCTTTTTATTTTCAAAATACAACAGTCCTTTTCTATATGTACTGCAATCTGATAAAAGTGTTGAAGCTCATGAGTTTAATCACTTTAAAGATGGTCAGTCGCTGGATGGGGCAAAGACCCTTGAGTTTGCCTACAATAGTAAGTGTGTAAGTATATAGAAAGTTCATTTTTATTTGTATTGTCATCTATTTCCTTATTTTACTATGCTTTTGAATTGACTGTAGTATTAACCACACTTGTTCACAACATGACTTAATCAACTTTAAATATTTAGGCAACAGGGAGCAGCAAAGGAGGAAGGGAGAAATTAAATCTCTGAACAACCATTAGTAGAGTTTTAAATGGATTGCTGATGCAAGGAAATGACCACTTAGTACTCTGGATCAATAGATATTCAACTCATATGCCCTTAAGATACGTCTCTTAGGTATTTTCCAGGATGAAAAAAAAAACATTAAAATTATTTCCCTTTCTATAAATGGTCTGGAAAGCTATAAATTACATCATTTTTTTCAGTATTGTTGTTGCAATTTATAGATAAAATGTTCTTAAAAAAACATATCAGCAATATAAATCATCCTAAGTTAAATATATTTATGTATCATGTCATTCAGACAGGAGAAGACTATAGTCATGTTCACATCCTATAACTCCCAATTCTCTGTGCAAAGCCAAATTGCTGACAAAGCAAATTGTCGTTGATCTGAGAAGCAGTATGCCTTATTATATTCTTAAACAGCTGAATTTCTCAAGTACTTCTCCATCTAAGAGTAACTTCTTCTTTAAATGTATTATCAGTCTTAACTGTAGACCTAGGAAATATGTTTTCTGCTTTCTTATAACTGTAGGTGTGTGTGTTTGTTATTAATATATTTTTTTCACTTAAAGTCAAACAGCACGTTACTATCTGATGTCTGCACATTTTATGTAGAACAGTGTTGCCATCCTTCTGTATGCATGTGTTTTCTCTCTCAGCATCCATTGCAAATGTGTAGTGCACCATGATGGACTATGACAGTCAACAAAATATAAATCAGAAAATAAATGAATAATTTATATTATAGGATAATGTCAGTGCACACCTATGTTTAAATTTACATATTGTTATTAGTGAATAAACAGCTAGGGATGAAGTACTGTAGAGTTTAAATGTGTGCTTGAGGGTACCAGACAAACAGTAACAAAAGATTATTGCAACAGAATTAAGATCACAAGCCTCCACACAAAAATCCAGTCAGTTACAGATAAAAAGTAATAGTAATTGTAGGAACTCTTAGATGGGAATCAACAATACAGAAATTTGTCATCGAGTTTTGCAAAGCAAAGTGTTTGCACAATATAAAATCTTTTCTTCATATTTTATTGACTGCAAAGAAAACTAAATAAATACATATTGCATACATTTAGCTTTGATTCCCAAAACATATAATTTATTAGCAAAGATAACAAAGAACAGCAGGGGAAAGACAGAAGGACTTGGAAAGGATGCACTTTACGTTCTTAATATTTCATTGAGGCTGTGATGTGCTATTATTTGTGAGTTCTTTAATATTCCTAATATTAGCGCCTGCCTGGGACAAAAAGCAAAATTAAGTTGCTCCTTGTTTCACTTTATTACAGTTTCTCAGGTAGTATGTAGTTCCTCTAGTATAGATTTCCTACCTTCCAAGCATGGAGACCAAGGAGAATTCATGACAAGATGATACGTTATCTTACTAACTACACAAAGACATGCAGAACCCACACCAACTGATTCAAAGAGCTTGCTAGTTTTTAGCTCATTGGATACTCCACTGTTATTCAAAGCCCATGTTCTTCCGAATCTTCCCTTCAGCATAAAGGCATCAAAGGAGGTTTTCAAGGCACTTAGTACAGTCATAACCACATGCATGCATGCACATGCTAAAGGATAATATTCTGCACAGCTACAGTATTTATACAAATATCTGAAATACCTAGGGAAGCATGTATACTGCAGTGGTGGTGCTGCGCTAGCGTTGTCACCTCACAGTAAGACATTGTCCTGTTTGATTCTTAGCTAGAGCGTCTTCTGTGTGGAGACATGCG
>NC_056749.1:189733642-189833642 GCF_019279795.1 Protopterus annectens | reverse complement strand
AGCACTCAGGTCACTCCAAGGGAAGTACAAATATGACTCAGTCATTGTCCATGCTGGTGTGAATGACCTGAGACGTACCTCCCTGGACTACATGAAAAGAGACATAGAGGAGCTCTCTGAGCATGTAGCCCAGGCCGGTATGACCCTGACCTTGAGTAGCATCTTACCCTCACCAAGAATGATGCCACAGTATGAAGACAAGATTATCAATTTCAACAATTGGCTTAAGTATTGGTGTCATTCAAAGGGGATCCAATGCCTGTCAGCCTGGGATGACATGCTCGACAAGCCACGATGCTTCGCTAGGGACGGCTTGCACCTGTCACCCCTGGGCTTTCGGATATTGGCAAAGGCTGTTGCTACCCCCATAGTGCCTTTTTTAGGCAAGGCTCAAAAGACAAACCCACCTCCATAGGTATCACAAGGGATAAGAAACTAAGAGTAATGCTACTCAACGCCAGAAGTCTAAACCTCAAGATGCACGCACTTGAAACTCTCCTTAGCATGGAGAACATTGATATCTGTGCAGTAACAGAAACCTGGTTCAAGGCTCTCGAGAGCACCCCAGCACTACCAGGTTATACCTCATACCATGCTTTTCACCCCAAAACTTGGACCGAACCACAAAAGGAGGGGGAGTATCAATATTCGTCAAAGATACCCACACCTCCAGGTTGGTGGCACAACACAAAGCATCAGAGACTATCCATGTGCAACTAACAGTGGGTAAAACTGCCTTCCAGTTTATAGCCTGCTACAGACCACCCTCCCAAACCCAGGAACCCCACTCGGCCTTCCTGAGAACACTGGAAAATATGAAGGTCTCTCCAAACACCATTATATTGGGTGACTTCAACTACCCAACCATTGACTGGGAGCATTACTCTAGCTCCAACACCCTAGCCCAAAGGTTCCTAGAATTTATAAACTCAAATGCTATGGAACAACTTGTTACCACTCCCACAAGAGGGGAAAACATACTGGACCTGATCATCACCAACATGGGGACTCTATGCTCCAGACCAGAGGTGTATCCCTCACTGGTAAGATCAGACCATAAACTAATCTCACTGGATATTCACATCCCGACCCCACCCCATGCCCAGAAAACCACAGTGAAAAACTTCTCTAAAGCAAATTTCACACTCCTCAAAACCGAGGTGGAATCCTTCAAAGCCCCCGGGCCTGTGGATAATACGGCCCAGACCACAAAATCTTTATAAACGAATTCTATGAACACCTTCAGGAATGCATGGATCATGCAATCCCAAATAAAACCAAGACCCAATCCTCCAAAGGCAGACGTCCTGTCTGGTGGATCCCAGCCATAAACAAACTATACAATAGAAGGAGGAAGCTACTACATGACAGAGCAAAATCCCAAAAAGGGAAGGCATCTCTGATCAGTATTAGCAAAAAACTACGGGCACTCATAAAATCGTCTAAGGCCAGCTTCAAGAGAAAAATTGCACAGGACACTAAGGATAATCACAAGACTTTCTTTAGTTATGTTAGGAACCTGGGTGGGAATTCCCAGATATGCTCAGAATTAGTCCAAAATAACAAAAAATACACCGAACCCACAGACATTGCCAACATCCTAGCTGACAGGTTCAGCGCAAACTTCTCCCACCAAAGGGCTAATATCTATCCCAGCAGAGTGCTGCCCCCTGACATCTCAGATGCTCAGGTAAGAGCTGCCCTCTCCAAAGCAAGAAACACAGCATCAATGGGACCAGACGGTGTCCCGGGCTGCGTCCTACATGAACTCCAAGAAGAGCTAAACCCAAACCTAAAACTACTGTTCAATCTCAGCCTTACTACAGGATATGTACCCAAAGAGTGGCGTACAGCAACAGTGGTCCCTCTCCACAAAGGTGGTGCCTCAACAGATCCTGGAAACTATCGCCCCATAAGTTTCACTAGCTTGGTCTGCAAAGCTATGGAAAGGATCATCATGGACCTTATAAATAAAGATATCGGGGACCTACAGACACTGGATCCTGCCCAATTCGGCTTTGTTAAGGGCAGATCCTGCCTCTTAAACCTGGTCGATTTCTTTGAAACAGTCACCAAGGCCATTGACAAGGGGAAGGTGGTCCACACAGCCTACCTGGACTTCGCAAAAGCCTTCGATACAATACCCCACTCAGGCATTATAGATAAGCTCACCAGCTTAAATATAAACCCCTATGTCACTAGATGGGTTGCAAACTGGCTCAAGGACAGAACCCACATGGTTAGAATAGCTGGAGCCATGTCAGACTCCAAACCAGTTACAAGTGGCGTCCCACAAGGCTCAGTCTTGGGACCTCTCTTGTTCGGTATATATTTCTCTGAGGTACAGGCCAACATAAAAGGACTGTGGCTGACCAAGTTCGCAGATGACTGCAAACTGGGCGCCATAATAGACTCACCAGCCGACACAAGCATCCTCCAAAAGAGCCTCATGGAAACAGACAACTGGTGCCAGAGCCATGGCCTCAAGCTAAACGCCAAAAAGTGTATAGTCATCCCCTTTGGCAAAAACAAAGTGCCCACAAATTACCACATAGGTGGTAATCCATTAAGTACAGAAGATGTAATTAGGGACCTGGGGACCCAAGTTGATAGCAGTCTCTCATTTGACAACCACATGGCCAAAGTGGTTAGAAAAACATTTTATATAGCCCACCTAATCATGAAGGGATTCACATCTAGATCAGGGGAGGTCATCGTGCCTCTTTACTCATCCCTCATCAGGCCCATAATTGAGTACAATGCCCCTTTTGGGATGTACCTTACCAGACACCTGCAGCAACTGGAAAGACCCCAAAAGTACCTCACCAAGAGGATCAAGGGGCTCAAACAGATGCCGTATGCTGCCCGGTTAAAGAAACTCCAGCTCTACTCAGTGGCATACCGCCTGCTCAGAGGTGATCTGTGCCTGACGTATAAAGCCATGTCCAACCCGGAATTAATGGACATGCTGCACCTCAGAAAATCCAAATCCCATCGAGCTACGTGCTCGAGGGACTTAAACCTCAGCACTGAAATAAATAGGACATGCTGGAGGAACAGATTCATAACCCAGAGGCTCCCTTCACTCTGGAATAAAATCCCAGTCCAGGTTAGGCAGAGTCCCTCATTGACTCTCTTCAAGAGGAATCTTGATGAGTGGATGGGAGATCGTAGGTTTACCCCCGGTATCACTTCTGTGTCACTGTTAGACAGAGGCACAGTATACTAACCTCGAAAAAGGGCATAGCAAAATTAATTTAAAATGGGTGGCGAAAGCCATACACACTCTGGCTAGGCTTATAAATGCCCTAGGGCAGATTGCCTAGTATGAACCTATGAACCTATAAAGCAATTAAGACAAGAAGTGTCACTGTTAGAACAGTACAGAAGAGGGAACAGATCAACAAAAATACTCAGAAAGATAGACGTGATAAAAGCAAAGCACAATATTATAGCTGATCAGGATTTATCAAGCACTATCGCAAGTAATAAACTGAAAATATCAGCACAGGCAGAAAAACTTAAAAGATATACAGATAAATATACAGGAAAAGTACAAAATAAGCAATTTATTGATGATCCAAAAACGTTTTACAGAGAACTGGCAAACAAGGGGAAAGGAATTGAAAGACCACCAAAAAAAGAAGAAATAGATACATTTTGGAGAAGTATTTATAAAGATCCTGTGGAACATAATAAAGATGCTAAATGGAGAGTAGTAGTACAAGAAAGAAGAAGAAGTTCAAAGGTACAGGATATGAAATAGGATGAAACAACAACCAGAGAGATTGAAACAAAGTTAAGAAAAGCCTCTAACTGGAAAATCTTAGGCCCAGATGCAATACCTAATGCGTCTATATTACATAATCGAACTGTTAAAAGTTTGAAAGTCATATGGTCGATACCATATGATCGAACTTTTAAAAGTTCAAAAATGTAATAAAAAAATAATAAACCAAAGAAAAAACTTACCTGAATGGTTTAAGCAGGGGGGCAAGCCACCCTGCACCCCCCACCCCGCTCTTTAAATATACCAGCTCCGAGATAGCAATACAGTGCAGAAAGGGAAATCTTCCCATTCCACACTGTACAGAGATATCTGTTGAAATGTCTGAACTTTTAAAAGTTTGATCATATGGTGTCAACCATATGACATTCAAACTTTTAAAAGTTCGACAATGTGATATAGACCCATACCTAACTATTAGTTAAAAGTATTAAAATCTTTGCCCAAAGATTTAGCCATGAGTGAGAACTATTTATATGTGAACCCCAAACAGAAACCAACCTGGCTAACAAGAGGAAAAAAAACAATGCTCCTACTTAAGAATGAATCTGCAAGCTACCCTAAAAATTATAGACCAATAACTTGCCTTCTGACGACTTATAAACTATACACTAGAATTGATGCAGACAGAGTTTATAGTCATTTAGAAGAAAACTCAGTTATGGCAATAGAACAAACAGGCAATAAAAGAAAGTCATATGGAACAAAGGATCAGTTGTTAAATAAAGTCATAGAGGAAAACTGTAAAAACAGGAAGAATCTAAGTATGGCATGGATTGACTACAAAAAAAAAGCATTTGACAGTATCCCACATTCATGGATAAAAGAGTATAAAATACACCCTACACTGATAAACTACATCACAGCAACCATGAAACAATGGCAGACCACTTTGCAGATAAGCCATGATAAAGGTCAAATTATTATGCCAGGGATAAAAATCCAAATTCCAGGGTGACTCTTTGTCACGTTTGCTTTTTTTTTTCTTGCCCTTAATCCATTAAGCTGTCTGCTTAACAGATTAGGTCATGGCTATAATATGGCTCCCAGGAAGCAGTAAAGTCAATGATTTAACACTGTATAGTTCATCAGATGAGGAACTGAAAGCACAACTGTAAATAGTCAAAACTTTTTCAGATGATATAAGAATGTCATTTGCTCTTGATAAATGTGCAAAAGCAACCTTTAAAGCAGGAAAGCTGCACATCAGTTTGGGACAAGAATGTGATATAAAAGAACTCGAGCAAGACGGAGTGTATATATATTTGGGAATTGATGAAGGACCAACAATAAAACATGAACAAATGTGAATAAAATTTAGTAAGGAATATTTTAGAAGACTTGAATTAATCCTGAAAATAGCATTGACATACAGGAACAAAATTCAAGCTATAAACCAATTTCTCCTTCCTGTCTTAACTTACAGTTCGGAGTGATTGATGGGCCCCAAAAGGTGTTGGATAGATTAGACAGGAAAACAAGAATAATGCTTCATGCCACCAAATGGTTTATAAAATCAGTGCATACCAAGATTATATATTCCCCATTCCAAAGGAGGTATGGGCCTACTTGAAATTGATTACATGTATAGATCTGCAATTTCGGGACTGGATACATCTCTGCTGACCTTACAAGATCCAAATATAGTGAACGTTTTGAAACATGAGGAGAATAAATGTTAGATGACTTCCCTTCTTAGTCTAGCAGAGGCATATCATCATCATGCGGGAATGGAAATTGAACCAGAAGTAGATAAAAATCAGGCAGCAAATTAATACGGCAAAAAAACAAAAGAAAGAATATAAGGTGAAGGATCAGATGAAAAAGCAAGAAATGTGGCAAATGCATAAATATAATTTCAAATACAGAAAACTCCTAGAAGAACCTCATGTTGATCAGGCTAGAACCCAGGAATGGTTAAGGAGAGGCAAATTCAAACGAAAAGAAGAAAGGTTAATATTGGCAGCCCAAGATTGCAGACTATGTAGACATTGGTTTACAGTGTCCATTAAACATGTAGGAGAAACAGACAAATGTAGGTTTTGTAAAACAGAATTGTAAACAGTCACACATCTTGTTGCTGGTTGTGACCCACTAATGGCAAACGGACTATATTCTGAAAGGCATAATAATGTGGCAAGACTGTTGCACTGGGAATTGCGCAAACATTATAATACTGAAGTAGCTGAAAGACACTGGAAACATGAGCCACAAAGCATTATAGAAAATGATGAAGTCTACATCACATAGGATCACCCATTACTAAACCAGATATAGCGGCCCATGAAAACAAGACAAAAGAAGCATTGATAACTGAAATCGCTACTCCCAGTGACTACAGTGTATTGCATACAGAAAGACACAAAGTCATAAAATATCAGGATTTGCAGGAAGAAACGAGAGCAATGTGGAAGAAAGATGCCCAAACAGTAGTAGGAGCAATGGGTCTTATAAAAAAGAATCTATAATTGTATTTAGATATGTTACCAATAGATGTAACTCCATACAAATTGCAAAAGGAGTCATTACTGGGCACAATGCAGGTGCTGAGAAGAGCACTTCTGGCTGACATCAAAGATTGAAACAATGCTAACTTCATGAACTCTAATCATATTTTGACTTAGGAATGGGGACCATTCCTGTCATGGTATTAGAAACCCAAAAGATTTAGAGAAATTAAAGACAGAAACTTTGTGTGACATGGATTATCTGAATGGCAGAAATGTTGAATAAATCAAGGGGGGGACTGAATATTACTGTGTGTTAAGTACAAATACATTTGTTTTACAAGGTACTAGTACATTTCATTTTATAACATTAAACATTTTCTAACCATGTAGTTATTTGTTTGTACCCTGTTACATGCCTCTATAGAGAAAATATCAATATTTTGTTTATAAATTCTTACAGGAAGAGGAATTTATAGATTCCATGACAGCAAGAATTCAAGAATTTTGGAGTTACAATAAATCACTCTTAATTTGGATATAAAGTCATACTCCTTTACAACATGTTTTCACTCATTGCTGGGTATACATATTAGGCACAAGATCAAATCTATGAAACCAGTCATAAAGAATTTAAAGTGACAATTAACTGATGTGTCTGCACTATGGTTTAATTATGTTAAATACTTAAATTTATTCTCACTCTTTCAGAAACACAGTAAATTATTACATAAATGATATATACATACCACAAAAAGGAAAAAAAATGTACTTTATATTTTGATACCTAAGGCAGACAGACATTTAATTGCCTCTTGTATTGGTTCTAACATATAGACATAGAGAGAAAGAGAATCTAAAACACATTAGACGTAATGATATTTTGTCAGGTTCTATAATATATAATTATATAAGGGCTTGTTAATTTATTCATTTTCTGAAACAAGCTTTATGCAGTTAAGAGTCTTAAGAGAAATGCAACCTGTCTTGGTACTTGGTGAACATATAGTAGAGAAACTAATTATGGATAGGATGTCATTTTATTACAAGCTGCATGGAGTACCACATAGCGCATACATTTACAGGTAATTTGGATGATCAACAATTTATCTACAGTATGCCTTTGTCAGGTGGAAATCACAGAATCTAGTGAAAACTCTATGGACGATATGCAGAATACACTCAAAACACATTCCAACCAGAATCCAGAATCAAACTGGAAAAAACATCTGCTGTATGATATCCATAACAGATTATATGCAATTATGAAATAGTGTGTATTTTATTATGATGAATGAAATAATTGAATGGTTAAAATAAACCACATAGCTGCTTGTCATTAAACTATACCTCTTCTGTTATAAATAATGTAAAATCAGAAGTTATAAAAGTGAAATATGCGAAGATATATGGTCCTGATTCCCCACAGATTAATTCTATATTTTTTAACAATTGGATCTGTTTTTGCTGTAAATTCTACATTTCTGCACTTGACTCAGGGCTTATCACATTCTATGGCTCAAGAAAAGGTTATATTAAAAGTGAGTAAAGGAAAGGATATGAGCAACATGTTTCACTACTAATTAATGTCATCAATGCATATATATTATCATAGTTTAATTGAACTACTATATAAAAGAATTGTTGCTACATTAAATGACTTTGCCATAGTAAGTCAGTGGCACAGGCTAACCAACTGACAGATATACTATTGTACATTGATTGTAGCTTAGTTTTTTAGACAATATCTTAAATATAGTCATCTTTGATGTAACTAAAGCCTTTGATTTGGCAGCTGGAAGATTAATTTTCCAAGCATTTTAGTAACATGCTTTACCACCAATATATCACGATTTTAAATATAGATAAATAGGTTCATATGTGTGTACTTGGCTAACAACCACTGGGACCTTTTTAAGCTTATTCATACATCCCAAATATCTCATCTTTATGAAATAACATATGTAATTTTGGACTCAAAGTCCTATTGGAAAGTATCTTAAATCTGATATACCATGTTTTCTATCTCTAAAGTAGGAATATGTTTTAAGGTACGGCTTGAAATTATTAGATTTGAAGATTTTACAGAAGGATATCACAAATGAAGACTGGAATAGAATTAATTTGGGAAAAATGTAATGTGTTGTTTAAACTTTAAGAATACTTGTAATTTGTACAACAGAAAAATAAGAATGAGACTGAAAAAGGAGGACATATTGTCAATCCTTGGTCACTCAAACAGCTTCAAAGACTTAAAAAGAAGAAAAGATGACTTAATTTACAACATAGAAGACGTACAACTAAACTCAGTAAAAGGTGTTTAAATGGAATTGCTAAGAAGTTGAAAATGGTTCTATCATATAAGAAGAGAGAGTATGAAAATCATTTGATTAAACATGCTGACAATAAGAAACAATTCTTTAAGTATTTAAATACAAATAATATAAAGTTGTTACAGGTCCTCATAAGTAAGAAGAACAGGTTATTGACCTAACGGTTAAGGTGTTTGCCTTACAAACACAAGGTGCAGGGTTTGAGTCTCACAAGGGGTAATTGGCTAGGCTTAAAATGGCTCGCAAGGGCAGTTAGCCTAGTACTAATCTATCAACCTATGAACCTAAGAGATGTGATGGCTGAAATATTTAATGGTTATTTTGTTGAAATGGGTATTGCTAATAATCATTGTGGTATAACTTTGATATATGTAATCAATAGCCACAAGTGTCCTATTATAACTGAAGATGAAGTGGTTTCTCCACTGAAAAATGCAAAAAGAATTAGTATAATGAGATCGAACAATACTTCTGAACAATTTGTTTGCTTAATTTTAAATATTATTTTCTCACTATTAAAGGGGATATACAACACTTTTTTGAAACTAGGGTTATTACCAAATGATTGGAAAAAATGTTGTTCCCATATTTAAGGGAATGAAGAAATCAGATAAAGCGAACTATCATCCATTAAGTCTCAAATCTATTTTTGGAAAATATTTTGAGATATGTATATTAAATGACCTTATTAAGGCTAGTAATTACAGGACAGATTTTGGTAAAAATCAACATGGTTTTACTAAAGATGAATCTACTCTGGTCAGTCAAATAGTTTTATAACAGAGTATCTCTTAAAAGATCAGGGTATAAACTGTGCTGTAACTTGTTTAGATGCATCTGAAACATTTAACTAAGACATGATAAAATAATAATAAAGTAAATCCTTAAATAACTAGATCAAAACACTATATAACTTCAGGTAGTTAGACAGAAAACAATGACATGGAGATTTTTATCACAAAAAGGATCAACTTTATTGTCAAAAAACTTGTGCTAAGCGCTTTCATCCCATAATTATAGAACTTCATCAGAGCATGAGTTTGAAATCATTTGTCACCAGATTATATAAAAAACCCATCCAATTCCTGTTGTCACAATAAATCATGTATGTTAATAAAAGGTCTCTCAGTTGTTAAAAAAAATATGCTTGTTAAAATCTGTCATAAAAAAACAGTATAGAGATCGTAAAATAATTGCATAGTTTTATAATAATAATGTGCTAATAATTAAGAAATCTGTAATAAATACATGCCTCAATTGATTAAATGTCTTTATAATAACATGTCCATAATACTAAGAAAATGTGTAACATCAAAATGTTTGCATACAGCCATAATACATGGACATCATTCCAACCAATAACAAAGTGTTATATAATGTATGACTGACTATCATGTTTAAATTATTGTCAGAACTTCTCACAGTATATACAAAATATACAAAAGCTAATATGATATCAAATCTCTAGTTTGGCTCTTCATACCTTTAGAACATTAGCTATTCATATATGGTCATTTAAACTTGGCCAAGCTGTAGAATTTAACGTAAGTTGCCAAACTAGTTCTCAATATTTTAAGTGAGTTTTCCATTCCCCCAATCCTTCAGAGCTGCAAACTTCAATTTGCTCTTTTTCTGTGACCTACACAGTTTACTTATACAATGCCTTTTTGATACTAGTTTTACTTATTTCATATATCCTCTTTTTTAAGATGACATTCTGTTTTCCCATCATAAAATCCTAAACAGTCCTGGCATATATTAATGCATACCACTCTCCTTGTATAACAATTCAATCTGGTCAGTATACTCAGATTATGACCTTTATATGCCACCAGAATTATTTCATCTTCCAAAATGTATCTACAGTATTGACTCATTCCACACTTCCATGTATCTACTTGTCTTATATAACTAGATGGATAACTAACTAGTAAAATTAGGCAGATAAACAATTTTTGCATCACAAATATTAAAATGTAAGTATTAATAAAACAAACATTACAAAACAATTTAATAGTCCATTACAAAACAATTTAATAGTCCATATTCATCAATGACCTTTACCTTGCCATCCCCCAAGCTACATGCCCTTTATATGCCACCAGAATTATTTCATCTTCCAAAATGTATCTACAGTATTGACACATTCCACACTTCCATGTATCTACTTGTCTTATATAACTAGATAGATAACTAACATTAATATATGCCAGGACTGTTTGTATTTTGTCTCATGTAACATTAGTTGTGATTGTGTTAATTACACTGTCCTATCTAGGAGCTTATCTCCCTGGGCCTCTACTGAAAATGGACATGTATCCAGTTAGACTAGCCCGGTAAACAAATGTAAAATAAAATAAAATAAATAAAAAAAATAAAATAAATAGTCAATTTTGCAAGCACAATACTGCTCTTCAAGATGAGTGTTACCAGATGCAAATATGGGTTGTTGTTAGATCATCCTCTGGCTCCCACACCCTTCAGAATGAGCTCTCACTAGTAAATGCTTGATGTAGTAAAAATGGGTTCAAACCAGATGCAAAATGTGTAGCATCGGTGCTTTTGGTACACAACCACTTTCATTACCGCACAATATAGACAAAGCACCACTACAAAACAAAAATGTAGTCTGGAACCAATGAACTTGAGTTGATAATGCCCTCAATCAATCTAGTTTATTCAGCATTGATCAGACCAATTATTGAGTACTATGTCCCATTTGGGATTTATCTCACCCAACATATCAAACAATTAGAAAGACTCTAAAGGTTTGTAACCAAAAAGATCACAGGCATAAAGTCCCTGTGCTACTAAGAGAGACTGGAAGCTTTCTGCCTTTATTCAGTGTGTTATAGACTTTTGAGGGGAGATCTCTGACTCACATTGTTTTTATAGACACATTTGTACTGGACCTCCTGTATGTCTGCAAGTCCAATATCTCTACCCATACTAAAATCAGGAACCTAAACCTTTACCAGCAGATAAATAAAACATAGTGGAGGAATAGGATTATCACCCAGCATATCTCAGTCCTCTGAAAAAAAAAACTGCCATGTATTTCAAGCAGTGTGACTTATTATATCCCTTTAAATATAACTTAGAAGATGAGATTGGTAGCCACAAATTTACTCTCGATTTGACTGGTATGATCATTCTGGAGAAAAGAAGTATGGTATGAAGGAGGTTACTGGCAAGGCATGAATAGTTATAAATCTTAGTGGCCTTGGAATATCTGTAAGTCCATACAGCAATGCTCTGAATTAATTCATTCTGGTACTAGCCTCTTCAATATGTGAGACCAGCTGGTATAATGGTAAAGGTCATCACCTCCCATGCACAAGGCTCAATCCTGCCCTCCAGCCAATGTGTGTTTGGAAACTGCATGCCCCCCCCCTTGTGTCTCTGTGGAGCTCCTCCTACCTTAGAAAAACATGTGGAGTGTTTTCATCTCAAACTCGCCAATGAATGGAGCTGTGGGCAACAACACACACTCTAGCTGGAGCCTTGCAGGGCTGTATAGACCAACTACTGGTGTATGCATTATCCTCAAGATAGGAGAATATGGATCATAGACTATGCACAGTGACAGGGCTAGCCACTCAATGGTGGAAAATATGGCTCTACTAAATAAAGCAGGACAGCATGAATTGGCTTTGATAATAGGTGACTTCAATGCACATGTCGGGACAGAAAGAACAGGATATGAGGATCGCCTGGGTCCACATGGGTGGGGGAACAGGAATAAAGAAGGAGAGACCATTCTAGACTTCTGTTTATCAAATGATTTGATGGTAACCAATGTGTGGTTCAAAAAGAGAGATAGTCACACTATCACATAAAAGAGTGACTAATATGCCACTCAGGTAGACTTCCTCCTAGTAAGGAAAGGGTATTAGGGTAGGATCAGTGATTGTAAAAGTCATTCCCAGTGAAAAAAATGAGCTCACAGCATAAAAAACTAGTTGCAACAATCAGCTGCAAGCAGTGGTCAGAGAAGGCTCTAAGGTAAACAGAGATTAGGCTGAATACCTGGAAGTTGACTGGAGAGAAAGTACAACAGTTCAAGGAATTACTCAGGGCTCTAGCACCTCAAGAAGAGGACAAAATAGATGGAACTGAGAAAGTATGGCAGGGCCTCAAAACAAATGTGTGAGGACTGCAGAACAGATATGTCACTGAGCTTGGTATGGAAATAAGGTACATAAGGAAAGCTGGTGGTGGAATGCAGAAGTCCAGGAAGTCATCGAAAGAAAGGAGGAGTCCAGGAAAAAGCGAGAAAGACAGAAAAGACGGACCAGGGTAGGAAGGAATACTGGTTGGCTAACAAGGAAGCTAAGAAACTAATTGCAATAGCAAGGAATAGGGCATCACAGACACTCTACCAGCTTCTGGAAAGTGAATGAGTAGGTGGCACAAAAGCTATATCAGGTTGCAAGGCAAAGGCAGAAAGATAAAGAAGACAGTCAGACACCCTCCATAAGGGATGCCAGCAATGACCTGCTCACCAGTCCAGAGGGCATCAAAGGCAGATGGGAAGAGTACTTCCAGCAGAATGTGATTGAAGAATCCCCAACAGAAACTATACTACCACATGTACAGCCTATGATGACAAAAGAGGAGCCCACCCAAGAAGAAGAAATAAGAACATCACTAAAGAAAATTAAGTCAGGGAGATGAGCAGGCTCAGATGAGGTCACAGCAGATGTGATAAAGATGCAGGGCAAGATACAGGAGAAATTACTCCTGAGGGTACTCATAGCAGTGTGGAGAGAAGGGCATATCCCAGATGACTGGAGAATAAACATACTCATGCCCGTGAACAAGGACAAAGGGGACATCCACAACTGTGAGCAGTACAGACGTATCAAACTTCTGTCACACTGCATAAAAGTTCTGAAGACGGTAAATGATAAACGGATACGCTGAGTAGCAGAAAGTAAGATGGAAGATGAGCAGTTCAGATTCAGATCAGGATGCAGCACAACTGACCCAATGTTTGCAGTGAGACACATAGTTCAGAAGATGATGAGGGAAGCTGATTTGGCCAGTACTGCAATGGTTTGAAGTCTCAGAAACATTTTTAGAATTAGTGCAGGCTGTGTACAAGGATCCAATGACTGAAGTACGAACAGTGTTCGGTCTCACAGATGGGTTCCCAGTGGGAGTGGGTGTACATCAGGGTTCAGCTCTGAGCCCACTTATGTTCATACTGATGCTGGACTACATTACCAAATAGGTTGGAGGGGACAGATCAACAAAGCTACTGTATGCAGATGATGTGTCACTACAGGCAGATTCTGAGCAAGAACTCCAACATAAGATAGGGGAATGGAATGAAAAACTGAAGGCACATGGGATAAAACTAAGTACAGACAAGAAAGTGGTAATGGCAGCAAACTAGGGGAATCAGAAGAATCTGAGAGTTGAGATACAGGGAACATAGTGGAAGAGGTTAATAGTTTCAAGTATCTGGGAAGGGTGGTTGAGGAGAAGGGAAGCCTAAATGAAAAGGTCAAAGCTAAAATCAGAGGGCTACAGCCAATTGGCATAAAGCGTCAGGTGTAGTGTCTGACAGAAGAATGTCAAAGAAGCTGAAAAGTAAGGTGTACAAGACAGTGGTGTGACCAGTACTACTGTATGGTACAGAAACCTGGGCAGTAAAGCCAAAGCAGATGAAGAAGCTTGAGGTGATGGAAATGAAGTGCCTGAAATGGGTGGTAGGATACGAAGTGTGGGACAGATGAAGAATTGAGGACATAAGAGCAGAAGCCAAAGTAGCTCCAATTGCAGAAAAGGTCAAAGGGAGCAGATTAAATTTTGTGACGTGTGCAGAAAAGCAGAAGACAATCTAGTGAAGGTGATTTGGGACAGACAGGAAGAAGGTAAGAGGAAACAAGGGCATCCAGCAAAGAGGTGGATGGATTGTGTGAGAGATCTGTGACAGATATGAGTGTCAAAAGAGGCATTAGTGTGGAAATCAATAGAAAGAGAAGATGACAGTTAACACGACACCCCAACCCCATGTAGAAAATGGGAAAAAGAGGGTTGATGATGATGATGATGACGAATGTTGATTGTTCGTATATTTACAGTTACGTTTAATGCCAATTTCACACTAGAAATAGTAACTGAAGTTCCACAAAATTCCGAGTCCTTTCCTTCCCTCAAGATTATTATGGACTATGTCCTAAATGTGTTATCTAAAACTAAAAATGCTACTTCCTTGAGCCTTTACAATGTCTACGATTGCTTAATCAAAAGCACTAGCATACCCTTTTGACTGCAGGAAAAATACAAGCAAAACCTTTAAATGAATAAGAAATGGTGCTTATAAAAAATTGGCACACTAAACTTCAGGAGTACCTGTGGGTCCACAAAACATCTGACTAAGACATACTGTTCACTTTCAGCCATTATTAAAATGGTGTATTAACTTTTATAGATTTCTTTCTAATTTAAATGCAACCAAAGTGGCATTTTTCTTATAATCTGTGTGTTTAATAATAAAGCTAGATGAATGATCATTGTCTTATCTATTTCATCTTCTGCCTTCTTTTAGACTGTACTATTCAGATTGTAGTCTGATTCAGATATCAACAGGGGTAGATAATTGATACAATACACATAAATTCCTAGGGGCTTTAAAGTTACTGAATATTCCCACAATGACAATCCATATCTTGTTAGTATTTCTAGGACATGAGAAAGATGGCTTTCAAAACACACAACAACGTGGAAATTTCTATTGCTGGCTCCAGACGGAATTATTATAATACTAGAGTAAACCACTAGACACACCTACCATAGTATCATTTTAGGTTGCAGAGTCCAAATTTGGAGATTCTCATAGGCTTGACTTATCTTATAGGCTGGGCTTTGTTTGCAGAGAAATCTGGATGAAAACTTTAAATATTGATTTAAAATGTAGGTCTCAATTTCCACAAAATGAAACAATGGGAGATGGATATGGGTTATTTTCCCACTAACTTCTAAAGTTTCTTTCTGGAAAAGATGGCATATACTTCTGGAGTCTGTAATTTCTGTCAGCCAGATTAAAAGTGATTTTTCTGCTTTTTGGTTATGGCTAACTTATTAGTTAATCAATGGAGATGTTCTCATCAGAGAGCAATGGAAAGTTTACTTTATATGTTGCAGAAGCTTTCTCACATGCTACAAGTTTTATTTGTATGTTGTAGGTACTGCAGAAAAGCAACAATACGATTTTGTTTTTTTAATTTTCCCAATTTAGCTCTCCTCTAGAACCAGATAAAATGATGATTTGTTTTGTTGGATTTACCAGTTCAAAGAATAAAGTGTAGTTTAAACTATTTTTTTCTCTTGGTAATATTCATGAGTTTTACCAGAAAATGCATCTCTTCCAGTCAGACTTGTATCAGAGTTTGAAAATGCAGGTGGAGACTGTAATCTCCTTTAGCATGGTGGAAGTGGGTTACATGTGCCAAGAACTCAGCAAGCAATAATGCCCGACAGGGTGCATGTTAATGTGTAATTAATGCCCGCCAGGGGTGTTATGAGCCAGACTCCACAGGTGGAGGGCCTCTACACCCCTGAAAGGGCGTTAATTACACATTAACCCACACCCTGAAGGAAACTGCTGCCCTTAGAGAATGGGCTCTCTGCAAAACTGTTGTGTTTTACTTACTTATTTTAAGTACTATATTATATATATATATTTATTTATTTATTTATTTTAAATGTAAAATAGTTCCTCCGCCTAATGTTTCAAACTTGCTGTAGTATATGTAAATGGTGTTGGAGGAAACATTTTACATCTAAAATATAACACTTTAAAAAAATCCAGGTATTTATTGTTTTGGTCCCTTACAGAAGTTACTAAATAATGAAATACATTTGAGTTTCAGAGTTTTACAGCCTTCAGAAAATTTGTGCTAACACAAATCGTTTTATTTAAGCAAGTTTGTAATTTTATAAGAGCAGTAATTAAAATCTGTTCTTTTTTTGAGCCTTTGTTCCCCTTTTATTTTAGACTTTATCCAGATTTCTTCAGCTGAAAGTTGCAGAGGTATACAAACCTCTTTGCTGCTGCCATTGGTACACCTTACTCACGTTCTCTCTCTCTCTCTCACACACCTCTGCTTCAGAAAATGCATGCTAACACAAATCATTTAAAATATGAGCCTTTGTCCCGTTTATTTATTTGTTTGCAGTTGTTTACCAAGATGGTCTACTGGATCATAGTGAACCCATTTTCAGTGGAGGCCCTGGGAGAAAAGCTAAACATGTAAAATACACAATACATACAATATAAACATGCAATACATTCAGTACAACAGACCGACATGATCAGTACATACAATGCAAGCGTCACTGGTGATAACAGAATGAGGATGGTGACAATCGGAATACAATGATAGATTACAATATCGAGGATAAAGTGGTTTACACAATCAGAATATCACAAATTAGGCTATGACAGCTTAGGATAATTAAGTTACTCATGTGAGTAGTTTGGGTTCTTGCTACATAGTCTGAATAATTAGCACTTATAAAGTACTGAGCTTTATTATAGGTGAGCAAATGTAGATATACTAGCACTGTAGTTAGTATTTTGAGATATAAGAGTAATAACCAAGGAGTTATTAGAGAAGGTATAGGGGAGTAGTAGAAGAAGGGAGTCAGGCTCTGGGAAATGTAGTTTTGGCACCTTTGCACTGCCATAGAGAGGAAAGGTATTCTCTCAGAGATCTCTTAAACAGAGCTGCATTGCTGATAGTCCTGACTGATGGTGGGAGGGTGTTCCAGCCATAGAGAGGAAAGGTATTCTCTCAGAAATCTCTTAAACAGAGCTGCATTGCTGACAGTCCTGACTCATGGTGGGAGGGTGTTCCAGCCATAGAGAGGAAAGGTATTCTCTCAGAAATCTCTTAAACAGAGCTGCATTGCTGACAGTCCTGACTCATGGTGGGAGGGTGTTCCAGCCATAGAGAGGAAAGGTATTCTCTCAGAGATCTCTTAAACAGAGCTGCATTGCTGATAGTCCTGACTGATGGTGGGAGGGTGTTCCAGCCATAGAGAGGAAAGGTATTCTCTCAGAGATCTCTTAAACAGAGCTGCATTGCTGACAGTCCTGACTCATGGTGGGAGGGTGTTCCAGCCATAGAGAGGAAAGGTATTCTCTCAGAGATCTTTTAAACAGAGCTGCATTGCTGATAGTCCTGACTCATGGTGGGAGGGTGTTCCAGCCATAGAGAGGAAAGGTATTCTCTCAGAAATCTCTTAAACAGAGCTGCATTGCTGATAGTCCTGACTGATGGTGGGAGGGTGTTCCAGCCATAGAGAGGAAAGGTATTCTCTCAGAAATCTCTTAAACAGAGCTGCATTGCTGACAGTCCTGACTCATGGTGGGAGGGTGTTCCAGCCATAGAGAGGAAAGGTATTCTCTCAGAAATCTCTTAAACAGAGCTGCATTGCTGACAGTCCTGACTCATGGTGGGAGGGTGTTCCAGCCATAGAGAGGAAAGGTATTCTCTCAGAGATCTTTTAAACAGAGCTGCATTGCTGATAGTCCTGACTCATGGTGGGAGGGTGTTCCAGCCATAGAGAGGAAAGGTATTCTCTCAGAGATCTCTTAAACAGAACTGCATTGCTGACAGTCCTGACTCATGGTGGGAGGGTGTTCCAGCCATAGAGAGGAAAGGTATTCTCTCAGAAATCTCTTAAACAGAGCTGCATTGCAGATAGTTCTGACTGATGGTGGGAGGGTGTTCCATAGTTTTGCAATAGAAAAGGAGTACAGCGTCTGGCCTGGTGAAAGGTTTGTTTTTTTCTACGTTCAGGAGCAGTTGATTATTGGATCAGAGAGGTCTATTTGGATGATTTTGAGTAAGTAGAGAAGAAAGAGCAGGGCAGTTTGATGGCTTAAATATAAATTTGTGTGCAGTGATTAATTGAATATATGTAGGATGATGTCTGAGTTTCAACCAATTTAGTAGGTGTAATGAGGAACAATGGTGAGATGAATATTTTGCATTGGATACAAATTTAGCAATTTTATTGTAGCATGAATCAAGCTTGCATTTCAGAGAGGACTGAATATTGATAAGGAGAGGGGCATTGTAAAGAAGAGATGTTAGAAGAAAGGAAGAGGCTAGGGATAGTTTTGCAGAGTGGTTGAGGAAATATTTGTGTCTATAGGAGAAGCCCAGTTTTTGATATTGGTCTGAATATGCAAGTCAAATGTTAGGTTTTCATCTGGATGACACCTAGTAGTTTTGTATTTGGTACAACCTCAATGATAGTGTTATTTTTAGCATGAATACGGAATTCTTCCTTGTTTAGGGAAGTGTTTTTTTTTATTTTGGGGGGCAAAAAGCACAAGTTTAGCTTTGTTGGGATTTATGGCGAGATAATTATTGGTCATCCATATTTCGGTAGAAGTGAGGGCACTTTGGGGGAGTTGCTATAGTTCACATGAGGAATTGGTAGCACAGATGATGGTTAAGTCATCTGCGTATTGAATGATGGTACCTTGACTAAGAGTGGTGTGAAAGTTGTTGATAGAAATCCTAAACAAAAGGGGCCCTAATGTGGATCATTGGGAAACACCTGTGGTTGTGTTAAGGAATGGAGAGAAAGTTTGTTTCCACTTGGTTGATTATTGCCTATTTGTGAGGTAATTTGAGAACCAGTCTAGGGTTGGGGGTGAGATGCCTATGTTAGAGAGTTTAGTGAGAAGAAGAGTGTGTGAGACCATATCTACGGCCTTAGAAAGATCAAGAAAGAGAGAAGAAAGAATTTTTTCAGCATCTCAGGCCCAGTTAACTGTGCCCATGAAGGATATAAGAGCTGTAGTGGTGCTGTGACCTGGCCTAAAACCATGCTGAGTTGGAGAAAGGATTTGGTTGTGAAGCAGATAATGAAGAAATTGAGTGTGAATCCATTTTTCCAGAATCTTTGAGATGGGTAAGAGGACAGCAATAGGTCAAGAGCTGGAAATATCTAGTTTGTTGCCTCATTTATAAAGAGGCAGAATATATGTTTTTTTCCATATTGTGGGTATGTGACACTCCTGAATAGATTGGTTAAGAAGTATTCTGATGGGATAAGGCACATAGTTGGCAGATATCTGTAGGAACTCAGGAGGTAGGTTATCAGAGGCATTGATGCCAGGTTTGAGCTTAAGAAGCAGTTTTTTATAGTGGGGGAGTAGGTAGAAGTGAAGGAGAAAAGCTGGGTAAAGGGGGATTAAAGGCATTTTGTGAGGATGGATCAGAAGGAGCTGAGTTGGATTGTGGAAAGGTGGCAGTTAAATTAGCTATAGTACTGATGAAATATGAGTCAAAGAGTGAGGCTATTTCAGTGGGTGTTTTATCTGGATTTGGACAAAGATTACTATTTGAGCCAGGGTTTAGTAAAGACGTGATGGAGCTCCAGATTTTTTTGTGTGTTTTGCTTATGGTGGTTTTGAAGACTAAGGTAGTGTTCACTTTTATTTTTAATGACTAGGAGCTTAACTTGATTACATAGTTGTTTATATTGTGTGAGGTCAGAGGGGTTTGCTTTGCATAATTTCCATGCTTTGTCCCTGGCAGTCATGAGTTGCTTGGTGGGTCTAGTAAGCCAACTGGCTTGATTTGTTTTTACTCTCCTTTGTCGGAGAGGAGCTAGATTGTTTTTGGATCTTGAGAAATGTTGAGATGAAGAGCTCGAGAGCCTCATCTAGGGGAAAGAATTTTAATGCATTCCAGTTGATGCTTTGTAAAGTTTCAATAAGTTTGATTGGGTAAAATTGTAATAAGTCTCTAGTTTACTTGTACTGGTGTTTACTAAGTTGTGGGTTAATTTTCCACAGTATGAAGGCAAGTAGGTGGTCACGTATACTATTAGAGAGTGTTCCTGTGGAGGCAATTCTGTTTGGGTTAGAGATCATAATCCAGTGCAAGAATGAGACACTATCATTGTTTTTGTTGGGTCTAGTTATATTGCTAATTAGTATTTCAGCTGTGGAAAATGTGGGATAGACTTAGTATATGGGACTATAGTGAAGGTATTTGGGTATATAAGAGCAACACCTCCATCTTTTTTACAGGGTCTATCTGATCTTAGACAAGCAAAGCATGGAGGTAGCAATTTGGCATCTTTAATGTAGGGTTTTAATCATGTCTCAGTAGCGGCTATAATATCAGATTTGTTATGAGCTATCCAGGCATGTAATTCTGGGATTTTGTTTCTGATACTATGAAGGTTAATGGTTGTAAAAATTAGTGATTTATAGGATTTAGGGGGATTGAGGGGGAGGAGATGGGACTAGGGTTAGGATGTATGTCTCCTCAATGGGGTAAGTTAGAACATGTATGTGGGAGAGTACTGGGTTGCTGTTTCCTTTTTGCTTTGTACTGATAATTTAAAGCAGAGTTTGTTTTGCTGTTATCCTGTCGGGGAAGAATTTTTACTTTGGTGCATAAAATTATGCTTGTTGCATATAGCCTAGAGGATACTTCTGAGAAACTGGTAAGAGATTGTGTTTGTGTAGATATTGTAGATGTAGGATTTTAGCAAATATACATTTTTGGAGTGATGTTAGGTGTAAAAGGAGGTAAAAGGAAAGAGAGAGGGTAAGGAGTATTGTATTAGAAATAAGTACCATAACAGAAAAAGGGGGTGTTTCTGTTAAGGAATTTTAAAGTTGTCCTTGTAAAATATAAGTAGTGCTTGAGGGAAATGTTCTGGGCTGGGTGTGGTTAAAGAGGAGATTAATTGGCTAATTACTATGTAGTTAGTGAGTCTAAAGTTGGGAGTAATTTGTAGATGAGTGTAATTGGATGTTGTAATGATAGGAGGAGCTATGGTGAGAATATATATGTAACTTGAAATGGGGGTGGGAATAGGGGTATGGTAGCAGAACAGAGTAAACCTGAGCATAGCAATGGTGAACGGAGTGGGCTGGACCTGGTCCGTAAGAGTGTAGTCTAAAAAACTATCAGTAACTAAGACCTTAGCCTGGCAAACAATTTAGTTCTGTTAGAGACTTTGTGAAGGGACACTGCCTTGTAAAGGTAGAGAGAGAGAAGGAGTGAAGGGTAGGAAAGCTGGTAAATGCTATTAGTCAACTAATGTTGGGCCAGCATTACTGTGGGACAGCATAAATGTAGTTTAAAACAAAGACAAAATTAATGTACAACTATTGACTGGTGTTACTATGAGTAGTTTGGAAAGGGCAGGCTATTGAAGAGTTTGCAAGAAATAAGGGGGGAGACGGAATACCAAAATGACCCAGTGATGTGCTACACTTCACAATATTAGAAGCAAACAATTAATAAATATTATATGTGCAGTGAACATACATTAGGTGCTAAACAGCATGTATTCCAAGTGAGCCACTGGATAAGTTGGTACTACAGAGGTGTAAATTCTCTGGATGGGAAGACTCACAGGAGAGAATGGGTTATCAGCTGTAAAACATTAGGTGTTCGAACAGTGCATATTCCAAGTGAGCCAATAGACAAGTTAGTATTACAGCGGTGTTTATTTTAGGCTTGTCCAGATACCTTGATCTAAGAGCATACCTCTGAACTGTACATATTTTTGCAGAATGCCCAGATTTTTGCCTCATATTTTTTTGTCTGTTCCTCATAAGAATGTGTTTTTTGAAAAATGACTGGGATAATCTAAAGATTAAAGTTGCTAAATAATGACATGCATTAGAGTTTAGATTTCATATCCTTCAGAAAATACATGCCAACGCAAATCATGTTATTCTAGAAGCTTTCTATATTTATGAAAGCAATATTTAAAATGTGACACTATTTCTTAGCATTTGTCCCATTATGTCAGGCTTTGTCCAGATTTGTTGTGCTAATAGGTTGAGTACTATGTCTGAGGTCAAGAGGTACAAAAACTGCTGCCAGGGGTTCACTAGATTGTTTGCACACATTACTCTCTCTGTCTCACGCATGCGTGCGCATAAGCACATAAGCACACACACACACACACACACACACACACACACACACACACACACACACACACACACACACACACACTCTTTTGCTTTCATGCACACATTCACTCATTCACTCACACATGCAGACAACAAACACACACACACACACACACACACACACACACACACACACACACACACCTTTTTCTGTTTCACTCATTGTTACTCTCTCTCTTACTCTCATACATGTATATGCTCACACACACAAGCTTTATTTTAATTTTTTTTTTATTTTACACTTGCTCAACAGCAAAAGTGCCACTTAGCAAGTCTAAAATAATGGCTTGCTCACTCTCACTGACATGCATGCATACAGTCACACACAGACATACACACATAGGTTTTTTTTAATTGTCTTCTTTTATTTTTCACATTTTACATTTCACATTTTACACTTGCTAAACAGCAAAAGTGCTGCTTAGTAAGTGTAAAATAATGGCAGCCATTCTGTTTTCTCAGACTGAGGTCCATACAGCTTGATATACTCCCGTAAAGCAACAAACTTGTTTTTCAGAGGGCATTACTTGTACATTAATACCCTGCCGGAGAACATTTGTTCTACAATCAGGGTGCTAATGTACAGTTTGCCAATTCTCTAATATAATTTAGACTCTAAATTGTAAAGGTATTCAGAGTAAGAGATATGTCAAATTTATATTCTGTAGGCTGTAATAAGATAGCAATCTACAAAATAGAGGGGGTATGCTACATCTGCCAAAACTTAGAAGCTACTCCTTTATTCTTGTACTCAAAATATAAACTGTCTGACAACCTGCCCCACACTACTTCATATCTCACTGCAGATGTCTTTTATAAAAAGAATAATCCATATCTGGGGAGTGGCATGTGTGACAAAAGGAGGTACTGCTAGCACAGCTAGCTGGAATTTTGTAAATAATTACATGTCACATGTGAATATCAAACTGATTTATACAAGATGCTTGTATTACAAATGTATTAGAACTGCATGTCATACGAGATGCTGGTGTTACAAATGTATTACAACTGCATGTCATATGTATATCAAACTGTTTTATATGGACGTTTGTGTTGAAAATGTATTTGTAAAGTGATTGTGTTTGAAATGCATCCACAGTGAGCCCTACTGAGAGAACAGAAATGTACATGCACTATGGTAATTGTTTAAATGTATATGTTTTAACAGAGGAAACAGGAGGGTTAACCTCAGTCCAGCAAACTGTAGAAAACTATCTGAAATTAAATCATTTTATAAGCTAGGCCACAAAGATGCTATCTCACAGGCTTCAAGGCACCCAGAGACACAAAGTCTGTACTAGGAAGCTTTCTGTATTGTCTTTGGGGTGAACTAATTACTACTGTGGATACATGGAGATATGAAATAGTTTTATGACTTCCAGCACCTGCCACAGATTTGAGCAAAAGCCCTTGTGTGTGTATTTTTACAGGCAGATGCTAAATCCTGCCAGCTTCCAACAATGGGGGTTTGCCTGGGAACTATAAGTCAAATGACAAAAAGTGATGTCATTCTGCAAGCTATCCCAGAAGTAATATTTTAGATAATATTTTGAGAAGTCTCTTAGTTAGACAGAATATTGTATATTCTGCCTTGAGCTTGACAACAAGAAGGACCATTCATCACATCACCTGCCTTGCTCTAGTAAGTAGGTTATTAGGGCATAGTGATTCTCTTAGATTCAGTCAGGAATATAGTGAAGCTTAGTTTAGATATTGTTTTTCTTTATTTGTCTGAGCCTGTACTTCAATGTTATTTCAAATATTTCCCAACGATTTGAACTCTGATGTCACAGTGAATGTATACTTAGTGTTTTCTATTTCTTTAATTATTAAATATATTTAAACCTTTTATCGTGGCTGATCTTTGTAGAGATATTTAAGTTCTGTGAGTACTTGCATATTTATTTGGTGATACTGTCTGGGCCACTCCTAATAGCCTTGCTCTTGGTCAAACTACCATTTGTATTAATATTAATTTCACTTAGTATGCTGGGTACCCTTGAAAGAGCTTTAAGGTAGCTGGCAGGGGTGTCTGTTGGCAGTTATAACTACCTTATCATCCTGGCAATAGGGGGCATAGCTAGTAAACCTGTGCCAGCCTTTCCCAGGTGTGTGCATGTGTGTACATTAGATCTCAAAGAGTGTATGTCAGCTACTTGGGCAGGGACACAAAGCATTGATTGGACACATAGGGGGTTGAAGGACTTGGCTTGGACACTCAGCTGAGATTTCAACTCTACAGCTGTGCCAGTGGGGAGTCTTATTGGGAATCTCGAGAAAGAGGGAGAAATCAGCCCCGAACTTTTTGTTGTCTCTGTGTGCTCTTAAGGGAATTTGCACTTCATGCAGAGACTTGCATCTGAAAATACTGTGTGTGTACCTGCTATACTCCCAGTGAACTTCCCCCCACTAGTGCCAGTGTTTAGGATTAAGGCTCCTTAATTACTGGCCCAGAGGTGGAGGGTCATCACAGGGTGGTAAAATGGTTAAGGTGTTTACCTCACAGACAAAGGGTAAAGGGTTTGATTCTCACCTTTGAGGAAAACTGGTTAGACTTAAAAGCCCCCACAAAGGCAGCTAGCCTACTACTTACCTGTGAACTTATGGGCTGATCTAGATTAACTAAATGAAAAGCTATTAAGTTCAAACTAAAGGTATTGGCTTGTTTTTGCTCATTACTGTTTTAACATGTGGGCTAAGACCCCCCATGTCCTATGCCCTTCTGCACTTAATATAATCAGTCATCTCTTTATTTATTTATTTAACATTTGTTTACTGGGAAAATCTGACTTGGAACAAAGCCAATTTTCACTGGAGGCCCAGGGAGAAATGCTCCAAACATGTCTTTGTAATGTGGGATGAAACCAGAGTACCCAGAGAAAACCCATACGAATGCACAGAGGACATGCAGACTCCACACAGAAGGCACTCCAGTCAAGAATCGAACCGGAGAACCTCTTGTTGTGAGGCGACAACACTACCACCGTGCCGTCCATCTCTTAACCTGCTGTATATTTTAGCAATGCCAAAATCCAATCATACTGACAAGATTTGATGGATATATGCTTTGATTTAGTGTAATCTGTCAGTATACCCAAAGAAGGTCATATGCATAGCATTCACATTGAATGTTATGGTTACAGTACCACAAACTACTTCTCTGAGAAGAAAGTATTCCTGCCTATATTACGGATTGAGAGTTGAGTACAGAATGTATATGCAGTCACAGTTGCTAACAGAGAAAAACTATGTCAAGTCAACTAACTCTGAAAGTATCTCTTCAAAAATATGTGGCGCACTCAGGCTTCAACTGTCTCTAAGATACCATGTTAAAAGAATGAATAATGAGATCACCATGTTCATACATATCTTGACTGGAAATTTCTCATCCCTCTATCTTCTCAAGTATACTTGTCCTTATTTCAGTTTAAAAATAAAAGTGATTAAGAAGTAAATAGTGGAATGTTGTATAAAATCATGGATTTTATTCAAAGAAGAAAAATAAAACCATAAAAGCAAAGCTAAAAGACAGATAAATACTTTTGCACCTTTCTAATTTTCTATAGAAATAATACAAATTCAGTATATATGTGCAAATAAGCAAAGCATAAAAACATGGCAAAGATAACCATATTTAGATCTTATTATCATAGTAGAAAATACCCCAATTCCTATATATATACTATCCTCCTATACTATTTATAAAATACATTTAAAACAGTGAGAGAATGTCCCAGTTCATGATCTAACATCTTGAAAAAGTTAGAAACAATATAAATATGAATGCATATGTGCTCTAAGGCCACCTAGAAAAGACAGGAAAGTAAAAATGTAGAAAGGGGGAAGCGGGAAAGGGAAGGGGGTAAGGGTGGAGATAGAAAGGAAAAAAGGGGGAGGGGGGGTGAAAGAAGGGGAGGGGAAGGGGGGGAGGGAAGGGAATAGGTAAAAGAAAAGAAAAGAAGGTATGAAAAAGGAAAAGGAAAGAAAACAGAAATAGCAAATAAAAATGGGAATGAAAAAGGAAATGTGGCCAAAGAACGCTACAAAAGTGCAGGCCTGATACTAACAGCTGTATTTAGTCCAGGTTCTATGTGAGCTCTAAGGGTTAGTATCCACTTTAACTCATTTAGCTCAAGAGACCCTATAGAGTCACCTTCTCTCCTATTCGGATATTGTATTTGTAGTACTCTAAATTTAAAAGTATGCATCTGATGTATTTGGCAATGCTTAGCTAAGGCATTACTAACATTAGCTTTTCTTATGTCATAGACATGGTTATAGACTCGATCTTTGAGTCTACGTGTGGTCATTCCCACATAGTAAGCCTCACAGCTATCACAATTAGCCAAGTAAATTACATTGGCTGTGTCACATGTTGCGTAGAAGTTGGGTTTAAACAACAGACCCAACTCCGTATGTTCAAAACTCTGTTCAGTTGAAATATACTTACAGACGCAACACTTCCTACATGGATAAGTTCCCTGTCTAAAGTTTGCTCTAATGTCCAGGGTCTTCATCTGGATATTGTCTCTGCACAGTAATCTTTTCAGATTATAACAATTGTTGTATCTGAAACTAGGTTTCTTTCCAACTATTTTCAACAATTCATTATCCATAATAAGTAATTTCCAGTTTCTGGAGATGATATCCCTAATGTATTCAATATTATTTGTGTATTTGATGTCAAAATGAACTTTGTTGCCAGCTCTAGTCCTATTACCATAGGTCACGTGTCTATTTGGCATGCCATTCTGAGAAGGTCTTTCATCCTTCAGAATGGTATCATCCCTACATCCTAGCATCAATTGGGAGGGATATCCCCTGTCTAAAAAACATTCAGTCTGAAAATCCAAAAGCCACTCCTTTTCACTATCAATATTACAAAGTTTCTTTATTCTTGACATTTGATTCTTAACCACGTTGGGGAAAACATATCTGGGATGCATACTTCCATAATGGAGTATGCTATTCCTCCAACATGGTTTCTTATATAAAGAAGTAGTAATCTCATTCAAGGTATTCTTATAAATGGTGACATCCAAGTAATTAACCTTAGTAAAAGAATACTCATGAGTAAAGTTGAGGAAGGGAGGAGGAAGTTATAGAGCATTAGGGTCAGCTATTAAGCCCTGCAAGACTGCAGTGGCAAAACCAGCTCTGGATTTAGAAAAAAATAGGCAAGTGGTAATGCTTGGTGAAGGTATGTACAGAGCTCCAGGTAGCAGCTTCTAGGATGTCCCTGATAGGGACACCTCTGAGAAAGGCTGTAGAGGTAGATGCAGCCCTGGTGGAATGTGATCTTACCCCCTGTGGGGCAGGTTTTCCATGGTGCTTATAGCAGAAATTAATGCAATGGCCTATCCACTTAGAAATGGTTTGCTTTGAAATGGCCTTCCCCTCTGCCCCTGCAGCAAAGGCAACTAGCACCTGTTCAGGTTTTCTGAGAGGCTTAGTCCTGTCAAAATAAAATCTAAGTCGTTTGTGCTCGTCCAAAGAGTGCAGTATTCGTTCTCCTTTGTTCTGTGGATTAGGAAATAAGGTAGGCAAATGAATGGACTGATTAAGGGCTACACTGGACACCACTTTGGGCATAAAGGAAGGATTGGTCCTGAGGGACACCCTGTCAGCATGGAAGATGATGAAGGGCTCCATTGCCATGAGGGCCTGTAATTCAGACATTCTACTTGCTGAAGTGATGGCTAGAAGGAAGGTGTTTTTTCAAGAAAGGAATTTCAACTCTGCAGTTGCAGCTGGCTCAAAAGGAGGTAGATTGAGCTTTTCCAATACAAGATTAAGGTCCCAGGCTGGAGTAGGGGCTCTCCTGGGTGGTCTTAAATATTTGGCCCCTCTGAGGAATTTTTTCAGCAGGGGGTGAGAGAAGAGTGGTGGCTCAGTATTATAATGTGCTGAAATGGCTGAGGCATGAATTTTAATTGATGAGAAGGAAAGGCCCTTGTGTAGCATCTCTGTTAAGTATTGAAGAATATGTGGTAAGCTGGGCACTGTTGTGCCCATCCCTTGAGTCTGGCTCCAGATACAGTGTCTTTTCCACTTTTCAGCATAGGATTTTCTAGTGCTAGGCCTCCTTGCCTCCAGAATGACATCAAGCACCTGCTTACTGAGGGATGCTATTGGAGAGCTCAGGGAATTAGCCAGGCTGCAAGGTTCAGGGTTTGAAGCTGGGGATGTAGAATCTGGCCCTCCTGCTGGGACAGCAGGGAAGGGGTTTGAGGCAGGTGCCATGGTTTCAGCAGTGACATACTGTGCAAGAGGGGGTACCAGTGCTGGCATGGCCAGTCTGGTGCAATCAGTATTGTTCTTAGTTTGTCTTGTTTGATCTTTATCAGAACTTTTGAGAGGAGAGGTAGAGGGGAAAGGCATAAACTGAGAGGCTTTCCCAGGTGAAGGACAGGACATCCACTTTCCAAGCTTGACTGTGGGACGTCCTTGTGCAGAATTTGTCCAGTTGGTAGTTCTGAGGGGAGGCAAACAGGTTGTCTCTGGGTTCCCCCATTTGTTTCTCAAAATGTTGAATATCTTTGGTTCCACTTTCCACTCATGTGGGTCCATGAGATTTCTGCTTAGGTCATCTGCCAGTGAATTTAGCTTGCCTGGCAAGAATTGAGCTTGTAGGTGCACTTGGTAGCTCAAGGCTGTGTTCCACAGAGCCATGGCTAGTCTGCAGACAGGATACAAGTAAGTGGGTTCCCCCCTGCTTGTTTATGTACCCCATAACAGTGGTGTTGTCTTCTTTACCAATAATTGTCCTGGAAGAATGTGGTCCTTGAAGGCTGTCAGGGAATTCTGTACAGCTAACATTTCTTTTTGATTGATATGCAGGTACACCTGACTTGGGCTCCATTTGTCCTGAATGCACTGCCCTGCCAAGTGAGCCCACCATGCATAGTCTGATGCGTCTGTTGTTAGGGTTTGGGTGGCAGGGGGTAGAGTGAATGGCAGTCCCTTGTTGTGGTAGCAGGTCTCTGCCCACCAAAGGAACTCTGCCTTTATACAAGGAATGATAGGAATCATTGATTCCAGGTCCTGAGAATGTTGACACCATAGGTTTTTTTAGATACCATTGTAGTTTCCTCATATGCAGTCTTGCATATGGAATTAGTAGAATGCAAGAGGCCATGAACCCCAGGGCTTGCAGGATTTTCCTTGCAGATAGCTGGGTCTTTGTGGCCAGTAGTTTGAAGTAGGCTGTCAAATGGACTTGTTTCTCTGGCGTGAGGTAAGTCATCTGGGAAGTTGTGTTCAAGCTTGCTCCCAGGAATACAATCTGTTGGCAGGGTACTAGATGAGATTTCTTTTCATTTATGGTGTACCCCAGTGATGTTAGAAGTTTCTTTACAAATGTCAGATAATTTATTAGCATGTCCTAGCTTTCTGCTTGAACTTAGACAATCGTATAGGTATGGGTATATTTAAATATTTCTTTGCCTGCAAAATGCAATGACTGGAGCTAGGCACTTTGTGAATACCCTGGGCGCAGTAGATAAGCCAAAGGGAAGGGCAGAGAACTGATAGTGCAAGTAGCCTGCTCTGAAGTGTAGGTATTTCCTGCAAGATTCCTTATTGGAATGTGCAGGTAAGCTTCCTTTAAGTCTAAGGTTGCCAACCAGGCATCTTTGCCTAGCATAGGAAGCAGCTGATGAAGTATTAGCATTTTGAATTTTGGGATTACCAAAAAGGTGTTTAGAACAGAGAGATCCAGTATAGGGTGCCAGGAGCTGTCTTTTGTGGGTACCAGGAAAAGTCTTGAGTAAAAACCTTGTCCCCTTTCTTCTGCTGGGACAGGTTGAATAGCCCTGATACTTAGAAGAGAGAGAATCTGCTGTTGAGCCTCTGCCAACTGATTTGGGGGTAAGTCTGGCCAACCGTTTGGGGTTGATAAGGTGTGCAAGTGGAATTGGTATTCTTGGGAAACTATATTTCAAAGCCATTTGTCCTGGGTAATGTGTTCCCAGTTTTTTGCAAGCAGGGCGATCTTTCCTCCTAAGGGAGCAGGCAGATGAGCAGGGTTTGGAAGGTTTAAGGTTAAGTCATTGTGACAGTTTTCCATAGGGGGGGTGCCTTACTACTTCCAGCTTTGGAAGTGGATGCCTCCCACTGCTTAGGCTTGTGAGTACCTTGAGACTATAGCCTAGGTGGTCTGCTGTTCCTGGGTTTGGACTGGGAAGGCCTGGAAGAGACAGGAAAGAACCAATTCTTAGAAGGCCAATGCCTACTGCATCTGGGAGGCTGCACTTGCAGGAAATCTTTAACAGTTTGCATAGATTTAGCTTTTTCCTCCATCTTTTTAAGGACTTCTTCTGCTTTGTTGCCAAACAGGCGGTTTTGGTTTAAGGGAGCATCCAGTAATTTAGCTTTAACATGATCTGGCAAATTTTGCGCCTTAAGCCAAGCATGCCTTCTAAGAACAGATCCAGTGACAGCAGCCCTGCAAGATGCTTCTAAAGAGTCAAAACCACATTGCAAAGTATGTTTACCAACTTGTTCAGCAGAATGCATTAACTCCTGTAATTCTTTATTTTCAGCACAGTCAGGAATCAACATAATTTTCTGTTTAAGTAGCCCCATAATATCCTGCTGATACTTTAACATATGAAACTGGCAGTTTAAGGTCCTAATGGCCAAAGTAGCAGAAGTGTATACCTTCTTACCCCATCTGTCCAAGGCCTTGGAATCTCTATCAGAGGGGGTAGGGTTTTTGGCAGTAGTAGCCTTAATGCCTTTAGGTCCCTGGGAAATGGTCTCTGGGTCCACAGTAGGATTCTTGAAAAGGAACTTGTGAGAGTCAGGTACTCAGGTTTCCTGGGAGTCGGAGGTAAAGTGTCTGGAGCCAGGCTAGATTCCAAGAAGGCATCATCTACAATGTCCAGGACAGGAGGGATAGCTAAAGGCCTGTGTTGAGGTAGGAGTAAGAATTCCCTAAGCCTTTTTTTGGAGTCAGAGTAATCCTGGCTTTCCCAGTGGAAATTCTCCCTAAGAGTGTGCAAGGTGTCACCAAAAGAAAAATCTTCTGGAGGGGAAGCAGAGTGAATGGAGTCCTCTGCATCAGAATCCTCATAGGTAGATAGGGGCAAATCTTGGGAATCAGAAGAAACAGAAATTTCAGAATCCTGATCAGAAGAATCAGAAGGAAAATCAGTTCTAGGTCTCTTAGAGGGAGATGGCTGGCTTCCCCTAATTAAAGTAATAAGGTCTTTAGCCATTCCTACCATTTGTTTTTTAGGCATATGGACCTGACCATGCAGTTTGGACGTCGTTTTTTTAGGTGTGAGTTGAGTTTTAGGCCTTGAAGATGAAGAAGATGACGTTGGTTTGAAATGCAAGTCCGTAGGCCTGAATACACCCTCAGAAGCCGGTGCCTGCATAGCTGCTCCGGACCCATCCAAGGTAGAGACATCCGCAGGTTCCATGGTCGAAGAAGCATCTAGTGGCATACTGGACTCCAAATGGGTCTCAGTAAAGGCTTGTGAATCTGAAGTAGCGGGTATCAGGGGCCGCAAAAACACCTCACTGAGTACCGGCGAACTGGCGACTAGCTTAACGGAAGTGCCGTCGTCAGCTTTGGACCTATGCGGTCTGTCTCTGTCTTTATCTTTATGTTTTTTTGGAATGTCGGTAGTCGAATGGCTTACCGAAGCCATTTCTGGATAATTAAACCAAGTACCGAAATAGTTTGATGCAAAAATGAACCGACGACGAATAGTTCGAGGATTGAATAAGGCACAAAACCGACAGCGAGGGACATCGTGGTCTGGGCCTAAGCAAGGAACGCAGTACGAATGAAAATCTTTATGAGGTATTTGCTTTCCACAGGTAATACAATTGTTAACTTTTACTGACATCGGTTAGAGCAAGAAAAAGGATCCCCGATGGGGTACTTAGCTTTTTTGAAGACTTCGGTTCTGAAACTCAAAAATGAAAATTTCAGGAGTCGGCTGACTGGCACTTGCGAACTGCTTCTGTTTTGGGCACTACGCAGCAAGAAAGACTGATGTAATGGCATCGACTGCATGTTTTATACCCCTGATGACCTGACGTCATGGAAGAAGAGACAGCATCTGACGCAGGACCCAAGACTTTGATAATCAGGCCAGCTGAGGGCTACCTTCAGGCAGATAACCCAAATGTAATGACTGCAACAGTGAAACACGAAGAACATCAGAAGAATACTTAGAATTACTACAGTATATTTCAATATTTCTTGTTTAGTATTTTGAGCTTTGTTCTTAGAGTATCCCCTTTTTTGAAAATCATTAGCTGTTTGGTCAAGCTGTTCTTTTGGAACATCATGTTTTTATTTATTTATTTTACATTTGTTGACCGGGCTAGTCTAACTGGATACATGTCCATTTTCAGTAGAGGCCCGGGGAGATAAGCTCCAATACAGAACAATGAAAACAACACATAACAAATAAACAACAGTAAACAAGAGTCATATTTACAATGCATATTACAGGGTAACACAGAAAATTCAGTGAGGACAACAACCTAGCAGTACAGAATGCAGGCATAGTACAGCATACGGGTACAATACATAATATTCTAGAGGGAGATAGTAATTATGGTCAATAAGGAAGGAATAACAGTTCATGAGTAGTAAGGGTAGGTAGAGCCAAGTTTGGAGAGACAGATGACTTGTCAGGTTTAGTACAGGGGCATAACCAGTGTGTTCTGAGGAACAGTTTCAATTTGTTTTTGAAGAATGATAATGAGGGAAGTGAGGAACGGTCCCTGGGGAGAAGATTCCAGGCTTTTCCAACAGCATCAGAGAAGAGAGAGTCACCAGCCTTGTTGTTAGGTTTAGAGGTATGTACTAGAAGTTTGTGAGATGACCTTAAGGACTTCAGATTTTTATTGGGGGTGATGAAGGTGAATAGAATAGGAATATTGGAAGGTTTATAAAGAGTGTTATGGGCTATTATTGTTGGTGGAATTTAATCAGGTTTTGTAGTTCAAGCCATCCAAGCTGCTTTATATTAATGCAATGGTGGGTTCTAAATTGGTTGTCTGTAGCAAATCTGGCAATGTTATTGTAGGACATTTCCAATTTGCTGAGGTTATTTTTAGATAGCTTAGTAAAAATGGGTGAGGCATAAAGAAGTGAAGAGATTAGATGAGTGTGAGCTATAGTGGTTTTAGCTGTAGGTAAAAGGAAGGGTTTAATCCTATAGAGAGAGCCAAGTTTTTTGTTGACAGTTTTTATAGTATTGTTGATATGGATATCAAAGTTCAGATTGTTGTCAATGGTGATACCCAGTAGTTTGGTGGTTGGGTCTGGTGCTATAATAGTTTTATTGGTGGATATAACTGACTGCAGTAGTAGTGCTGCGGTAGCGTTGTCGCCTCACACTTAGACGTTGCCGGTTCGATTCTCAGTTAGAGCGTCTTCTGTGTGACAACATGCTTGAATGGGCATTCCTTCATTGAAGGTTGTGCGTTAGGCCCAGCAAGCCAGCACGTAAAACTCTACTGCCAATCATTAGTGGACCAGAGTTCCACTGTGGCGACCCCTAACCGGGAAAAGCCGAAAGACACAAACATTGGTGGATATAACTGAGAAATCAAAAGGAGAGGACTTGTGAGTAGGAGAGAAGAGGAGGAGTTTAGTTTTTTGGGGTTTAGGAGAAGGCACTGCTGTGTGAACCATTGTTCAACTGTGTTAAATACTTTCTGGGTAAGAGAGTGAAGTTCAGAAGAGGAAGTGGCTGAGCATATCAGTGTGGAGTCATCAGCGTATTGTATGCATGTGGCTTGGGGGATGGCTAGATGAAGGTCATTAATAAATATGGAGAAAAGTAGAGGTCCTAGGATGGACCCTTGAGGGACACCAAGGTTAACGGGCAGGAGGGTGGATAGAGACTTGTGCCATAGTACGGCCTGTTGTCTTTTATCTAGGTAGGACTGGAACCACTTTATGGACGATGTATCAGGTGACAGAGATTTAAGTATTTTGATGAGAAACTGGTGATTTACCATGTCAAATGCTTTTGACAGGTCAATAAATAGTGCCGAAGAAAGATTGTTAAGGTTGCGATTTTTATTAATACACTCAGTGAAGGAAAGAAGGGCAGTGGTAGTGCTATGTGAAGGTCTGAATCCATGCTGACAGTTGGAAAGTAAATTATTTTGGGTTAGGTGGTCAAGTAATTGTCTATGAATGCATTTTTCCATGATCTTTGCCAAAGGAGAGAGAAGGGCAATGGGGCGGTAGTTACAGAGTTCAGTGGAGTGTCCACCTTTATGGAGGGGGATAATATGGGAGATTTTCCATAAGCTAGGGATATAACTTTCGGTAATAGTTCTATTGATCAGAATGGAAATGGGATAAGCGATAGCTTTGGCTGTAGAAATTCAGCAGGTAGTTGGTCTGCTGAGGGAGAGCATGGTTTTAGTTTCCATAATAGGGTTAGAATATATGTTGTTGGGACAGGATGAATATAAAAAGGAGGGGGTGAGTTTGATTTATAGGAAGGTAGAGTGAAGTTATTAGGTGATAGCTGACTAACTAGTGTTTGGATAGCATTAGTAAAAAAGGTATTGAAAGCATCAGCTGTATTCATGGGATTTTTGTGGTCAGTATTTTGAGGGTTTGGTGTAGTGGATTGACCTGGATGGAGTAGTTGGTTAATGCTAGTCCAAAAATTTTATGGGTTGTTTTGGTTAGCTTGTTGAGATTGTAGGTAGTAGTTTCTTTTATCAGAAATTATAGCTTTCTTGGTATCATTTCTTAGCTGCCTAAAGGTTTGTTGGTCTACAGAGTTTTTAGTCATTCTCTATTTTGCCCAAAATTTATTTCTAAGATGTATTTTGTGTTTGGTTTCTTTTGACAGCCATGGGGCAGAATTGGTTTTAATTCTATTTAATCCGGTTGGAGCATATTGGTTAAGAATGGCAAGGACGTTAGAGTTAAAGTAATTAATGGCTTCTTCTAAAGGGAGGTGTCGTAAGGGAGACCATTTGCGAGCTCTTAGTTCCATTTGGAGTAGATCAGGGTTAAAGTTCTTTTTAGATCTGATATTTCTGACAGATGTTGGAATGGGAGTATTGGTTTTATGCCTTATGATGTAGGTAAGTAAGTGGTCACTTATATCATCAGGGTGGGTTCCAGAATCATAAATGTGAGGATGATGGTTTATGAGAATCCAGTCTAATAAGCTTGCTTTCTTGTTAGATTTGTTTATCCTGGTAGGGGAGGTAATGGTTTGTGTATACCCATATAGGTTAATATGGGTGGTAGGGAGGCTGCTACAATAGCAGTTCCAATCAATGTTTATATCGCCTAGGATTATGGTTTCTTGGGGCAGGTGTTGGGATAGCCAACAAAGGATATTTTCCATGGTGGCAGTGTTATTACCAGGTGGTAGATACATACAGATAATAAAGATGGATTTGGCATTGTTAAGATGAAGTTTGGAGATAAGAATTTCTGCATTGGAATCTAGAGGTAGTTTACAGTCGTAAGTGGTTAACTGTAAGCTAGATTTATGTAGAACAGCAACCCCACCACCTTTCTCGGCTACTCGGTCAAGTCTCAGGATATTATATCCAGGTGGGATAATTTCATTGTCTTTGGTTACAGGTTTTAACCATGTTTCTGTTAAGCAGAGAACATCAAAGGAGTAGACTTCAACTAGAGCTTGGAGTTGAGTTACTTTATTGTTAATGCTACGTATATTAAGATGAGCTATTAAGAGGGAGTTAGATGTGTGTTTAACTTACTAACTCTTGCCATTTGATTTAAGATGATATTGTTAAACGTATAGTTAGGGGGCATACTATCTCTAACTGACTTAAATGGTTTAAATAACCATGAAAATTATTTAAGTAAAAATGTTTTAATAAAAGGCTTGTTGATGACCTGTTTTTCATATGGGATGGCTCACTAACTGATTTAAATGATTTTATCACATATTTGCACACTACGACTGGATTTTTAAAATTTAAGAAGAACATACAATATCAAACCACTGATGTTCTTGATATTACTCTGAAGAAAAATCTAACAGGTCAACTTGAAACAACGTTATATAGGAAAGAGGTTAAAAAATGCACCTATTTAGGGGGGGGTGGCCAAAATGTGTTTGGGTTAGCAACAGTTTTCTTCAGCTCTGCCACTTCAACGTATTTATGACAGGATTGTTTAATTACAAACAATCCTAACAATATTTTTTTATACAGTATATGATACTATTTAGTGTCAGTTAGGCTTGGAGTTAAAATTTTATCAGAATTTTAATTTTTTCCTGTCAAAAAAAAATCTTAAAATATTTCTCTCATCACCTGCCTATGAAGATGAGCTTCTCCAAGACTAGCTCTCAAGAATCTGCCTTCAAAAAAGAATTACAACCTTTGCTGTCAAACACTGAAGAATTATCTACAAAAATAGATGAAATGGACTCAGAACTGGATAATTTTAAGGCTCTTCCAAGGGTACCCAATATACTGAATTAAATTTATATTAATACAAATGGTAGTTTGACCAAGAGCAAGGCTATTAGGAGTGGCCCACTCACTGTCACCAAATAAATATGCAAGTACTCTCAAAGTTACAAAGAACAAAAGAAGTATAGCTGTCAATATCCAAGTAAAATAGGTACTTTTAAATGTTATCAATGTATATATATATATATATATATATATATATATATATATATATATATATATATATATATACATACATATATATATATATATATATATATATATATATATATATATATATATATATATATATATATATATATATATATATATATATATATATATATATATATATATATATATATATATATATATATATATATATATATATATATATATATATAGGTAAAACCAACCAGAAGTTTGAGTCATTTTAGTAGTCACATATCAGAAATAAGGAGAAAGATTTTAACAAATTTGAACAGGTAATGTTTTTGCCTGGCCTAACTCAAAACGCACCAGTCAGAGGGAAACCTTAGTAGAGCAGAACACCAGTCCTGTTCCAGAGAACCCTTAAACTAAAACAGATGATGTCATCTCAAATTTCTTGTTGGAAGGAATAGAAGCAGAGGTTCATGACAACAGTTAGCGGGTGTCTGAGTGTCTGAGAAGCTTAATAATCCCTCTAAAACAGTTGTAGATGCTTCCCTTGTTTTGGCACTAGAGCCACTTGAGTTCCCGATAGAGCAAACAACAAAAAATGTGAATGATAATACCAATGCTGCTTATAAAACTGTTGAAAACATAAATATGAATTACTTTTTATATAATCTGACAGAAGTGTATCCAATTCCGCACAAAAGGAAGTGAACAAACAGTCAACACAAACAGAAGAAGAGCAAAGCATATTAAATGCAGGTACTGTGTACTCAAAAATTATCTTTAACCTGTCGGACTATGTATTAAATTACGATCAGACCAAGATAATTAATAAAGGGCTGACATTCATTCCAGCCATTACTGTAAGCATTTCACGAACTATTACGCATTTCAAACGTTTTATTCGTAAACTTAATTTAAAGTTTTTTTTTTCAGCAGCAAGGAGTCTCCGGGCAAACACTGTATAACAAATATAATAAGAATAGTGTTTTTGTACCACCAGTTAATCACTTTATATCCACATTTGAGAAACTAGTTGAACATGATTTTTATAACGCTTTACATGTTAAGCATAATAAAAAAACTTTTTTATAATCTGAGCAAGGAAGAACATGAAGCTATACGCATTTATAATAATGATGACATTGTTATTATAGGTTCATAGGTTCATAGGTTCATACTAGGCTATCTGCCCGAGGGCATTTATAAGCCTAGCCCATTGTTTTGTGGCTTACGCCACCCCTTTAGTATGGGGAACTATACCCATTATTTTGCTGTGCCTCTGTCGAGCAGTGACACTGAGGTAATTCCTGGGGTATATCTGCGATCTCCCATCCATTGGTCAAGATTTCTCTTGAACAAGGCCAGCGAGGTGCTCTGCCTCACATGTACCGGGATTTTGTTCCACAGCATAGGGAGTCTTTGGGTGATGAATCTATCTCTCCAGCACGTCCTATTAATAGCCGTGTCGAGGTTTAAGTCTCCCGCCCTTGTGGCTCTGATGGATCTAGATTTTTTGAGGTGAAGCATATTCATCAAATCTGGGTTTGACATGGCCTTGTATGTTAGGCAAAGGTCACCTCTGAGCAAGCGGTGGCGACTGAATAGAGCTGGAGTTCTTTCAGTCGGGCAGCATAGGACAGATTTTGAGACCCTTTATCCTTTTGGTGAGGAACTTTTGTGGCCTCTCCAGCTGCTGCAAGTGTCGGGTCAGATACATTCGAATGGGGCATTGTACTCAATCATTGGTCTGATGAGTGATGAGTAAAGGGAGACTATGACCTCCCTTGATCTAGATGAGAATCCCTTCATGATAAGGTGGGCAATGTAGAAGGACTTCCTAACTACTTTAGCTACATGGGTGTCGAATGACAGACTACTATCAACCTGGGTCCCCAGGTCCCTGATAACTTCTTCTGTGCTCAGTGGATTGCCACCTATTTGGTAGCTAGGGGTAACCTTGTTTTTCCCGAAGGGTATGACTATGCATTTTTGGCATTTAACTTTAGGCCGTGGCTCTGGCACCAGTTATCCATTTCTGTGAGACCCTTCTGAAGGATATCTGTGTCAGATGTGTTTTCTACTATGGCCCAGTTTGCAGTCATCTGCAAACTTTGTCAGCCATAACCCTCCTGTGTTTGCTTGTACTTGGAAAAGTAGATGCCAAACAAGAGTGGGCCCAGGACTGAGCCCTGTGGGACACCACTTGTGACAGGTTTTGAGTCTGACATGGCGCCAGCAACTCTGACCCTGTGGGTTCTGTCACTCAGCCAGTTTGCAACCCATCTTGTGATGTATGGGTTAACATTTAAGCTGATGAGTTTTTCAATGATACCCGAGTGGGGTATTGTATCGAAGGCCTTAGCCAGATCGAGGTAGGCTGTATGGACTGCCTTTCCTCATCAATGGCTTTGGTGACTGTTTCGAAAAGTCAACCAAGTTTAAAAGGCATGATCTGCCTTTGACAAAGCCAAACTGGGTTGGATCCAAAGTCTGCAAATTCCCTATGTCTTTATTTATGAGGTCCATTATGATCCTCTCCATGGCTTTGCAGATAAGGCTTGTCAAGCTAATGGGCGGTAATTTCCAGGGTCTGTGGAGGCACCGCCTTTGTGAAGTGGGACCACAGTTGCAGTGCGCCACTCCTGGGTGCGTATCCAGAGGTAAGACTTTGATTAAACAGCTGTCCTAGCTGTGGGTTTAATTCCTCATTGAGTTCGTGGAGCACACAGCCGGGGACACCATCGGGTCCCATGGATGCTGTGTTTTTGCTTTGGAGAGAGCAGTTCTCACTTGGGCGCTGGAGATGTTTGGGGGCTGCACTCATTTGGTATAGATATCTCTCCTTTGGGGAGGGGAGAAGTTTGCACTGAACCTGTCAGCCAGTATGTTGGCAATGTCTGTAGGATCAGTAATCTTCACATCATTTTGAACTAGTTCTGAGCATATCTGGGAGTTTCCTCCTAGGTTTCTAACATAGCTAAAGAAGGCCTTATGATTGTCTTTTGAGTCTTTAGCTATTTTTCTCTCGAAATTTGCTTTGGATGATTTTATGAGAGCTCTTAGTTTTTTACTTATAGTGATCAAGGGTGTCTTACCTTTTAAGGATTTTGCTCTATCTTGTAGTAGCTTCCTCCTTTTGTTGTAGAGTTTGTTTATGGCTGGGGTCCACCAGACTGGACGCTTGCCTTTGGTACAAAGAGTCTTTGTTTTGCTTGGGATTGCCTTATCCATGCAGTCCTGCAGGTGCTGATAGAAGGCGTTTGTAAGTGATTCAGCGGCTTGAGTATTGTTTTCTGCCGGCTCGGGGGCCTGAAAGGAGACCACACTAGTCTTTAGAAGTGTGAAGTCGGCTTTTGAGAAGTTCTTTACTGTGGTCTTTTTTATTTCAGGTGGGGGTGGGATGAGGACCTCCAGCGAGATTAGTTTGTGATCTGATCTCACCAGTGAGGGGTATACTTCCGGTGTTGAACATTGTGCTCCCATGTTCGTGATGATGAGATCAAGTATGTTATCTCCTCTTGTGGGGATGGTGACTAGTTGTTCCATGGCATTTGAGTTTATGAATTCCAGGAACTTTTGGGCTAGGGTGTTTGGACTTGAGTAGTGTTGAGTAGTGTTAAATTGGCTGACAACGGAGGTAGTATTGTGGTGTTAAACAAAGAAAGTTATACTGCATCTATGTATACATTATTAAATGTCAATTACTATGTTCGCATTACCGAGAATACTGTTAAAAGCATTATTCAACGTGTCCTACTAATCTATCTAATATGCAACAGCAGGGTACCATAGACAAAATGTTATATGACTATTTTTATGTGAGAAAACCTGTCATTCCTGTAATTTATGGCATATCTAAAATACATAAGTCACTGATGGACCCTCCTTTACATCCAATTGTTTCAACACGTGGATGGGTCATGGAACTGATTTCAAAATATTTGGAAAATGAACTGAAACAGGTACTTAACACCTCCACTACTATCAATAAAGATAGTACTGAAGTTTTAAAATGTTTACCTTGGTGGATTTGTAATCATTCTGTATTTGCATGTTATTTGGTTGCCCTTGATGTGGATTCTTTGTTCACTTGTATTCCTAATGATACAGGGATATGTATGCTTAGGCAGTTTGTATCAGGTCAACCTTGTTTAAAGGATCTTAAGATTGATTTACTGCAGACATTACTGGAGAATAACGTGTTTTTATTTTATGATAAGTATTATAGGCAACAAACAGGGGTTGTAATGGGCACCCCTGTAGCAAATACTTATGCCAATATAGTCATGATTTTTTGGAAAATGAGAACTATAATGAATAACCAAGAAAATTGTTTACGTAAAAACATTGTTTTTTATAAAAGGTTTGTTGATTACATTTTTTTCATATGGTATGGCTCACTAACTGATTTAAATGATTTTAATACATATTTGCACACTACCACTGGATTTTTAAAATTTAAGAAGAACATACAATCTCAAAAAATTTATTTTCTTGATATTACTCAGAAGAAAATCAAACAGGTCAACTTGAAACAACATTATATAGGAAACAGGTTAAAACATACACCTATTTAGCCAGAGATATTATGCACCCTAATTATAAGTTTAACAATATCATCTTAACTCAAATGACAAGAGTTAGGAAGTTAAACACACAAAATGATGTTCTAGAAGAACAGCTTGACCAAATAGCTAATGATTTTCAAAACAGGGGATACTCTAAGAACAAATTTCAAAATACTAAACAAGAAATATTGAAATATAGGAATTCTAAGTATTCACCTATTTCTTCTAATATGCATTAACGAAAACAGAAAGAAAATAATCATATTGGAGGAATGACAGATACAAAGTGTAGATATGCTTTAATATATGAGCAGAATACAAAAGTAATTAAAGGCATTATTAGATAATATTGGCCACTTTTGTCTCATGTTCCGGAATTATATATGAAGTTTATTCAAATAATCCTTCATTTACATACAGGAGGTGTGCTACTCTTAAAAATACATTATGTTACAAAGAACAAAAGAAGTACAGTTATCAATATCCATGGAAAATATGTACTTTTTAATGCTATCAATGTTCCTATTGTAAATATATTTTTACTGATAAATATTTATTGATCCAGTGAGAAATACTAAGTTTAATATTCATGCATCTGTTTACTGTCATACTAAAAACCTGGTATATATGCAAGGTGCATAAAATTTGATTCATTCTATATAGATAAAGCCAACCAGAAGTTTAAGAGCCATGTTAGTAGTCACATATCATAAATAAGGAGAAAGATTTTAACAAATTCTTTATATAAATATATATCAGAAACCGATGATACACAAAGTTTTAAATTCTGTATTTTAGAAAATATTTGTACTTCTTTAAGAGGAGGTGACATATTGAATATCACTGAAATGTGTGAGAACAAATGGATTTTATATTTTAGAGCGTTTCACCCACCTTGGTTAAATGAAGTTTATTGTTTAAAATGAGAACTTGCATTTTTACATACTTGTATTAAGTGATTTTATATATATATCTAAATATATATATATATATATATATATATATATATATATATATATATATATATAAAGTCTGTAGAAAAATGTGCACAAATTTATCTATGTATATATTGCTTTAATATATTTAGTGTAATCTTCACTGATGTTCTAATTAGTAGTATATAAAACCTGTTCATTTTAGTTTTAGTCTGATGAAGCAGAACTTTCTGTGAAAGTACCTCACATGAATTTTGTACTAGCAAATAAACAGAATACAGTGAAACAGAGATATGTTTTGTGGTTCTGGTACAGTTTCACTGTTTATCCATCGATGAAGACATGTTCAATGCACATGTCTTTTGACAACATAATATAGAGCCATATATAGTACTCTGCTGCTTGCAATGATCAGAAAATAGCTTGATAACAGAGTTTCTGTCCTAGGGAAAACCGTCAGAGCTGCTCCAGGAACCTTTTGTATATCCTACCACCAATGTGCTTAGTGAATTAAAAAAAGAAGCAGAAGAAAGCCAGTAAATACACAAATTAATGTACTGATTTTAGCAATCTAAAAAATGTTTGGGATTTTTTTCTTTTAAGGACATGGAGGCAGTCAACCATACTCCTGTGCATTTATAACTTTATCAGCCGTAAGAAACATATGGGTTTGCCTGTAGAGCACTATAGTGCTAATTTGCAAAACACTTTTGTATATCTTTTGTGAGACAATGAATGCAACCAGGAATGCTGCTTGACTCACAAAGGTAGCTGCAGTTAGAACCATCAGTGTCATTTGTTGATTTGCAGTCAGAGAGGAGCTGTAGCAAAATGTTGGCGGGGGTGACAGTGAGGCAAAATGAGAAATAATTGTGAGAATACATTATATGAAGTCACAGTGTAATCTGAGATTAATAGTTTGCACAAGTCAAGTGACTCTCTCTTTATGCTTGTTGGCTTCCTGTGTATTTTCTGTTTAATGCGTGAACAATACACAGATCAATTTATCATTGTACACAGTGCTATGCAATAGACTAGAATAAGATACAGATGGGAAAGCAAACATAAATTAAACTGGTACAACTCCTGAGCTGAAGAAACTATTCCCCATCAGAATTAACATTTGCATGATGGTCTGTATGTCACATATAATTCTTTCAAACTCTCACCTCTATTTCTCTTGTAATTTCCTATCCAAATTGCTATAGTCTATCACCAAACCAAGATTCTGCATTGATATTATTTAATTAAGCATACTGCACAGAGTCAAAAGGAAATCAATGACTATGAAACTATTTTTTCTTCCTTAAAGTATCTTGCTACATCTTCTGCTTCGGGTTCTGATCAGAAATGGTAATAATTTTGCACATTAGTAAGATCTCTGCCTCATAGCTCCAAGGTTCACTCCTGACTTTTAGTCACTATCTGTGTGGCGTTTGCATGTCCTCCCTGTGTCTGTGTGGGTTTCCTCTGTATACTCTAGCTTCATCCCAGCTTCCAGACATATGCTGGTTGATTGACTACACTAAATAGCCTATATATGTATGGTACTCAGTCTTACCTTTGTGGTCCTGGTCTTATGTAGAAAAGGGACTAAGCACCTACCAGATTAGCAAATGTGAAGTAAATTAACAAAAATCCACAAAATGGCTGAATGGTTGTATAAAGTCAAACTAAAATAAAAACAACCAATAAAATGCTCAAGGTGAATGAAGTGACTAGAATACTTTTATTTCTACCAACAAAACATGAAGTGCTTTCGATCATACATCAGGTCTTCATCAGAGTAACTGACCCTTATACGCCTTCCTTTTTAAAAAATATTAACTTATTTGAATACTTAATACCAGATAACTAATTTATTTACATCTTCTTTTGTTCCTATTTCTTTTTAACACTATTGGATAATTAACCATTCCATTAATTTCAGGAGTTACATAGGCATTTAAAATAATCTACTGTTTAATTTCTAATTAATTTAATTCATTGTCCCTTTTTATTGTGAAGCAACAGAAAAATTATATAGCGTTCCAGGCTAATTCACATGTAATTCTGAATCTGTGGTTTTATTATGCACAGTGGCATGTGATTCTTTTTAGGTTGGAAAGATGAATGGGCAGCTTAAAAAAAGAATATATGAACATCAGTATGCTATTTAAAATAAAAATAAAAGGAATGCTTTGGCTGAACATTCTATGAATTGTAAAAATTTTAAGAAATGCATGATTACAGTGATTGATTTTGTTCCTAAAAGTTTTAATGCTTATAAGAATGATAAATTAGACTACTGAGAAATTACATAGCAAATTATTTTGAATGCCTATGTAACTCTTATGTTAGCAATACAATTATTCTAGTCACTAAAACCATCTTGAACATTTTATTTTAAATGTTAAATAAATAGCTAAATATAATGTCTGCATTATGAAAACATATGATGTGAGATCTTAGCCTGTTCAAAATTAGTGTTATATTTTATGAAAATGAATAATAATGATGATAATACCCCCACACATTATTTACCTTGTTGTATCTGATATAGTAATATTAATATATCAGTTACATTTGCTCATCTGGTACAGATGCATTTTCTAGGCACTTTGCTACCAGCACATCTAACTCAGGCAGCAGCTGAAACATGGACCTATGTTCTTAGTTGGTCCAACGTATCATCCTCATCGTTAAATAAGCAAAGACATTGTTTTCTGGGAGGGTTAGAGGCTCTGTGGGTTTTCTTTTAAAACGTATACGAGTTTAACATGTTTTCCATCTGTACTGTAAACATGATCACAGAAAGACTCCTGATTATATAATAAATAGATCTCTACGGAGCATAGAAACTCAATGCTCTTTACATGTAGCCTTCAAAGGCAAGCAACAACAAGAACAGATGGTCATCATTTGCTTTTTGGCTTTGGCTACAAAGTTACCTGGTGGAGCTCTTCCTTTTTATGTAGTCTTCAAAGGCACATGCGCACTTTTTTACAACTGCTTAAGTATACAAATAACGATCCTGCAGAATATATTTTTCTTTCTCTTCAAAGTAATATTTGCATAACTTCTGAGGAATGCTCAACAGAAAAAAATATATAGGAAGATAAATTAGCCTTTCCAATGAAATCTGTTCAAGAACTGTATTATCTTTTGCAAATCATACAAGACTTTACATTGTTCAACATTTATTCATTTATTTATTTATTTATTCCAGTTTGGTAACCGAGGAAGTCCACTGAGCTCGAGAGCCCATTTTCAGTGGAGGCCCAGGGAGAAAAGCTCCACAATACAAAGTTACATTACACAGAGAATTACAAGAAAAAAATATTTGCATTGCAATCAACAGGTAGCATAACAATCAACAGGTAGTATTACAGTCAAAACAGGTATCATTCAGTAAAGACAGCAAAACTATTAAAAATTTTTCAAGAGAAAGACAGGCATACAGCATGATGGCTGGATGTTACTGTTTAGTTACATTTATAATCGAAGTATATGAGAGAAATTAGGAAGGTATGAAGGTTAGCCAGGAGAGGAGGAGGAGCAGAGCTTGGGAGGTATTAGTTGAAGACTGCAGTTACATTTCCTGTGAAGAAACAGGTAAGAATGAAGTTGTATTTTGAAGGTGTGTGGATTGTCACAGGTCCTCAGAGTAGAGGGCAGGGCATTCCATTTTTGGCTAGGGAAAAGGAGAGTAGAAGGTGACCAGCTGTGCACTTGGGTTTTTGGACGATTTTAAGGTTTTGGTAAGTAGATCTAAGGGGTCTAAGGGGGGTATATGTTTGTAGGATATTAGATAATGCAGGGCAGCTAGCAGGTTGGAATAATAATTTGTGGGCTGTGATGAACTGGAGGAAGTCAAGTTGATTAGGGAGTTCAAGCCAATTTAAAGAGTGTAGGGAGGTGCAGTGATGGGAGGAGGATTTTGCCTTGGCAGCGAATCTGGAGATTTTGTTGTAGCTCACTTCCAGTTTGAAGGTGAGTGTAGAAGATAGATTGGTAAGCAGAGAAGCGCCATACAAAAGAGAGGGGAGGAGATAGGTAGTGGCCAAAGTTTCTCTCGTGGAGGGAGTGAGGAAGTGGTTGTTTCTGTAGAGTAGGCCGAGTTTTATGTGGGTTTTCTTGATGTTAAATTGGATGTGAGTATTGAATTTTAAGTGTTCATCGATGGTGACCCCCAGGAGTTTGGCAGAGGGAATGACTTTGATAATGGAATTGTTAAGGCTGGTAATTTGAAGTGAGTTTTTATCAATGGGTTACTTGGTTTTATAATTATAATTAACATCAATTTACTGTAGCACTGTCAACTAATTACTCATTCTGTTTAATATTGGCCTGGATTGTTGCATCTGATTTAATTCAATAAAGATCATTTTTTGTAAAATTATTTTTTTCTGCCCAGTTTACTGATTTTTTTACTGCTATCTAATTGTGTATTAACTATTTCAGTGTTTGCAATTCTGAGATATAAAAGTCTAAATATAATAACATACCTAATTTTTTCATAATTTCATAAATTACTTGTTATTAGCGTTTTTATTATATATGGGAAACAGAAACACTTTATAATTTCAAAATACTGAAATGTCAAATTTCAGTATCTCGAGACTATAAAGTCGAAGTTTGAAAATAGCGAAGGTGCATAATCACAAATTTGAATATCTCGAATTTGCGGTTATGGCTTTACGCTACATAATCTCCAGGATTGTATGTGGATGGTGTGCAGTGCCGTGTGTGGATTTTGGTGTTATGTCAGGTAAGTGAGTGTTTTGGAAGGGTTTTGGGTGGGAGTTTGAGTGTATGTGAGTGTGCTGATATGTATGATGTGTGTGTGAGGGACTGTAGAATGTGTGTGTGTGTGTTTCCTTTTGTTTACTGTTTGCGCGATCTCGGAGTTAGTATATATAAATGGGGGGTGTTGTTTTGTTTGTTTATGTTGTGATGTGGGTGTTGTGGTATATGTGTGGTCTGGTGTGTGCTGTGTTTTAGGTGTTTTGAATTTTGCGGTTTTGGGCTTTGCGGTTTTGGTGTTTTGGTGTTGTGTGCATTCGATTTCATGGTCTCGAAAACTGAAATTCAAGATTTCAGTATTTCGAGTTTATGAAGTGAATCCATGGGAAACATATATGCATATGTACACTAACACTTGCATTATTTATTTATTACATTGTGTATTTAATCAGTGGCTTTCAGATATGCACTAAAAAAAAGCCTTCAGCATCCTTTGTTTGCTGCCTTCTTTAGATTATAATCCCTTGTCAGATAAGAAACTTTTGCTTTTTCTTCATATTTTTTTTTTCTAAACAGGAAATGGAATTCACAGTGGTTGGTGTGACAGAGCAAGATGCAGAGGACAGGAAGAAATGGAAACAGTTGATCTGCTGTGACAACCCCTAACGGGAGCAGCCGAAAGAAGAAGAAGAAGAAGTCTCCATATTACAAACATAATGTTTATCATATCTGTGTCTCTATATACTCCCTTCCCATTTAAAAATGTTATAATGAATTTCCATGGTTGCTGTCTTTGCAAATCAAATAAGTAAATAAAATGGTGCCTGATTGAAACTTTCAGAATATGAAGTTGGAGTAAGTAGCAAATATTAGCAAGATAAACCTAAGTTGTAATGTTATATCTATAGAGCAAATCATACCCTTTTCACAGTAGAGAGTCTGTTATTTGAGCTCTTTGTGTAAACAGAGGGAGAAACATTAGTATCAACCTATAAGTGTGGTACCTGTAAAAACAGCAGAAGTGTGGGATTTTATTTTCTGATGTGACGGGTCTATATTTTACTGTCGAAATGGCATTACAGCGAATGCCGTTTTGATGACACATAAAGAGTGAAATGCTTAAACAGTGAAAGCTCAGGTTAGCATTTTTTTTTTTTCTATGGGAAAAACTTGCTTGGCCTGAGCCGTGACATTGCCCTTTACCCCACTGTAGTGAGATCTCGGAGTTGGTATATTTAGTTAGGTGGGGTGTGGGGGAGCAAAGCCCCCCATTTTAAAATGTTTTAACTGGTGTGATTTGTCTTGTTGGTCTACCGATTTTTTTCCCTAGGAAAAAAATCGGTGACCTGGGGTTTTGCTGTTTTAGCATTTCGCCCTTTATGTGTTGTCAAAACGGCATTCGCTGTAATTCCATTTCAACAACATAATATAGACCCGATGTGACATGCACGCACACACCCATACACACACACGCACACACACACACACACACACACACACACACACACACACACACACACATTCCTTCCCATTACACACATTAATTTGAACTACATAATATTAATCTCAACTCAAGTAGGCATGGTTTTAACAACTCTCACCAAACAAAGGAAACAGCCTCCTCTAAAACAGGGCTAGAGCTTCCTTCTTCCTTTAGAAACATTACTGATAATTCAGTATTCAAACAAAAAATATTAATCACAGCTTTGGTTGTGGATTCAGATGCTTCTTAGATACAGGATAGATAATGTCAAAGGTAAGGTCATAATGGGAAGGAAGATTTTGTAACCAGTCACCAACGTAAAATTAGATAAAGATAAATCTGATAAAATAGACTATAGCTGGTGTGTTACACCTTCTTTTTCATTAAATTATGACAAATTTTGTATTCTTATTTCTACATCCTATGACCATCAACTGTCTAGCCTGTCCCTGTGTATTATGTCCATTCTGTCACACTGTTAAGAGCCAACAGTTGATCACAGAACAGCCCTCATTCAGGATTTTCTACTTTTTTATAACCCCAGTACCACTAATGTATGCATCCACCAGAGCCAGGACCTGCTATGCTGTCTGGAGAGGTTGTGTATGTTTCTATACGTGTGCAATGACAGCTGCAGTGTACAAATACCCTGCATGGCACAGCCAAGCACACATCTCTAAGTCATGCCCTCCTACTACAACATCTAATTTCCATCGGGTAGTAGTGCAGCAAGAAAGCAAAATGCTTCTTATCTGGATAGGTGAGCTGGTGTTGGCCTTCACTCCTATCCTCTTCAATGTGTGAAGGAAGTAACTGAATTAAGTTGCGAGTCTGAGGACCTAGAAGCCCTTGGATGTCATAGGATCCTAGATGCTTTGAGGTGCATCTTAAGAGCTATTTTAAATAACATTTTCATCCAATGTTGTCCTGAACAAAAATCAAAAGTAAGGAAAAAATGCAGTCTAAGTAAAAGGCTTTGGATAATGAGGAGTTTTTTCTGATGACTGAAACTCAAATTCTTGCCATTATTTAGTGACCAATCTTTATTCATTTGTCAGAAAAAAAACACAGCTTAGCAGGGCCACTTGAAACCATGCATCTATGTCCCCACACATTCTGACATGTTCTGACATATCCACACACACACACACACACACACACACACACACACACACACACACACACACACACACACACACACACACAGAATGTTTGCATACAAAACATTGATGCAATAATGTCATAAATGTCCACATTGACACACAACTATGAATGCTAAAAGAAACAGCATCTGCACATACAAAATTTAAGTTAAAAACAAAATAAAGAAAGAAACAGAGTTTTTTGGGGGGTCAAGACCCCCTGTGACCCCCCCGCTAATCATATATGCTAACTCTGAGATCGCACAAACACAGCATAAAGGCATATTCCACAGTCCCAAGAAATGTGCAATCACTGACACCTGTAAACCAGACATGCATACTATCTTTAGGAGGGAGCCCATATATATATATATAAATAAATTCTAGCAACAGAAATTTGATTGAGACTCAGATCAAAGGATTGAATTAATCAATAAATAACTATCATACAGGATTGTATCTTATTAGCGAACTATAGCCAGAATACAAGTGAAATCCACTGCAAACCCACCCAAACACACACAGACACACACACACCTCTCAAATCTCAGTTCAAGAGTCAAGAAAGGCAAGCTAAAAAAATAGAGAGCCAAAGATCAAAATCAGGTCAGATATCACCTTATATATTCAGAAAGTTGCTAAAGTAATACAATTTGCATCTATACCCCTGTACACACAGACAAAGGCACACAAACAAACAAAACAAACACACACACACACACACACACACACACACACACACACACACACACACACACACACATGCAAACAAATTAAAAATTCTTACTTTCCTAAATAAGTAACACAGTTTACTATCAAAATGTTGAAACTGAAAACAGTTTTCAACAAAATTACTGACTTGTTTATCTGAATTTGGCAATACTGAAGTATCAAAAATGTTGAAAATTGTAAATACGGCAATTGACATTCGAACACTGGAAGTTCCAATGTTGAAAGTCTGTGTTATCGTTAACATTTTTACAGGGGGCATGCCCCCCTGCGCCCCCCCACCACACACCCTGCATATTATATATTCCAACTCTGAGAGTGCACTACAGTAAGGAAAAGGAACATTTCCAGATCTGCACTGTACCTCAATCTCAATTCAAAACGTCAACTTCTTATTAGGAAATGTATACTTACTTTCACTAATGTGAAGTCATAAATTTTCAGTTCAACATATGGGCGTTGGTAGAACACATGTTCGACCAACCTACTTTCTTTGACCTGCATTTCCATATTTTGACTGTAATCCTAAGTAACACGCATAATACTAGTAAAAAATATACATAACTTAATAAACTTTCTTCCACGATTCTATCCATTCATTCACATGCAGTTAGCTCTTTGTTGCTTCTTACAGCAGCCTGGTGAGCTGCTTTTTGATGGTCATTCCTGACTTCTGCAAAAAGCAGGAAGAGAGAAAAGTTGTGTAAAATCTTACCATAACCATAGATGTCTTTCTCTCCTATATGCTGCAGTATTCATAACATGAGGTAGTCCGTCTCTGGCTGACTCGTACTTCTGGCCAGTATAAAAAACTATAATGCTACTGTAATGTACATGAAAAGCAAAAGCACCAGCCTTATCTTAGGTGAGGGGAACATGCCACTAGGGGCCAGGCAAGCATCAGGGGGAAGGCGGGGGCAAGTAATACTGCACCATATAGAAGAGAGGGACATCTATGGTTATGGTAAGATTTTACACAACTATTCTATGTCCGTCTATTCATATGCTGCAGTATTCCTAAGATGAGGGAGAGTGTCAAAGCTCATGCAGAGAAAGAATTGGGCAGAGGAGCAGAAGCCTTTTTCACAAACCCATGAAGAATAGCACTGGCAAACCCAGCCCTGGACCTGGAGAAGATATTTAGTTTATAATGTTTAGTGACGGTATGATCAAAAGACCAGGTAGCTGTCTCCAGGATACAGCAATTGTCTAAGCCTTTAAAGAAGGCCACAGAGAAGGACACTGCCCTAGTGGAATTTGCCTTAACAGGAGAGGAGGGATTCTTTCCATTGGGTAAATAACAGAAGGAAATAGCTTTAGAAATCCAAGAGGAGATAGTCTGCTTGAAAACAGGTTGATCCAGGACCCTTGGGTGATAAGAAACAAACAGGCATTCAGGCTTATGGATAGGATTGGTTTTGTTCAAGTAGTATCTGAGTTGTCTGTGCACATCTAATGTGTGTAGAATCCTCTCAGTGGAGGATTGAAGAGACGGGAAAAAGTTTGGAAAGCTTAATGGACTGATTGAGATAACTCATTAACCACCTTGGGCATAAGGGAGGGGTTAGTGCATAAAGAGACCCTATCCCTGTGGACACCTGTGAAGGGGGAGGTAGATATCAGAGCTTATGACTCAGATACCCTTCTGGCAGAAGTAACTGCCACGAGAAGAGCAGTTTTCCAGATGCAATGCTATAGAGAAGAGGAACATGCTTGCTCAAATGGGGCCAGGGTAAGTTTCTCCAAAATAAAACTGAGATCCCACGGAGGTGAAACTGGTTTCCTTGGTGTTCTGATGTGAAGGATGACTTTTAAGAACAGCTTAACTGCCAATCTAGAAGCTAAAGGGGAGACATAGGCTGACATGCAGACACAGCAGGAAAATGGGCTTTTAATTGAAGACTAAGACAGCCCACTCTTCATCAATTCACACAGATAGAACAACACCACTGGGCCATCCACTAACAGTGGTTGCAAATCCTTTTTGAGACACCAGATGGCAAACCTCTTCCATTTGGAAATGTAAGATTTCCTAGTTGTGGGTTTTCTGGCCTCCTGCAGAACGTGAAGCATGTCCTCAGAAAAAAAGGTGTCTGAAGGGAATCAAAACCCTATCACCCACAGAGTCAGGTTTAGAGTTGACATCTGTGGATGGCAGAAAGTTTACCCCAGGGATCACTTCAATGGCTCTGCTGGACAGAGGTACAGGGAACTAATCTAAGGGGGCGGTGAAAGCCAACACATTCTGGCTAGGCTTATAAATGCCTTCAGGCAGATAGCCTAGCACCTACCTATGAACCTATGTACTAGAGTTCTTTTGTCATGTGTGAGTAGGTACATCCTGTGGGGTAACTTGTGGTGATTGCCTTTGGCTAAATGCAGAAAGAGGGGAAACCAATGTTGTCTTGGCCAGAAGGGGGTCACCAGCAAGATTTTTGGTTGCTCCCGCTGGACTTTCAGCAGGACCCTTTGGAAAAGTGGGAAGGGGGGGGTGCATACAGAAACATCATCTTCCAAGAGAAAGATAGCACATCCACCTTCCATGCCAAGGAATGTAGGATACTGGTACAAAATTTGGGAAGTTCTCTGTTCATGGGAGAGACAAAGAGATCTATCTGAGGTATACCCCATCAATGGACCAGGTGCAAAAACACATCCCTGTGTAACATCCATTCATGGGATTGAGTCATGGACCTGCTGAGTGTGTCTGCCACAACATTCTGAGTTGAGGGAATGTAGACAGCCTAAAGAGAGACCTGACTCTGCAAAGCTAGCTCCCAGGCCTATAAAGCCAGTCTGCACAGGAGGTAAGACTTTTTACCCCCCTATTTGTTGTCATACCAGAGGACTGTGCTGTTGTCTGTGACCCACCCCTGGGGTAAGCATAGGCCTGAAGATTTGGAGGGCAAAAATCAAGGCCTTCATCTCCTTTATGTTGTGCTCCTTTGGACTGGAGACCAGACATCTCTGACCATCTAGGATTCCTGTGCAGCACCCCATTCTAAATCTGAAGCATCTGGATACAGCTCCTGAGTGGGGAGAGGTGGTTGTAAGGCTAGACCTGGATTCCTTGAAACCTGAAGTATCTACCAGTCTAACTCAATTTTCAAGCAGGGTAGGAGTGGAATAATGAAGTCCAGAGGATGGGAGTGTTGCACCCAAACTGTCCGCAAGAACCACTGGAATTTTCTGATGGGTAACTTGGCTAAGGGAAGCATGGGAATTGATGAGGCCATAAACCCCAGGAGATGTAGAAAGTCCCTGGCAGTCAGAGACTGAAAGGTCAAGAGGTCCTAGAAATAGGAAGTAAGGAAAAGAACCTTTTCTGGAGGTAAGAAGACTAGCATCCTGTCTGTTTGAATCATGCGGCCAAGAAAAATGTGGTCTTGGGAAGGGGTCAGAATAGACTTCTGATAGTTTATCTTGAAACCTAGACTCTCCAGGAGAGACACCGTGAAGGAAAGGTTCTCCTGAAGGATGTCTGGGGATGGGGCCTGGAGGAGAAGGCCATCTAGGGGTAAGGGAAATCGGTATACTCTGTAGTCTGCAGTAGGCTATGACAGGATCTAAGCATTTTGTGAAGACCTTTGGTGCCATAGACAGACCAAAGGGCAAAGCACAGAACTGAAAATGTGAGGAAGCAACAGAAATGTGAAGAAATTTTGTGATCCGGAGGTGAATGGGGATATGAAGGTAAGCATCTTTGATGTCTATTGACACCATAAAGGTCTGCGGAAGTATGAGTGAGAGAAGAGAGGGTCAGGTTAGCATACGGAAGGTGGGAACTTTCAGAAAGGTATTTAGATGGGAAAGGTCTAGAATGGGCCTCCAGGGGCCATTCTTCCTGGGAACCAGAAACATCCTGGAGTAAAATCCATTTCCCACTTGAGAGAGTGGGAATTCCTGAATACTGCCTTGAGACAGAAGGCTGGATATGACCTGGGGGAAGAATTCCAGTTGTTCTTTTGGTGGTTGTGGAATGCCCCTAAAGAAGGGAAGTGTTTTCCACACCATGAAATATCCTTGTTAGATGATGGAAAGGACCCAAGGGCCCTGGGTTATCCGACTCCAAGCAGGGAAAGAAAGAGTGTGGCAAAGAGACAAAGGAGTTGATGGGCCTGGAGGTGGGAAGTCACAGACTACCAGGCTTAGCCTGAAAGGGCTGTTTCTGAGTGGGAGTAGAAGAAGCAGACTTTGAAGGGATTTATTTCCTGGAATCCCTCCTACCTTTTGCAGATGGTGGCCTAGCTGGATTTCTGACAAAAGCGATTTTGGTGGGGTAGTTCCTCTGAAACCTGGGAACAGGAGAAACAAGGATATGTTTTAGATCTTGCAGCTCCTTGCCCTTTTCTTGTAAAGATTTAAAAAGTTCTGCAGCAGAGTTTCCAAACAAGGCTTTGTTGTCCAGAGGGGCATCCATGATCTTAGCTTTTATAACATCAGGCAAAGGTTGAAGCCTGAGCCATAAATACCTCCTCAGGTCAGACCCAGATGCAGCCACCCTAGCTGAGGCCTCCACGGCATCATAACTGCACTTACTGGAGTGCCTTGAAACCTGGGCAGAAGGATTTAGAATAGAGGAGAGCTTAGCCTTGATGGGAGAATCAGGGAGCTCAGAAAGAAGCTTTCCTGCATCTGATAAGAGTGCCAAGGAATATTTGGCCATATGAGTTTGATAATTAATTGTCCTGAAGGCCAAAGTAGCAGAGGTATATACCTTTTTCCCTAATCTCTCCATGACTTTGCTCTCATTATCTGAGGGAAGCAAGGAGATAGAAGGCTGCAATTTGGATGCCTTGGCTGCAGAGACTGATATGGTAGCTAGGTCTGCAGAGGGGGCTTTGAAAAGGAATTCAGAGTCCACAGGCACCTTATAAAATCTGTCTAGGTGCTTGGGGGGCTGGAGGCTGGGAGTCAGGACACAGACACAGCTGTAAAGGCATCTAAGTAGGCCAGGGGGAATGACAGATGGAGAGTGAGATTCCATCTTTAGGAGGTCATAGTACCTCTTTTGTATGTCAGACACTTGGCAACAGTCCCATTTGAAGAAATCTTTCATCTTCAGTTTCCCCAAAGGAGATATCTTCCCCAGAAGAATCCATACCATTAGATTTATTCCTATGGAGAGGTATAACCCAAGGCGGAAGAAATATGGGTCAAATAGGCCAGGAATTCATCTCCTGATGATTCCTCATCATCTGAGGAAATATCCTCAGAGGTCCTCTTTAAGGGAGTAAAAGGAGGAAAGGCAGGAGAAGAGAAAGAAGGAGCTGAGGTCTGACATAGGGCCATAAAGCATTGAATAGGTCTTGAGAGAAGGCCTGCCAATCTGGTGCTTGATCCTGGGGGACCGGAAAAATATGTTTAGTTTTGACTTTTTTTTTTTTTTTTGGAGCTTCCATGTGGTGGAAGATGGAAGGGCCAGATGTCAGCCTGCATTCCACGATGTCTGTAGGCACATCCTCCCACATGATGACTGGGTGAAGCCATGTGGGCCTTCAGTAATTACAAGCCATGGTTCTCCCTACACCTGAATCAGATGCATGCGATTCCCTCACAGACATGCTGGTAGAGTCCTTCATGGCTTTCTTTGCAGTACCCATTGAAGGAACATCTACTGACTCCAGGATGGCCTGTGAGCCCACATCATCCTCAGGAGGGATGCCAAGAAGAGAGGGAGCAGCAGGAAGATCCGGCTGTGGCTTCTTGGCCTTTTTAGGTTGTCTCGTCTGAAAGTCCTGACACCAGCTCCATATCATGCACAAGATGCTTAAGGCACTGATTCTCAAGATATAATTTCCGGGAAGCTAGATGGCTGAGAAGAGTTTTGGGTACAGAGGCCTTACAGATAGCACAGGTGGTATGGTCATGGTCTGGGCATAAGCAAAACAAGCAGAGATCTTGTGAGTCCTTATGTGGAATCTGCCGTCCACACTGACACTTGCCCTTCCTAGCTGACATGTAATCACAGCACAATACAGTTGCCAAAATTTAAAGAAACCCCCCCCCCCAACGGAGTACTTATCTGAACCAATGTTCACAACTTATCTGGCGAGTGACGACCGGAGCAGGCGATCGGACAGGTTGCAGAAATGTTCTGAGGTTGATACGTGCTGACATCCGCTTTATACCTGATGTCTCTTTATGACCGATGTATGCTGGCTGATGTGTGGCATCACATGTACCTTACAGTAGCATTCAACTTTTCTATATTGGCCAGATGCAAGAGTCAGCCAGAGGCGGACTCCCTCATGTTATGAATACTGCAGCACATGAACAGAAGGACATCTGTTGCGATGCCAGGATGTTTTAATTAATAAGTGGGGCAAGCTGGTTTTGTTTTTTCATTCTCAAACTCTACACATGCACAATAGCATGTGCAGAGCTATGTATTAAGTATATTTTATTATCCAAGGGTAAGCTATTAAAAAGTAAAATAAAATAAGAAAATGAATCCTTCACTTTTTGTTTTACTTGGTGAGGCAAAAGTACCATGTGCCACCCTTGTATCTCACCCCATTATTCTGTTCCTACACAAAGCTAAGGATCATCAAATTACATAATTTCCTTTCCTACAGAAAAAAATAGCATGTGTTACAATTACATTGCATCAGATTACATTAATTCCTTTCCAACACAGTAGAAGAAAGACAAACTAGCTATTGGTAAACAGGATACATCTCCACATAATAATGGCTGATTCCTTTTACAGTTATAGCTAGCTGTCCTACTGAAGTATATTTTAATTGTATTTTATGGCACTTTTTATTCTTGACACAAAAGCTTGGGTGACTTAATTCCATACAAACAATTAGGTCCTTCCTGACACAAGAAAAACAAGGCATTGCATTAACGTTTTTCCATGTATTTTTCTCCTTTCATCTCTTTTATATTCAAGGAGGGAGAATGATCACAATATTACACAATTTTTATGCTACAGGAAGCACACATATCACAAAGTATGGAACCTAAGTATGGTTTTAGAAAGGTGCCAACATTCTGAAATAAGAATGATAGCAGACAACATATTTTAATGAGTTGTCCTACCCTGGCACCACACCTATGTCAGAGATTTCAAAAACAATCTACTTGAGGACAATTTAGAATCATCACATGTGGTAATGCACCTGCCAGTGACTGCTGAAAAGCTTCATGAATTGAAAAATTATAACAAATGCAACCTTGAGATGTTACTTTTATGTGATATTATCATGATGGATGGGTAGATCCAGCCAAAGCAAATCCTAAACAATTTCACTACTGTAGCATTTCCTTATGGTGCATAAAACACATCAGTTGCTGAAACCATGTTTTCTATTCCGAGATGAACTGTCATGGATCTCAAAGACTTATGCTTAAAAGTGACACAGAGAGTACACCCATTGAAATCATGTAATCAAGTGTCCCTAAAACTGTAAGAATCTCAGCTTGGTATGTTGCATTGTAATGAAAAACTAGAAACGTAATATACTGGCTTAATATGCCAATGCAAACTGTGTTTATGACACAAGACTGTAGACTTGTTTAGAAAAAAAAGTTGTTTAAACAATATATGGGTTTCCAGGAATTTACTTTTGTTGTTCTTATTTGCCAGGCTATAATCCACTGCTGCATTATTTACTTTATTGCTCGAACAACACCATGTGGGATGTTTCCTTGACTTTTTTTTGCAGTGTGGGTGGAGTAGAGTTTAAGTATGATTAGGAAAATATTACTAAAGTGCTTCACAGCAGATTAGGTATTAGTTTGGTATCTATCGGCATTTTCATTCATACTACAACTTTAAATTAGTCCAGCATGCAGTCCATAAACATGCTAAACCCAGCTCAAACCCTAATGCTAGCCTTATGGCTTTCCTAAACTAATCTTTACATGTACTGTCTGCCTATTACAAAATAAGCCCAGAGTCTATGATTTCCTTAATCCTAGCCCTAACTCCAGTCACAGTTGTAGTACCTTGGGGCAGGTACAGATCAATCAGTTAGGTACACACCTGAATTAAGCTTGGAACTGCACACTTACTGAATCTCAAAGGCTAACCTAGTCCACAGAAAAGATTAACCTAGCCCTCAGACTAAGACTAAACTGTGGCCACACATCTTAAATATCACCTTAGCTCAATCAATAGGGATGTGATGATAATTAGGGTTAGTGTTACCTGTAAGCTGAGCACAAATCTTATACTTCAGTGGTTGCTATTGCCAAAGGTAGGATCGCAACGTGCATGCAAAGACTAAAGATGAAGGCTGGAGTTTATAGATTCATAGGTTCATTGCAGAATACTAGGCTAACTGCCCTGAAGGGCCATTTTAACTCATTACATCCAAGTAATGCCTCCAGGTGCATCTGCAGTAAACTTCTACTGATGCCTCTAGGCATCAAATAATGCTTGTTCATATTTTTATCAATAATTCCAAAACCATGCTATGTACAAGATTTTAATATATTTCATCTTAAAGCTTTCACAATGGCAAACTCAACTGTGTTAATATTTGACCTCTATCTAGTGCAGGCAAATAGATATTAATTGTTTTTCTATGGTATTGATTTATACAGATATAATTTTCACATTTTTCTAAATATCTCAACAAACAAGTAACACATACAGAACTCCTTAGCCTCATATGAATGCTCTCAGCTAGATTAATAAAACTCTTCAGATAGTATGTTTGTAACTTGTATAGTTGCTAAGATACTGTAAGTTCTTTACAATATATTGCTAATGTAATAGTCACTGTGTTTACTGTGACTTATAAAATTCATTTTAAGGCCTAGAACCTAAAGAATACTACCACTATAAAAATAGTTTGTGGTGAAGAGTTTGCCATTTATACTTATTTCATAACCGCTATGGTTCCAGAGATATGAACATTTGTTTGAAATGTGAGGACATAATTTGATTCTGACAAAAGGCTTAGGCTCCACCCTTTGGAAGTAACAGTGCAAACTTGCTGAGCTGCATTGGAATGAATGAGTTAAGCCTAGACAATGACCCACACTCAGAATTAAACCCTGTACCTTGTGGATAAGAGGTGGAGCCCTTAACCATTATGCCAAAGCCAACTGGCACTGATAAAGTACAGTTGTGTAAAAGCTTACCTTAAGAGTAGATGTCTTTCCTTCCTGTTGTTACATCTGGGATTCCCTGCCTAGAGCAGCATGAAGTCCGGCCAGTATACAAAAACCTTAAATTGCCTTAAGGTACAATGTACATCACATGTATGCTCCTCACGTAGCATAGGGCATAAAGATGACGTCCGGACATACCATCCTCAGAACTGATAGCCCCAGTAGGAAAGCTAATCCAAGGAAAACCAAGAGGTAACCAGTATATCTAGAAGACAAATGGACAAGGGGGAGGAGGGAGGGAGTGAATAGTGCAACAGTGAAGGAAAAGACATCTACTGTTATGGTAAGATTTTGCACAAGTATTACTATGTCCTTTCATTTCACTGTTGCAGTATTCCTTACATCTTGGAGACTGCCAAAGCTCAAGAAGAAACTTGGGGGGAGGAAAGACCAGCACAGCCCTCTAGGAAGCCATGAAGGATGGCCTTAGCAAAACCAGTTCTAGATTCTGTCCAACTTGTAGTGCTTGGTAAAAGTATGTACAGAAGTCCAGGTAGCTGCCTCAAGAATAGAGTTAGTATCTACACCCTTGACAAATGCACCAGAAGAAGCCACAGCCCTAGTAGAATGAGCCTTAGTAGAAGAAAGAAGGCTCTCACCATGAAAAGAATAACAAAAGAAAATAGCTTTAGAGATCCAAGAAGAAATAGTCTGCATGGATACAGCTAATCCTAGGGACCTAGGATGAAAAGAAACAAACTGATCAGATTTTTTAATAGACTTAGTCTTATCCAAATAAATTCTGAGCTGTCTATGCACATCCAAAATATGCAGCACCCTCTTATTGACATATTGTGGAGAATGGTAAAATGTAGGCAAATGAACAGAATGTGACAACTCATTAACCACATTGCACATAAAAGAAAGATTAGGATGCAAGGACACCCTGTCCTTATGAAACACCAAAAAAAAAAAGAAGCCATAAGGGCTTGAAGCTCAGATACCCATTTGGCAGACGTAAGGGCCAACAAAAGAACAGTTCTCCAAGAGCAATCTTGTAAGGAAGCTGAAGCAGCATGTTCAAAAGGAGCCTGAGTCAATTTCTCTAAAGCAAAATTAAGATCCTAGAGAGGAGGAACAGGTTTCCTGGGAGGCCTAATATGAAGGACACCTTTAAGAAATTGTTTAGCTTCAAATCTGGAAGCTAAAGCAGGAGATAAATGCAGACAAGCAGAGATAGCTAAGTGGGCCTTAATAGAAGAATAAGCCAACCCAGCATTGAGCAATTCACACAAATAAGAGAGAACTAAAGGAGCATCCACAGAAAGTGGATCCAGATTATAAGAGAGACACCAAACAGAAAGCATCTTCCATTTGGATAAGTAGGATGTCCTAGTATTGAGTTTCCTGGCCTCCTGCAGAAACCTAAGTATATCCTCAGAAAAAAGGTGTCGATGTGGAATCAAATCCCTATCACCTACAGTGTCAGTTAAAGAGTGGATAAGTGGGGATGGATGAGAGATCCCTTATCTTGTGTGAGTAGCTCCACCCTGTAAGTTGTGATGATTATCCCTGACTAAATGCAGAAGAAGAGGGAACCAATGTCTAGGCCAAAAGAGAGTCACCAACAAGATTTTGGGAGGTTCCTACTTTTGGAATGAGGGAAAGGGGAGGGAGAGCATAAAGAAACAACCCCTTCCAAGAAATAGAGAGAGCATCCACCTTCCACACCAGAGGACCTGGGACTCTGGCACAAAATAGAGGAAGCTGTCTGTTCAGAGGGGAGACAAATAGATCTACTTGAAGAGTACTTTACTGGTGGACAAAGTCCAGAAACACATCCCTGTGAGCCATCTATTCATGGGACTGAGTTAAGGACCTGCTCAGTGTGTCTGCCATAATGTTTTGACCTGAGGGAATGTAAACTGCCTGAAGAGTCACTAGATACTAGACAGCAAGATCTCATACCAGGAGTGCCAACCAGCAAAGACGGTAAGATCTTGTTCCCCCCTGTTTGTTTGTATACCATATCACTATGGTACTGTATGTAAATATCTTGAGAGGTCCTGGGAAGAAAAGAGGATGAAAAGCCTGAAGTAACAGCAGAAGAGCTCTTATTTCTTTGACAATGAAGTGCTCTTTCTGATGAAGAGGCAACAACATCCCCTTCACCTTTAGGGAGCCAAAACTATTCCACATCCCACGTCTAAATCATCTGTGAATAGTGAAGACAGGGATAAAAAGGGAGCCCTGGATTTAGAGTCAATTGCTGGATCCACCAGTGAAGTTCTTTCTTGAGACAAGGTAGAAGAGGAACCACAAATTCTAGAGGATGTGCATTCTGAAGCCAAACTGTCTTCAGGAACTACTGAAACTTTCTCATATGGTGTTTGGTCAGAGGGAGCATATGGATGGTGGATGTCATGAATCCCAGAGCTCTCAGAAACTCCCTGGCTGTAATGGAGTCCAGAGGAAGAAGAATTTGAAAGAAGGAAATGAGACTTAAGGCCTGAGGAAGAGGTAGAGATGCCAGTATAGGCACTGTCTGAATCCTGCAACCCAAAAGCATGATCCGGAGAAGGAGTCAGAGAAGACTTTTTGAAGTTTATTGTAAAGCCCAGGCTCTGAAGAAGGGAAATAGCAAAATGAAGATTTTGCAACAGAATCCCTGGAGAGGAGACCTTAACCAGCAGGTCATACAAGTAAGGATATCACAGGACCAAGGTACTTGGTGAATACCCTTGGGGCAGTAGAAAGGCAAAAGGGCAAAGCAGAGAACTGAAATTACCAGGAAGCAAAAGAAAAATGCAAAAACTTCCTGAAAAGGGGATGGATGGGAATATGGAGATAAGGATCCTAGAGATCCAGAGAAACTTATACAAGCCTGAGGAAGCAAAAGAGGGAACAGAGTCTGAAGGAACAACATTCCAAAAGTGGGCAACTTCAGAAAAGTGTTTAAATGAGAGATTCTAGAATTGGTCTCCAAGTACCCTCTGTTCTGGGTACTAGAAACATCCTGGAGTAAACCCCCCTCTCCCTTTAGGACATGGGCACCTCTTGAATAGTACCCTGAGTCAAAAGGTCTTGAAATACCTCTAGAAAAAAAGGGAGTTGTTCCTAAGGAGGCTAAGGAATGCCCATAAAAGGGGGGAAGAGATTTCCATACCATGAAATAACCCTGGCAAATAAAAGACATAACTCAAAAATCCGGAGTAATCTGAAGCCAAACAGGAGGAAAGGCATGCAAAGAGAAAGAGAAACATGGCTGGGAAGAAACAGATAGTCAGATAGCACCTGGTTTATCTGGAAAGGAAGACTTCTGAGTTATAGAAGTCTGAATAACCTTAGCAGAAGGACCCACTTGCTATGTTCTTTGCTCTTAGGAAGAGGGTGAGATTGTCTGTGAACAAAAGCTGGCTTATTGGGTAATTTCTCTGAAATTTAGGAACAGGTGAAATAAACACATGTTTGGGTTCCTATAAGGCCTTCTCCTTATCCTGAATGGACTTAAAGAGATTAGCAGCAGTTCCCCAGAGAAGTAGTTAATATCAAGTGGGGCATCCATCAACTTAGCCTTGATATCGTCAGACAATGGCTGAAGCCAAAGCCAAGAATACCTCCTCATCACTGACCCAAAAGCAGCAGCCCTAGAAGATGCATCTACTGCATCATAACTACGTATGATGGAATGACGGATCACCTGTGAGGAAGTCCCTAACATGGAAACAGCAGACGTTTTACCCTCAGAGTCTGGAAGGTCAAAAATAACCTGACAAGCCTGAGATAGAAGAGCCAACACATACCTGGATATGTGGGTCTGATAATTAATAACCAGAAAAGCTAAGGTAAACCTTCTTACCTAGCCTTTCCATGGTTCTGCTATCTTTATCAGGAGGCAGTAACTTGGGTGAAGGAAGCAAATGAGATTGCTTGTCAAAGGCTGTAGACACCAGTGAGGGATCAGCAGCAGGACACTTGCACAATAAGGTACAGTCCTCAGGCACCCCGATAAAACCTATCAGGTTTCTTGGGAGCAGGGGGCTGAGAATTAGGAGCTTTAGAGGCATTGGAAAATGCATCCAACAAAGTAGCCAAAACAGGAGGAATAGCAGAGGTTTTAGGGGATTCCATCTGCAGCAAGTCTTAGTACATGTTATGGATCTCAGAGACCTGAGCACAATCCCATTTAAAAAAGTTCATCATCCTGGAGACTGTTTCCCTAAAAGGAATTTCTTCAGAGGGAGTATCAGGACTGGTAGACTCCTCTTCCACTGATCCAAAGTCCAAAGAATAAGGAATTTAGGAAGAGTAAGCAAAGGATTCCTTATCAAATTCCAACTCCTCCTCAAAGGAAACCTGTTTCCTGGGTCTTTTAAGTGGAGTAGAGGACCAAAGGGGAGCTGGAACAGAAACCCCCTGAGGAGGTTTCAATGCCATCAAAGCATTAAACAAACCCTGAGTGAAGGCCTACCAGTCACTCTGTGGATCCCTAGGAGTAGGAGAAACATGTTTCATTTTTTGTTTTTTCCTTAATGTGATGTCTGCCATATAAAACATAGAAGGTTATGACCCAGAAGAGCATTCAATAACAGTAGTAGGGACTTCTTCCCTAACTAAAATCTGAGTAACACTCTAGGCCCCTCGGAAATAGTCAAACATGGTTCCACCTGAATGTCTGAAATGGACTTCTGCAAAGCCTCATCAGACATGCTGAAAGCTGGATCCTCACTGGCCTTCGACCCGGTCATGACAGACGAATCTGACAACAAAGCTAGGAGAACCTCCAGGTTCTCATTCACCTCGGGAGAAATGTCTGGCAGAGGCTGGACAGTGGAATTTTCTGGTCTAAGCTTTTTAACCTTCGTCCCTGATGGCTGACCCTCGGGGCAGGAAGTTCCTTCCATAGTATCTTTAGCGAGAAGCTTACATCACTGATTCTCCAGATACAATGCTAAGGAAGAAGGCTTACTACACAGAGTTTTCGGTACAAACGCTGGACAGAACAGAACATATGGTCATAAGAGGTGCCTAGGCAAACTAAACACCATTTCAGGTGATCTTTATGGAGAATCTGTCTCCCACACTGGCAGTTAGCCTTCTTGGGTGACATGAAACCCGAGAAGTAACCAAAACACAAGAAAAAAAGAAACCCAATGGAGCACTTATCTGCAATGGCTTGGAAACCAGCAACAAAATGTAGGTGCTCAGACCAATGATGGAGAGATGGCATTCAGACTAGAGGCAAAGAAGTTCTGAGGATGGTACCTCTGGATGTCACCTTTATGCCCTACACTACACAAAGAGCATACGCGTGATGTACTGTATACTGGCCAGAGGTCAGGCTGCCCTAGGCAGGGAATCCCAGATGTAAGGAATACTGCAAATTGACATGAAAGGACATCTTGCGATATCTGTAGAGATGGAATGTGGGATTTGAGCCCATAATATTGGAAGGCCAACCACAGCACCATTATGCCAGATGATCAGAAAGCAAAACCCAGTAAAGCACCCTTCTGAAGATTAGAGCCCTGGTCTCCTGCATCTTATTTCGAGACATTGCCCACTAAGCTAATTCTAGTTTACTACTCGCAAATAAAACATCTGATACTTTGAAGAGTATATTTTCTCTGTTTTCTTTAATGGGGGATCCAGTTCAAGATGCATCAGAGAACTTCATTTTATAATGTTCTAGTACTTCCTGAGCAAACAAAAATGTTTGCTGTGTTCAAATGTTAATATTTCAGTTGGAAGAACTTTGCAGAACATTTAGGGTTCTCTGCAAACTATCTAGCAAGCTGAACCTCAAGAAATTCATGCAGCACTTTTAAGAATCATTGGACAGAAACTCAGTGATACACCAAGACCTACAAAGGACCAAGCAACAAAACATAGTATTGCTTCACAAAATAAATCGACCATGTTGCCAAATGATGTCAGGCATCAATTATTTTACAAAAAAATAAAGTCTTCTCATTAACTGTAAGCAAATGAATGAACTGGTGTTAAATTTATTCAGTTTCTGCTTATATAAAAAATAAATAAATAACCCCACATCACATGCTTAATATAAGTAATGCCACTCAGTATCAGGCCTTGTTAGACACAGGGCTATATGGTTTGCCAACTGCAGTATTATTGTATTATTGACACCTAAGTTCTCATAACTCTGATTGCTTATAATGTCGAATCAAAATTTGGCTCTGATGATTTTTTAGCTAGACTAGCAGCGTCTCTGTGGTTATGAGATTTGGAAAAAAGAGTGATTTTTTTTCAGTTCAAATTTTCCTTTTTCTTACAATTGTCAGAAATTAAACTAAGATGGGCTAACTTGGAGGTGGAAGTTTATAACCTGCTTCTGAGGCCTTGCATGGGGCCTGCTTTTTGATCAAGTGCATGTACGTATGTCTTTCAGCACCAATAGCATGCATTTTACTAGATATCTATTTTGTAAATCACAGATGTTTCACTAGAATCATATCATACACTCTTTTGTAAAGTATTCTATTATCAGAAGAATGCTAACCATTCATGATGCAATTGGTTGCAACTTGTTGTGTCTTTTGGTTTTTCCTGGTTAGGGGTCGCCACAGCGGAATTCCGGTCCTCTATTGATTGGCAGTAGATTTTTACGTGCCAAGTTGCCAGCCCTGACGCACAACCTTCAATGAAGGTATGCCCATTCACGCATGTCTCCACACAGAAGATGCTCTAGCTGAGAACTGAACAGGACAACGTCTTACTGTGAGGCAACAACGCTACCGCAGCACCACCAGATGCAATTGGCTGCAACTAATGTTTGTATTTTATATTGAATATCTGTTTTGCAGCATGTTTGTTTTGTAGACTTTCTGTTCCAATAACGATCTGCCTATATGAGACTAGCCTTGATAACAAAACTGAAAAAACAAAAATAAACAAACCCCGAGCCACTAGCATGAACGCCACAGTGAAAAAACAAAGAAACTATAATCTCTGTATGGCCAAAGTAGCAACTCAAGAAAATCTGAGTGAGGCAATAACTGATTACTGGGCACACGAGTAGCTTAGAATAGTAACTTTACTTTCAGGTTTGGCACAATTTACTTTTTAACCAGCTATAATTTCATGAAAACAGGATAAACTCCTTCCAGGATGAAGGTCAGGAGTATTTCTAGTGAGAACTTGAAACAATTTCTTTCTCACCACTAGCCACACTATTCTAAATGAAAGCAGTGCTTTGTCCTAAAATATTCTTTCACTGTCATGTTAGAAATCACACCAATTAGAAGTATGCTTGCTTCTGTTCTTGAATATTGCTGCCAAGGACTCCATGGAAACAGGTGTTGTCTACAGAGTGATTGTGGTTTGTGGCTGCAAATGCTTATGTCCATAAAATATGCAGTCATTATTAATTTTAAAAAATTGTTTATTTTAATTATGCTGAATTATATAGAATTTATGTTGCATTATAACAATGATAAAACGGTGGCAGTTACAGGAACAGATGTCATTGTCTGCACCTTGGCACTTAACATTTGGAACATTTAGTTACCTCTAAGGTAAAGTTCTGAATAGCTACAACACAAATTCCTTCCAAAAACTAGTTCTTAAAAGAGATCAGAATTCAAGATAGCCTGAATCATCAGTGCTGCTCTTCTGCCAAAACTGCTCTCGCCTTCTGGAAAACACAAACAACTATAATTGGCAATAAAGGAGGAAACAAATGCAACATGAAAGCCCTGGCCTTTGACAACAAAGTATGCACTGTGCTGTGATGCTGTTTGTAACCAGCCAAAAAGCAAAAGTCAGTCCAAAGTAAAGCAAAGTTTATAAAAGCACAAGAAGCAGATGACAAACAGGAGGGGGCATTTATGTAAATCTTTGAAGACTTGCCCAGTAAGGTCTTTTGTAAATATTGCAATGTTTTTTTTTCCTTCAGTATTAAAACAAACTTTACCAGTCACAATATTTAAATGTTTTTTTTTTTGTATGTAAAAAAACAGTGTCCTAAATACTGGACATAAAAACACAAATGTGTAAAAGCTGGTATTAATGACTTAGTTCCAGTTGTTTCCAATAAAGCTAAACAGGTTACTGATTTAAATATTATTAGCTTTTCAAATACAAGGCAGCCCACTGGGTTAATGACTGGACAAATGACGTAAGTAATGTGCAAAGTTCAAGCCCAAGGAATAACCAAAAGTATGATGTAGCTCAGGTTAAATCTGCGGTGGTGGTGCTACGGTAGCGTTGTTGCCTCACAGTAAGACGCTGACCGGTTCGACTCTCAGCTAGAGCGTCTTCTGCGTGGAGACATGCGTGAATGGGCGTACCTTCATTGAAGGTTGTGAGTTATGGCTGGCAACTCAGCATGTAAAAATCAACTGCCGCTGTGGTGACCCCTAACCGGGAAAAGCCAAAAGACACAACAACATGCTGTAGCTCAGGTTAATGTTGCTAGTAACATACCAGATTTTCAGAATTTATATAAAGGTTATGATATTTGACTTTATTCCAAGTTGAAAAGGACAGCAAACCATACATTTCATTACTCATTAAAAAAATGTGGCACAATGTGCTACTTGATACAGGGGCTTCAGCTTCAATTACAAACAGACCTCGACCAGAGGACTCAAGTACAGTTTTTACTCTATCAAGGTTAAAAGGGTCAAAGGTAGATGCAGCCAGCAGCAAGCCTTTAGAGATTACATTTTTAAATAAAGCCAATCAGCCTGAAAAAAAAATTACAGCAAAATTCTTGTAAAATCCCCAGTGTGACAGTACCATTTTAAAAATGGACATTATGTCAAAATTAGAGGAGTTGTGTTAAATATTGTAAAAAATAAAGATGCTATAATATCAGTTTGCCTAAAGACTTGCAAAGGTTTATTAGCATCAAATGTTTATCTGATGCAGAAAAATGTAAATAAAGTCAGCACAGTAAGCAATGCTGTTAGTTTATAGTTGTTAAAGCTGCATTTCATGCAGAAAAATGTAAATAAGGTCAGGGCAATAAATAATACTATCAGTTTATAATTGTTAAAGACGCAAATGTTATTGTAAAGACCTAATACTAAATACAATCAAAAACTTTAGCTACCTAGCCTTGCACAAGAAATGAAAAGAAGAGGTTTAAGAGGCCTAACTACAAAGAGGACACAAACATTAAAGCAGGCCTTCCTTTACCTCATCAGCGACTGGAACAATGCAGAGCAAAATTTGGCAAAGAGCCGTGGGGCAAAATTTGGCTGTCTATGTGTTTCAGTTATTTCTTCAATGTTTGTTTAAGATAACTTTATAAGTGGTCTTGAATATATGAATATACAAATTAAAGCAAGTATTTATGTTTTCAAACAATTATACAACAATAGTACTAAGTTTCAGTTTATCTATGTTCAGGCAATGTTCTCATGTTTTCAGGTTCATGGTAGCTTTCAGTCTATCTGTGTTCAGATAGATTCCATTTTATTTCTGTTCAGGTAACACTGTCAAAATGTTTTCATGTTTTCAAACAACTGTGCAATAGTACTAGTTTCAGTATATCTATGTTCAAACAATAATGATTTGGTTCTCAGAATATAACATGTACCGGTTTCAGTTATGCTTTTATCTGTGTTTTGGTAATACTGGCAAAAGATATTCTTTTAGTATTAGTTTAGTTAGTTTCGAAATATACACAGCTATCTAAATGTTTATTATATGCTAATGTAAATATCAGTCAAGTTTCAGAATATAACATTCATATTCAGTTATGTGTTCAGTGTAGTACATTTCAGTCAAATCACAAAATACTTCTCATTATTTAGTCATTAGTAAAGGGTAAAGTGACAGCCTTATTTGTAAGAGGCTTATTACATTAGTCAGTCATTAGTTAGGGGTAAAGTACAGACAGCCTTATTTGTAACAGGCTTATTACATTATTCAGTCATTAGTTAGGGGTAAAGTAACAGAAGTATTTTTTTACAGGCTTATTAAAATAGTTATCTAAAGAATAGGTAGTAATAGTTATTCAATGCACTCAAGGCATAACAGGGCAGACTTCATTTAACTTGTTTACAAATTATAGTGCACTTTACATAATTATTGTACATTAGTCAAAAATTAAGGACACTAACAGACAATGCAAAGGTATGGACGTAAAATACAGAAAGTATAGGGTTTAGTAAACTATTATAGCTCATAAATATTCATAATAGTTAAAAAAGTAAGCAGGGAAAGACAGTGCTGATACTTTCCCTACAGACATTAAACAACAGTTGCAGGAAGCTGTTCATAATTTAGAGGCTGATATGCTTAGATTGAAACGGTTGTCTACACAAAGACTGCATTTTGAAGTATGTCTTAAAAAGAATATAGTACCAAGAGGCCTAAGAGTGCTGAAGATGCCGACCTATGGCGATCAGTACCCTGAGCTTCTTATTAAATGGCAGAAGTTAAATCTTGAACACAGTATGAAGTATATGCAGCTTCTTTTAGACTTTTTTAAACCTATAGAAGATGAACTAAAACAGTCAGTTATGATTCAACAACATGATATTAGCACCAAATATCCAGAGATTTTAGCTGAAAGAGCAGTTTCCAATATGCTGGATGGCATCATGGTCTATGAAAGATGACTTATACATCAAAAGAAAGACAAAATAGACAGGGATGTATGAGATTATCGCACATCTCATGTGTTTACTTGGCCTAGAGTTCAGCACAATCCTACGAACATTGTGACAACAAATAATAGCATGCCCCTACCAACTAAAGATAGTCATATACTACCTAATACTGTACCAGAACAAACATCATGCTTGCAAGCTTCTGTTACATCTATTAATTCTCACCCAGGGTTCTCCAGTGTTACAGGAATAAATTCACATAATAATCTGGTTACACATAAACATTTGGTTACAGCTCAAGTACATATAGACGGTGGTTGTGAGAGCATTGAGCCTACAGTGGGTCCTGTAGTACGCTCTAAGACAACTAAGAACACTGCCTTGAGTGCCTCACAACTACCACATGAAACAATTTTTCCCCAGTTTCCCCTTCCCATATCCATGGGGAGGGGGGACAGACGAGATCGGTCTGCCAGTCGAGGAAGGCAGAAACGCAAACTATCCGGGGAAAGGATACAAGGACAGACACTCAAGAAAATGTGGAACAAATGAACACTGACTTAGTATGGAATATTTCGCATCGACCTTTGGATTCGTATGAACCTGAACTGTTAAATAAAGGTTTAACATTTATTCCTAGTGTAAATAGTAGAATCACTGATGTACTAACAGATTTGAAACTGTTTAGTAGAAATGTAATGCTTAGATACCAGTTTGGTAATAATTTCAACAGTGTACAACCATCACTGAGAAAATTGAGTGAATATGTACCTCAAAATCACCCTTTATTAGAGGCCTTCTACATAGTTGTAGAAGATGATGTATATCAGTTATTTGCTACTCGAACACACAGTTCACATAAGCCATATAATTTGACTTTCCAACAAAAGCAGGCGTTGAATAGGCTTAGAGCAGATAAAAATGTAATTTTTAGACCAGCAGATAAAGGAGACCCTTTGGTTGTAATGGATTTCTTACATTATCACAATAACATGTTGGATATGTTAGCAGATGAGAGGTATTATAAGACTATATCTGAACAACAGCTTCAGAGTATCATTTATAAAATGACAGATATAGTTCATGACTTGCAAGTTAGTCAGTGCATTGACCAGGAACTGGCGAAATATTTATTTGTGGAGTACCCTATGATACCAAGTATACATGGCATCCCCAAAATACATAAACATGGCACAAACCCCCCCCATGAGACCTATTGTTTCAGGAGGCGGTTGGAGCACTGAGCGTTTCTCGTTATATGTAGAGAAACATTTAAGACCTGTTGTTGAACAAAATGAGTATATCCTCAGGGATACTAAACAATTTCTAGTAGAATTATATAAGTTCTTTAAGAATACTAATATGTCTCAAAATATGTATTTTGTTACTATGGATGTCCAATCGCTATTTACCATCATACCTAATAGAGAGGGGGTCGAGGCCATAAAAAAGTATTTGATGCTACACGGTGAATATACTGAAAAACATATTGACTTGATTTCTATGTTTATGGAAGTCATCTTAGAGAATAACGTGTTTATATATGGAACTGATGTATATATCCAACGTGATGGCGTGGCTATGGGCACTTCCTGTGCCAATAGCTACGCCAACATGTTTCTAGCTATGTGGGAGGAAGATGCCTTGTTTCCTTGTGATTTACATGCCTCCCACGTATGCTTTTATCGTCGTTTTGTGGACGATGTCTTTCTTGTTTGGCAAGGTAATCAACTCGAACTTGATAGATACATGACCTTGGTCAATGGGCTGACCTCATACTTGAAATTTACGTATCACCACTCTTTACACCGCATAGACTTCTTGGATGTTTATGTGGAGAGGGTGCTGGAAGAAAAAGTGAATACTGGTGTGTATAGGAAGAAATGCTATAGGAATGGCCTCCTACATAGGACAAGTATGCATCCACCTTATATATTTCGGAATATCATTAAAGGTCAGGGTATGAGAATTTCTAGGCTTAATGCCACACAAGAGGGTTACCTGAATGAACTAGATAAATTTAAACTGAGACTTGCTCAAAGGGGTTACAAGCCGCATGAAGGTGATAGAACTATAGAAGAAATACACAGATTAAGATCAAATAGAGCGGCACCCTATTTCTTTGATTATATACATGAACCCATAGTTGGACAAGTAGACAATGAGCAAATAAAAATACAAATGTATTACACTAATGACAGGAAGGACATCACTGATATCATTTATAAGCACTGGTCGATTCTCACCAGCAACCAGGAGATTGGGTCATTGGTGGGCATCACTCCTAAGTTCCAGTATAAAAATAGGAACAATCTTAAGATGCTACTTTGTCATCGCCATGATGGTCGAGAAAAAGTGGCCTTGTTGGGAACTCACCCTTGTAAATAATGCCAATATTGTAAGTACATATGTGAAGCGAATACTTTTGAGCACCCAGATACTGGTCAGATATTCACGTTTAAAGTTGATGCCACATGTAATACAGCTAACTTGGTATACTTAGCTATGTGCCAAGAATGCCAAGCTTTGTATGTTGGTAAGACTAATAGGGCATTTAAAATTAGGATTAGAGAACACTTATATGCCATTAGGATTGGACATAGTAACAATGCATTGGCTAAGCATGTAGGCCAATAGGGTAACCAACACAGCTTTACTTTTATGGCTATAGATAGTGTCCTGCCAATATTAAGACAAGGGAATATTTGTAACACTACTGAGAGAGTAGAAGTTAATTGGATGATTCGCCTTAGAGCAGACAAAGGCAGTGGCCTTAATGAACGAACTTCCATTCGACCAGTGTTAAGAGCCAGATGCCTTAAATAAGCACTATTTACAATAGTAACAACCCGTATATCTATGTTTAGTTAGGTTTTAGTGTAAATATATAATGATAGGCTTTTATAAATGCCTTTAAAGTATTTTAAAGATATTTGTTATAAATGTGCGTAATTTGTCAATTGCTGACTTTTTTAACTTGTGTCCTTGACGATTAGCGACTTCTACTAGTTTTGTGAATATTGTTTTGTATGATTAGCATACTTATAATGTTTTTGATAGTTTTATACATGAATGGTATATGTAGAATAACACAGTTTAATGTATCTATAGTACATACTGGAAACATTTTATTTAAATATTTTATTCATTGAGCTTCATGCAACAGTTAATGCTTCTAAATGCTGTAGAAATTATTATTATTTAGATATGCTTTTCTAGCAACAAACATTATATATTAGTATGTTTTAGTAAGTATTGAATGATGTGTACCTAGTAAATTCTTTACAGATATGAATTTACCCTATCTAATATAGAAATGTTATGACACTGAACCTTCCTTAATGAAACTTTCAATAATCTGGTTTGTATCACTTTAAAGTTTTATAAGATGAAACACATGACTACTATAAAAGGAGCAGACTGATTTTTTGAATGTTAACGGTCTGAGGAAGCAAATGTGAAAGCGCTTACCGACAACAATTTTATTAAATAAATTCTTTTGCTTTTACATCTAAGCTTGGTTCTTGGAAAACATCCCAGTTGCAGATACAGGAACTTTATGAATGGACTATTGAGAAGCCTTGGTTACCTCTCTGCCTTTATATTTGGCTTGTTCTTTACTGTTTGGTTTCTGAACAGAGGGGGATTTACACCGTTGGATACGAACTTTTGGTTATTAAATAAAATGTATAGACACACGCTAACACAAAATATGATAATTATGCTTCAAGACCAATTATAAAGTCATCTTTTTAGTGCAGATTTTAATCAGTCTTCAGAAAATAGGCTATACAATATATGAAAGAAAAAAAAGTGCCAAGGAGGGGATTCCTCTATATCCAATGCAGTAAAAGAAAATTAAGATAAAAGGTATAACTGAGGTGAGCCAAGTGGTCTCAACGGTTGAGGAAAATCTTGCAAAAATCCAAAACATGCAGGAAAATGCTGATAAAAGGGCACAATGCAAAGTTGACAGTCCAGTTCCAGGAGTAAGGTTGTAAGCAGCTAATAAAGTACAACCATCAGCTACTAGGTTATGTAGGTTTTCAAAATATTTGGTATAAGTTTTAAAATCCACAGTTAAAAAAAACTATGTAAAGAAATTCAGGAGGAGTGTATAATATGTCTGCAGACTAACTCTACATTAAAAAACAGTGTTACCTTGGTCGCAGACAGTGCCAGTTTCAGAAAAAAGCATGGTTGTTGTTGTGTCTTTCGGCTTTTCCCGGTTAGGGGTCGCCACAGCGGAACTCCAGTCCGCTAATGATTGGTAGTTGATTTTTACGTGCTGAGTTACCAGCCCTGATGCACAACCTTCAATGAAGGTACACCCATTCACGCATGTCTCCACGCAGAAGACGCTCTAGCTGAGAATCGAACCGGACAGCGTCTTACTGTGAGGCGACAACATGGTACACTATAGAAATAAATTTTGCAAGACCTCTTCCTCCAGCAAAAGGGGGTTAAATAATGTACAAGTTTTAAATAGATAAAAATCAACTCATAAAGTTAAAAAAACTTCAATCTAAACAGGCCATAAATGCTCAAGTAACATCTAGTGGTCAAAATTAAAATTGCAAGTTTATTCATGTTATAAAGTTATTTCAAGTCATAAAGTTTAAAGACTTCAATCCAAACAGGGCATAAATGCTCAAGTGGCACCTAGTGGCCCAAATTAAAATTGTAGGTTTACCATTTTTTTTTTATCTTAATTTTCAGATTATGAGTCAAGCAGCATAAAGCTAAATACAGTAGTTAGCAATATAAATGTAAGGTAACTACAGACGTAGGTCTAGTAGAGTTTCATAAGGGACCTCAAGGGCAACTGTTAGATTAGTGATTTCCATTTTAAAGTAGTTATTAGACATTAGACAGGCTAAAGGGTAAAATATTTATGTTTCATTTATGCATAAAAGACAGTTAAGCAGAAAGGAAAATAACATTGCTGGCCAAGCATGGAAGACAGTTTATTAAAATCACTATCTTTCCCTGCTATTTCAAATGACTAAATTACTGTACTGTTCTAAAAAAAAAAAAAAAAAAAAAAAAAAAAAAATATGAATATATAGCTTAGGCTATTTGTTTTTTACCTGTTTTTTTTCGCTGTATTTTCTACTACACTAAAATGTATGCATTGTTGCTTAAATGTTTAACCTTGTTTTAATTGTGGAGCTTTTCTCCCCGGGCCTCCACTGAAAATGGAAATTATCCAGCTGGACTAGCCCGGTCAACAAATGTAAAATAAAATAAAATAAATAAATAAAAAAAAAGATAAGCATAAAGTGTTCAGACAGAATGTTCTTTTCTCAAGGGAAAGATACAATCTTGTCAGCTACAGAATGTTCTTTAATGGAATGTTGCACATACAAGACAAAGTCTGAGACCAAGGTTAGAAGAAATAAATAAATTACTGGACTGAAGCAATATAATATGTTGTGTTCAAGACAGCAGTTCAGTTAAGGTTAATAAGTTAATTTGACCTGTTGCTTCAGAGAAGATGTCAAACACTCGAGCCTGTGTACAGAAAACAAGTTATCTAAAGACTATGTCAGTTTACGTTGTTCAGAACAATCAGAATATGACATGCAGCAACTTGAATTGATTGTCAGTACTGTTAATGAGGACAGTATTCAGATATTGTAATCATCTAATAAAACCTTATTAAATGAACTACAGTGTTTGGAAAATTCAATCTAAAAAGTGCACAAGACCTGGTCCATAAAGGAGAGACTGGCACCTGTTCAGCACAACCTTGGGTAATTAAGACTTTCATTTCTCAGTCTCATTGCATACAGTAATCTCAATGTTTTACACACAACACCAAATTACACACTGCATGTTATACGCCCTTCTGTGTACATTTGTTTTCACAAAGGCCATGCTAGAGTCTTTACCTTCTGTTGAAGAATAACTTTGCTGGTTTAACACTGGTTGTTGTATGCATGGCAATAAAAGATACAAAAATAAATGTATCTATCATCTGTTGCAGGGTTTTATTACAGGAGCTCAGATGTTTAATTGCCTTTCTGGATGTTTATACTAGCCCATTTGTAGCTGGGTTTTGGAGAATGGACAAATTCCTTAATGCTATTGTGTTTCACAAATGTTTTCAATTCTTCTGAAAAGAACCATTTACTATTATCACCAGCAATTTGCTGAAACAGGCAATTTCATGCAAGCATTGTGATGGCAGTGTCTTTTCCGATGTCACAAACTCCACCTAGTTGACTATATACCTTTAGGAGCACTTCTACTGCAGTAAGGGTCAACGAGTTTAAGTAAGGACAACAAAGTGAATGTGAATACACTGGTGTGATGCAACTAGTTATTCCAAGCATGAAGGGATGCAAGTTATGCAGCATTTTGAACCATTTGACATATACCACACCTCTGAGCTAAGCCTTCAGTCCTTTGTGTCAAGCCAATGCAAAAAAACACCACCTATTTATGGCATGGCAGTCTTCCTGTTCAACTCCTGGCTTGACAAAAATTCCTGTATTCTAAGCTATGCTATCCCTCACCTTATCCAAGGAAACTAATCTGATATATCTACAGCCTGTGTGTCTATTATTCAGTCTCCCAAACTGCTTACTTTACTCTCCCCCTTCCTTACCACTTCCTACTCTTCTCACGACCCTCCTTACTTTTATTACACTTGCTATCCCTTTCATTTTTGCCTGATTTTTTTTCTGTCCCTTTTTCTTTCCTCACCTTTCACATCTTATCCCTTCCATATATCCCCTCAACCCAATATAAACCTTACACTGACACCTTATAGCCTCTTTTCAAGACAATAATCCTAAATCTTCTTACTCAGCCTTCCTATTAATCAGCTTATCTACCAATTATCTGTTTCAGCCTCTACTAAATCCAATGCATGATCCGACCACTTATTGTGGTGTCATTACTATCTGTTTCTCTGGTGTTGCCTCTCATATTTGTCCTTTTACTTTGCTCCTTCTCTGCAGTCACTTTCACCACCTTGCTACCTTAATACTTTTTTTATTTTAACACCATGCTCATGTAAATTTCTTTCCTTCCACTTTCTTAGTTTTGAACCATTGTTCTACTCGTGTATTAGATTGTACTCATGACACAGAAAACATTTAATCTATTAATATAGACTGCCATCTTTTGTAAAACTCTGTTAATGTTTAACTTTGCATTCTATTTGCATTCATTCTGTTAAAAATGCTTAAAGTAACTAACTTTTCTTGTCTGATTTTTGAACCTTTTGCATGTGCCATACTTGGAGTTTTTCTTCCCGGGCCTCCATTGAAACTAGGCAACTTATGCCCAAATGGACAATTCTAGTAAGTAAATGCTAATAAATGATAGCTAAATAAATAAACTTCAGCAACGGGCATCATTTTTACCATTCTAGGTAGCATTTCACAGTATTTTCCATTGTGGAATGCAATTTTGCTACAAGTTCCATCCTAAAATGACATAATCAGATTCCTTGACATAAAGATGGTTGAAACTCTCTAGCAGTAAAAGTACGGCTACATAAATTACCACTCCAAGGCCATCACTTACAGACTAATTCATACCCTTATGACAGTAATGAGTCCGTCTCTCTGTGGAATGGCATTTATCATGAGTAACCACCATGGTTGTTGATACTTCAGGGTTTTCATATGGCAGGCATGACAGTCTATGTCTGCTTTATTTGTTTAACTTATTTATTTATTACTTCTTCAGCAGGTAAGTGGACTGGTCTACTGACCCCTATTCTGCCATGACCCAAGCTCAAACAGCAGAAAATACATCATGGTGTTTCACTCAACAATATTATACACTAAATGAGTACAGAGCAAAATTCAGAACATAATAGTTTAAGCAGACAGGGTAAAATTAAAAGATGCAGTCAGAATTAATTGAGAAAAAATATATACGAAATGCAAGCCAAAATATGCACAAAATATAGCACATTCACACATATAATACATAAACTCCTATATGCATGTGAAATATTTGCACATAAGATGACACATTCCTAGGCTGACAAAGGTTTATGAAATGTATTCTAGTATCTATGATATGTGATAAGTTACCTAATCATTGTCCTGGTAGCAGCTGCAGGTAGATTCAGCAAAGCGATATTCTTTAAGTTCATCTTTGAAGCCATTAATGCTTTATACATTTCTGATATCTGTAGCAGATGGTTCCAGTTGGCAGGTACCTGTCTAGAGTTTCCTTGTATTCAGCATCATATGAATGCCCCTCTAGGAACAGGTAGTAACCTGTCTGTAATCATCAGAAATAACCTCCTTTTTAGCTGAATATAGTCATCAGTGAGTAGTGATCTGTGACCAACATGAAACTTGTCCTGTATTGTTTAACAGTTAATTTTCCTCTCCAGACCTTGTTAAAAGGCGTCTTTTTTAAGATTTAAAAACTGACCTTTAAGCAAAGGCTCTCTGTACCATCATATTGTTCTCATGCAGCACAGAAGCACCTGTCCCATAATCCCATAGCATCACACTCTAATCTAATCAGCAAAAAATACATGAAACTGACTAAGCTCTTTCTCGCCATAAAGATATGCTTGAAGTCTTCCATCCATTCTCATTCAGATATATTCAGTAAAAGTTCATTTACTAAATTGAATATTACAAGGTTCAGTAGAAACTCATGGTACCTTTTTACCAGTCATACATATAACCTCAATTATGACACATTCTGAGGCCTACTTATTTTTAACAGTGTTAAGCTTATCTTCCAGTTTACACAGTCAACCACATGACCATATCATACTTGAAAAAAAAAAAAATCACACTTGCTCTATTTTCTTGCAGTCTGTTCTCTTTTCAGCAAATCCTAAACCCCATTTAGGATGTTGAGGTACTTGTTGTCTTACTTACCTGTCACTACAGTCTTGTCAAGGTAGCATTAGATATTAGAAATCTCTTGAAGTTCCCCATCTATTACCTGTTGCCAAATGACAGGTGCAAACACCACTTCAAAAATCAGCCAGCTATAGTGGAAGAACCTATATGTATAGCAACTATTTAGAAATCACTTAAAAGACTCATCATTTCCATTTAGAAGTCTGTCAGTGCCTTGAATGAATGAGAAGATATATTCTGTTTTGGCAAGGAAAGGTAAGCTATCCTTAATAATGCACTGACAATGATTTTAAAACCTCTTCTAATATTTATTTATTTTAATTTGTTAACTGGGGTAGAGTACATGTCACAAAAGATCAGTTTTAGCCTCAGCCTGGAGAAAAGTAAATAAGGAAAGGAAAGAAACAACAGCATGTGTATATATTATAATATAGTGAACTAAATCATGATGAGTATACATTACAGACAGAAGCAATCACTATATACAGTATGGAGAGGAGCAGTCACACAAGTGAAACAATATACAAAAGTATACAAAAGTGTATACATGTATGTATATGTTCATAGGTATGTGCTAGGCTAATGGCCCTGGAGCCTATACAAGCCTAGCCTAAGAAATTCCCTGGCATCATGCCACCTGAAGTTAGTTCCCAGTGCCCTTGTAAAGCAAGGCCACTGAGGTGATCCCCAGGGTGACTGCCACTCGAAGTTAGTTTCCCGCGCCCCTGTCAAGCAGGGCCATTGAAGTGATCCCCGGGTTGAACTTCCTATTGCCCATCCACTTGTCAAGATTTCTCTTGAAAAGGGCCAGTGAAGTGCTCTGCTTGAAGTGAATGGGGAGTTTGTTCCAGAGTATAGGAAGTCACTGGGTTAGGAACCTATCCCTCCAGCATATTCTGTTAATGGTGGTAATGAGGTTTAGGTCCCTAGAGCGTGTGGCATGGAGGGATTGGGATTTCCTTAAGTGGAGCATATTTAGCAGCTCTGGGTCAGACATGGCCTTGTAGATCAAGCAGAGATCACCTCTAAGTAGACGATATGAGACCGAGTATGGCTGGAGTTTTTTGAGTCTGTCAGTGTAGGGCATATGTCTAAGGCCTAAGATCCTCTTAGGTATTTTTGTGGCCTTTCCAGTTGTTGTAGGTGTCTAGCAAGGTACATATCATATTCAATAATAGATCTAATGACGGATGAGTAAAGAGGGACTATGACCTATTTCTTTCTGGATGAGAAACCTTTTGTAATAAGATGTGCTACATAGAAGGACTTTCTGACCACAGTGGTGATGTGGTTATCAAACGAGAGGTTACTATCAACCTGTCTCCCCAGGTCTCTTATCACACCTTCAGTGTTTAGCGGATTACTGTCTAAGTGGTAGTTCATGGGCATCGAATTTTTCTCAAAGGGAATGACAATGCACTTTTTGGCATTGAGCTTGAGGCCATGGTTCTTGCACCAGTCAGTGGTCTCAGTGAGACCTTGTTGTAGGATGTCTACATCCATAGGAGAATCTATAATTGCTCCCAATTTACAGTCATCTGTGAACTTGATTAACCAGAGCCACTTTATGTTGGCTTGGACTTCAGAGAAGTAGCTGCCAAACAGGAGAGGACCCAAGACTGATCCCTACGGAATGCCACTTGCAATTGGTCGGTAGTCAGATTTAAAGTCCGCTACTTTTACAGTGTGGGTTCTATCAGTGAGCCAGTTGCTGAACCATCTTGTGACATAAGGGTTTATGCCTAGTTTAGTGAGTCTATCTATGATTCCTGAGTGAGGGATGGTGTTGAAGGCCTTGGCAAGATCCAGGTAGGCTGTGTGCACTACCTTGCCCTCATCCACAGCTCTGGTGACAGACTCAAGGAAGTCTATCAGATTGAGCAGGCATGATCTGCCTTTCACAAATCCAAACTGCATGGGGTCCAGAGTTTGGAGATTCCCTATGTCCCTTTTGATAAGGTCCATGATGAGGCACTCCATGGCCTTACATATCAGACTCGTCAGGCTGATGGGACAGTAGTTCCCAGGGTCTGTGGTCACTCCCCCTTTTGTGGAGTGGGATGACCATAGCAGGGCGCCATTCAGCAGGAACAAAGCCTGAGCTGAGGCTGTGATTGAACATGGTACTCAGGTGTGGTGCCAGTTCATTTTGTAGTTCATGTAGGACACAGCCCGGGATATTGTCAGGTCCCATGGAAGTTGTATTCTTGACTTTGGACAGTATGGTTTTTACCTGTGTAGCCATGATAATAGGGACTTGGCATTCCTCAGGTATTGTGATAGGCCCTTTAGGGGGTCAAAGGGGTGTAAAGTTCGCACTGAACCTGTCGGCCAATATGTTGGCAATATCTTGTGGTTCTATATATGTATTGCCATTGTGCTGTAACTCAGAGCAGATCTGAGACTTACCATGTATATTCTTGACATAGCTATAGAATGCCTTGTGGTTGTCTTTAGAATCTGCAGCAATTTTGTTTTCATAACAGGCTTTAGACAATTTGATAAGGGATCTCAGTTTTTTGCTGAGGCTAACAAGGGAATTTTTCCAGTCTTGAGATTTTACTCTTTTCTGCAACAGTTTTTTTCTTCTGTTGTAGAGTTTGTTGATGGTAGGGGTCCACCAGAATGGCTTCCTTTTTTTGGAGGAGAACATCTTGGTTCTGTTTGGTACAGCCCATTCCATGCACATGTGTATGTGCTCATACAGTGCACTGGTGCACGATTCAGCAGTCATACACCTATTTTTCATTTGCATGGGTATCATGAAGTTTGCCACCTCTGTTTTTGGAAGCCCAAAGTTGGCTTTGGAGAAGTTTTTTATAGTGGTTTCCTTTAATGGAGGTGTGGGTGGGATGTGGATGACCATGGTGATAAGCTTGTGGTCAGATCTGACTAGGGAGGAATTGATTTCAGGTATAGAGCAATAGTCACCCATGTTGGTAATGAGCAGGTCAAGGATGTTTCTACCCTTGGAGGGGGTAAGTATGAATTGGTCTAGGGTGCTGGAATTAATGAATTCCAGAAACTGTTGAGCTAGTGAGTTGGTACTTGAGTAATTTTCCTAATTAATGGAGGGGTAGTTAAAGTCTCCCAGTATAAGGGTATTGGGTGGTACCTTAATATTTTCCAGTGTGTTTAGGAATGTGGAGTGAGACTCTTAGACCATGGTGGGGGATCTATAGCAGGCTACAACCTGGATTGCAGTTTCCCCCAGTGTTAGCTGTACCTGAAGTATCTCAGATGCTTCATGTTGGGCTATTTGTCTGGAGGTGTGCATATGTTTTATGAATATTGAGACACCTCTGACTTTAGTGCTTCAGTCCGGAATAGGGGGCTGAAAGGTGTGGTAAGAATTGTAGCCTGGTAAAGCTGGGGTGTTCTCCTGGGCCTTGAACCAGGTCTCGGTCACTGCACAGAAGTCGATGTTCTCTATTTTTAAAAGTGCTTCAAGCAAGTGCATTTTGAGATTTAGACTTCTAGCACTGAGTTGCATAACCCTCAGATTTTGTTTGCTTTTGACTGTTACGGGGGTAATTTTGTTTTCAGTACATTGCCTAAAAAAGGCACTACAGGGGCAGCAAGAGCTTTGGCCAGTATCTAGAATCCCAGGGGTGACAGGTGCAGGCCATATCTGGTGAAGCATCGAGGTCTATTCATCATGTCATCCTAGGCAGACAGATACTGGATTCCCTTAGAATGACACCAGAAACTTAGCCAATTGTTAAAGTCAATAATTTTCTGTTTGTACTGTGGCATCATTCTGGGTGATGGTAGGATGCTAGTCAGAGCCAGGGGCATATCTGCCTGGGCTACGAGATTGGAGAGCTCCTCTACATTTCTTTTCATGTAGTCCAGGGAGGTAGGTCCCAGGTCGTACACACCAACATGGACAATGACTGAGTCATATTTGTACTTGTGGAGCGACCTGAGTGTGTGTGTTGTGTGGCGGAGCCTGGCACCCGACAGGCAGCTGACCATTACTTTGTCCTTTTTTGCCTGGTGAATGGGACATCAGTGTGCCTTACTATTGAGTCACCCATGACTAATGTACTGGGTAAGTTGTTTTGCCTTAGGGGCTTTGGTTGTGTGGCAAACTGTTTGTGTGAACTATGTGTTACATGGTCTGTGATGGGATGCGGTGGTTGTTTGCATTTCTGCCTCGGAGGTCTCTGTTGTTTAGGCAGATTTTTATTGACAGCCTCTGCGAAGGTAGTTGTGTGTTTTTTGTTTCTATGTGAGGGCTGAGTTGGTGTATGTGCTGGTGGGCTATGTGTTGAATGTGGTGGTGTGCAGATGTTAATTGTCTCCTCCTGACTGGTTAATCCAGTCTTGGCTGCAGAGTGCTTGGCTTCCAGTTTGACTATATATGTGCATCTCTCAAAGGTCATAGTGTTGTGGGGTAGGAGGAGGGGGCTGTCTGTGTACATGAGGCAAGTGCTGCATTGCCTCAGGATGCCCAAGTTCACCAGGTTTGTAGGAGAAAGCACAGGGAACTGACCTTTAGACATGCCTGCTTTAATGCCCTATATAATTAAGTACTGGGGCTGTTATCTTATTCTCCTTTGTGGAGAGTTTTAGTGCTGATAGCAGTATACATGCTAGAATAAATGCTACAGTTAGTTTTTGAGCAAGTTGTTGTTGTTGTCTTTCGGCTTTTCTCAGTTAGGGGTCACCACAGCGGAACTCCGGTCCGCTAATGATTGGCAGTAGATTTTCACGAACGTCGAGGTGCCAGCTCGACGTTCATCCTTTAACGAAGGCACGCCCATTTACGCATGTCTTTCAAATGCCCACCCAACCGCGAGGAGGATATGCAGACTCCACACAGAAGGCACTCCCTGCACTCCAGCCTATTGCTGATCTTAAATTAACTAGTTTTAGTGCAAAAGTGTGAAAGCTAGCAAGATCTAAGGGAAAATTTGATTGCAGACTTTCTGGCTCTGGTAATAGTTTACCCTAGCTTAGTGGCACTGTGCAATGCACAAACTAGTGCAAACAAGGGTTTTTAAGTCAGAATGTTAAAAGGGATAGAAAGCAGCCCAAAACGGCCAATTAGATACAATTTCTGAGCTGGAAACCACTCCTCATGCACTAGACAGGCTGCTCAGTGCTTACCACTCCCACTGATAAGCAGAAAGACTTCCCTCTACGTGCCAGATTTATTTATTTTATTTATATTTATTTCATTGGACACTTGTTTACCAGGGTGGTCTGACTGGGTCTACAGAACCTGTTTTCAGCAGAGGCCCAGGGAGAAAAGCTCCACATACAGTACAATAGAAATACAGTAAAATCCAATCCAATACAAATTATATTAGAAATACTATACAAAAATAAGTTGAAAGAATAAACTATGTTACAAGATATTAAAATATATACTACACATTTAGATAATTCTATAGAGTTAAAACATTATAGATAATAATAGTCATTCTCGCCATACATGATGTAGACAGTGGCCAAAAAAATAGTACATAGGTAGTGCAATGTGTGACATTGACTGTAATAGCACATGCAAAATAGAAGGTTAGTTTCAGTTAGGAAAATGATAGCCAGAAAGTTAGTGATGCAGAAAGATAGTGAGAGAGTTAAGAAGAATAGAAGCAATATAGCCTGAGAAGTAGTTAATGGATCTGGTATAGAAACTGTGAAGGAGTTAGGAGAGCCTCAGGATCTTGCAGACTGTGAGGGAGTGAAGTGTGACAAAAGAGGAGGATGAGGCTAGTGTGGAAGAAGAGGATGATCTGAGCATTAGGCAGGCTTTATGCAGGAGCAGAGCCATGTATTTTTGAGATGATTTTTTAAAAAGGTTTTGAAATGGGTTAGGCCAGGCATAGACCTGGTAGCTAGAGGTAGTGAATTCCGTAGTATAGAGACAGAGTTTGAATACAGAGAGTGACCTGGTTTTCTTGTAAAGAGATTTTTGTCTTCTGATCATAGGGATTGATTTGGTGTGTAAGGTGTGACTAGACTGGCTAGTGCAGGGCAGCACTCGGCTTGAAAATAAGGTTGTGCAAGGTGGATAGGGGAATAAAGGTAGGTTGGTTGAGGAGTTCAAGACAGTTTAGTTCTAGTAGCAGTTTACAGTGATGTGTGTGATATTTAGAGTTTGTGGCAAATTTTGCAACATTGTTGTAGCAGTGTTCTATCTTGTTTAGGGTAAAAGTTTGTAAGTTAGTTAAGAGCGGGGCACCACAAAGAAGGGAGGGAAGTAAAAATGTTTTTGCAAGGGCAGTTTTGGTTGTTGCAGTAAAGAAATGTTTGTTTCTATATAACAGCCTCAGTTTTTTGATGTGTTTTCTTTATATTTTCCTGTATACGGCACTCGAATGAAAGTTTATTGTCAATGATGACTCCTAGAAGATTGGTTTCCTGCACTATTTCTATGACAGTGTTGTCAGATGCAAGGATGTTGAAATCATTAGTGACAGGGGAGGTGTTTTTGGGATGAGAGAGTACTAGTTTTGTTTTCTTTGGGTTAAGAAAGAGTTGGGCATTTCTTAGCCAGGATTCAACTGCAGTAAAGGACTGCTGAGTTTTTAAAATTAGTTCTGGTAGTGATTGAGCAGTGCAGATTATGGTGGAATCATCAGCGTATTGAATGAGGGTCCCAGGGTGAGAGGCAGTGTGAAGGTTGTTTGTCAAAATGTTGAAGAGTAGGAGTCCATGGATGGATCCTTAAGGGACTCCAGTAGGGTTATGCAGAAAGGACGAGAGTTGATTGGACCATTTCACTGCTCGTTTATGATCCTTGAGTAGCCTAAGCTCAGAAACCATTTTACTGTGTTATGTGAGAAGCCTAAGTTAGGCAGTGTGTTCAATAGTAAGGGGTGACACACTGGGTCAAAGGCCTTGGAGAGATCAAGGAATACTGAGGCTGTACAGCATCCGGCATCTTTGGCCTTGTTCACAGTGTCTGTAAAGGATAATGGGGCTGTAGCTCTACTGTGGCTGGGTTGGAAGCCATGTTGGGTTTTGGTTAAAAGATTGTTTTGCAAAAGATACTGCATTACCTGCTGATGGATACCTCTCTTGAGAATTTTGGATATGGGTGACAAGATGGATAGAGGACAGAAATTAGATGGATCAAAAGAGTTGCCTCCTTTGTGGATGAGGGTGATGTGAGATTGTTTCCATATGGTAAATATTTCTGATTTGGATAAAGACCTATTTATAAGGATACTGATTGGGTAGGAGCTTGAGTTAGCAGCCAGTTTGAGGTAGTGTGGTGGAAGATTATCAGGTGAGGTGGAGCAGGGTTTTAGTTTTTGTAGCAGTTTCTTAATGGTGTCAGTGGGTATGGGCTGAAATGAGAACAGGGTTTGTATGACATTTTGTTGACTAGGGGGCATTATTAATGACAGGGTTATAAGTAGATGATGGTCTGGGTTTAGTGTCTGAATAGGTTGAAGGATGGGAAGGTCCAGCATTAGGGGTGTTAGTAGGTCTGATACTGATTTTATGAAGTGCTTGTTAAAGTTTTGGCTATTTGTGATGGAGGGGTATCAGCTGATTGGGTGTGCTCTCCATTTGTTCCTGGGTTAAGTAGAGAAGATATGGAGTGCCAAAATTTACTGGGGTTGTTTTTATGCTGGAGCTGAAACTGGGAATAATATGGCTTCTTATCTCTGTTGATTAATTTTGTCACTTTGTTATGTAGTGTTTTGTAATTAACATGATTTTGTTCATTTTTGTTTTGTTTCCAGGTTCACCAGACTAGGTCCCTTTGCTTCATCAGGTATTTACATTCCTTAGAGAGTCATAGTGTTGAGTTCTTTTTGATGCTTTTCATACGAATGGGAGCTTGGGTATTAAGTATGTAAATAAAGATGTTATTAAAGTATAGTACATCATCATTAAGGGGTAGTTTTTAAAGGGTGTCCAGTATATTTCATGTAGGAGATTGTTGAATTTATGCTGACAAAAATTAGTTGAGTTCCTAACTGATTTTACAGTGTATACTCTTAGTTGTTGGGAGTCTGTTCAAAGGGAATAAGTTGGCAGATGATCCCTCAGGGAGCTAGACAGTGTGCAGGAAGAGGGGTAATTGATGGGGTGGGATATTAGGATCCACTCTAGGGTGGATTAGCAGGTAAGATCTTTGCTGTCTCCTGTTGGAGTATTGATAAGATGAGAAAAAACATACAGATTTATACTATTTGTGGGGGAGTTGGAAGCTATGGTTTGCCAGTCTATATTTACTTCTCCTAAGATTGTTGTTTCGAGGTTTATTGTTTGGGATGTCCACGATAAAATATTTTCCAACACAGATTCATTAACACGTACACTAAGTGTACACAACCTGTATTCAAAAACATCCCTACCACATTTTTGTGCTTACTAGTCACTCAGAAAGATTACATTAAGTGCACATATAGTATACACTTTGTGGTTGTTGTGTCTTTCGGCTTTTCCCGGTTAGGGGTCGCCACAGCAGAACTCCGGTCCGCTAATGATTGGCAGTAGATTTTTACGTGCCGAGTTGCCGGCTCTGATGCACAACCTTCAACGAAGGTACGCCCATTCACTCATGTTTCCACACAGAAGACACTCGAGCTGAGAATCGAACAGGACAACGTCTTACTGTGAGGCGACAGCGCTACCGCAACACCACCACCGCAGTACATAGTCTACACTTTGTGGTAACTTTTATAAATCCCAGTTGATATTTAAGGCTGCAAGAAAATCAGTTGGAAAACTAAAATTATGAGGAAAAAGGTGCATGTTATGCTTGTGTCACCAGTTCCCTCACAACGGTGTAGACTTAATGTAGGCATTAATTAATCCTATAAATGCAGATATAGTTATGTACAGGGCAGTAAGACTGACTCTTGGGTTAACTGCATTTGCAGGTAATATCACAAAACATGAGAGGGAGGTAGACTAATGGACTATAACAAAATTTTGTTAGGTAATGTGTCTAGAGTGGTAACATTTGCATGAAGCATTATCATGAAGATACTGTTTTAGTTGTGTGCTGAAATTGGGGTAAGAAGATATTGCTTTGAAATTGGCAGGTATAGATTCCCATCCTTTAGGGCCTAGTAAGGAGAACCAATGCACTGTAGTTTAGTTTTATGAGCCTGTAGGGCAGGATCTGTGTGGCTTTGATTTTCATGGTTGTAGGATGAAGGTTCCCAAATAGCTTGGCTGCCAGTGAGGAAATTATGTGGCTTTGCAAAGTTTGAAAATTTGAGAGCATAACAGCAGGTCAGATCTTTGACTGGGATACATTTTTTTTTGTGTTACGCAATGGTGTTCATGCTTTGGGGAGTGTGCAATGAACCAACATATTAGTATCATTATCATCAACCCCGTTTTTGGACATAGGGCCTGGGTATAGTTTCATCTGTCACCATCTCTCTCGATTCAGTGCCACTCCTCTACCTTCTTCGATAGTCATGCATGGCTGCTGCTGGTCTTCTCTCATACAATGCAGCCATCTCTTTGCTGGGCACAGTTATTTACTGTTGCCTTCTTCCTGTCTGTCTGAAATCTTCTTCAGACTGTCTTCTGCTTTTTTGATCTTATCTACAATTGGAGCTAATTGTACTTCTGGTCTAATGTCAATATTTGTCTGTACCGCACTGTGCATCCTACCACTTGTCCCAGGCACTTCATCTCCATCACCTCTAGCTTCTTCAAATGCTCTGTCCTCACTACCCAGGTTTCTGGACAATACAGTAGTATTGGTCTAAGCACTGTTCTGTATATCTTATCTTACTTGTCAACTCCGACATTCTTTTGTCATACACTACCCCTGACACTGTGCCAGATGCTTGCAGTCCATCTGGTTCTAGCTTTAACCTCATCATTCAGACTTCTCTTCAACCACCTCAAAAATACCTGAAGCTGTTAACCTGTCCACTATTTTTCCTTCTATCTGAATTTTCAGTTTCTTCTTATTTTTCCCATTTTCTGCCATTTCAAATGTCTTATCTGTCCTCAGTTTTATCCTGTTTTGCATTCCATTCCCTTACCATTTGCTGAAGTTCTTTTTCAGAGTCTCCTGTAATGCCACATTATCTGCATACAGCAGCTTTGTTGATCTGTCTCAGTCTACTTGCTAATATAAACCATTACCATTTTGAACAACTGTGAGCTCAGAGCTGTCACCCTGATGCACACCCACTCCCACTGGGAAGCCCACTGCGAGTCTGAGCACTGTCATTACTTATGACATTGAGTCCTTGTACATAGTCTGCACTAATTCTACCAATATTTCCAGGACATGGAATCATCATAGGATTGCCCATATCAGTGTTTTGGTACCTTGTTACTTAAAGTTACACTCTCTCCTCATCTCTAGCTTCTTCACAATTACACACTGGATCAGTTGTGCTGCATCCTGATCTGACCAAACTGCTCATCCCCCATCATTTTTTTCTTTCTTTCTTCTACTCTGCACATTTGAGGTACCTACATATGGGCATCACCTTCTTTAACTTTCCTTAGTACTATCACTACAGAGGCAGCCTGCTCACTTTGGACAGCACAACAACATTTTTTTCATCTCAAGTAGCTACACTTGAACCAAACACTTTTCCAGTATTCCATAGATCAGGGTAACACTTCATACTGTTATTACTAGGTACGACTTTAACCTTCGCTTTTATAAACTTCATTGCACTCATCTACATGGTAAAGAATTGTTTGGCACTAATCCTAAAAGCTTTTCAGCCAGGAAAGCCTGATACTGTTTTAGCTTCTACCTGCAACTTTTGAAAACTGTTCTGGTTCAGTTAATTTTTTTTAATCCACTTTCTTCCATACAATACTAGCCCTTCTCTTTCATGTGCATAATAATTCATATTATATATTTAACTTCATATGTCATCAGTACATTCATTTTGCACATGCATAATAATTCATATTATATATTTAACTTCATATGTCATAAGTACATTCATTTTGCTCATGCATAATAATTCATATTATATATTTAACTTCATATGTCATACGTACATTCATTTTGCTCATGCATAATAATTCATATTATATATTTAACTTCATATGTCATAAGTACATTCATTTTGCTCATTAGATCGGCGGTGGTGGTGCTGCGGTTGCATTGTTGCCTCACAGTTAGATATTGTCCTGTTTGATTCTCAGTTAGAGCGTCTTCTGTGTGGAGACATGTGTGAATGGACGTACCTTCGTTGAAGGTTGTGCATCAGAGCTGGCAACTCGGCACGTAAAAATCTACTGCCAATCATTAGCGGACCAGAGTTCTGCTGTGGCGACCCCTAACCGGGAAAAGCCGAAAGACACAACAACATTCATTTTGCTCATTGTAGGCATTTAACTCCTGTAAAGGCCTTATCATTTCAGATTTGTGAAACAGTAGGTGTAAAAAAATGAATTCATATTATCTTGCAAAGAAATAGTAAATAAAGCCACTCCCATAGTCAGCTTTTTCTTAAGTTTTACTCCAGCGGCTTCCAGAGTAGTTTAACATCATCCTTTAGTTTATTTCATGGTCAACATCTTTAAGAACATCTGATTATTCAATTTAGTTTCTCTATCTGCCTTCAGTTTGTCTGACCCCTCATTACTTCATGTATCCACAACTCTCAACACCAGTTCTTTTGTATATTCTGATTTGCATGCCCCGGATTTACTCTCTGCATGAATTTCTATTTTTTTCTCCATGTGCATGTACTGTGGTTCAGATCTCTAAAGATATTAAAAAGCAGACTGTGTGGCTTTTGTCTTTTGATTTATTTTGTTTACATTATTATTATTTTCTTAATGGGGAAGGCTGCTGACGAGGTGATTCCAACGTGACTGAATACTCATCTGAGCTGACTAAGGGGGGGGGGGGGGGGCAGCCTAGTGAAAAAGCCAAACGAATAAAGTGAAGCAGTAGGTCATTAGGGGTACAGTACTATACAGTAAAAAGGGGAAATTCTAGCCATGAGCATGCAGTGTGGTTGCTTTGTTGATGGAGAAACAGCACAATAACAAGCTAGACTTATTTTATTAATTCGCCAGTCCACACGTTGGAGGTCAGAGAAGATAAAAATGCAATAAACAGATCTATACTTTACATAATTATTTTAGACAAAAATGTTTCTTTGGAAAATAAGAATTCACGAAAATATTAATCGGTATGACAGAGTTAAGGATCATTCTGTTTTTATATAGTATTGTTTGATGACACAGTTGACATAATTAAGGTCTTCTCTCAATCTTGACATATGGCCAATGCCTGTGTAGAATTTGTATATTCTCCCTGTATCTCTGTGGGGTTCCTTTCACCTCATAAAAACATGCTGGGTGTTTCTACCTCAAACTCAGAGAAGAACAGAGTTGTGGGCAACAGCACATAGTCTAGATAGTGCCTATTGAGGAAAGAGTTTCATAGCCCAATCACTTTCAGCATTAATTGTTTTATTAACTATCCTATAGCTATATGGATTACAGACTGTGCACCATGGCATGATTTGGTCGTGTCGGTTAACGTCGCCAAAAATGTGCATGGGTATTTCCCAATAATAAGTGAGTTGAGGACACAGTCTACTCTGACCTATGCCAGAGACACGTGTTAATGGTGGGAGTGGTCTATGTGCCCTCTTTGGACTGCTTGAGTTACCTGGGATAGCTCTGTTGACTGAAAGCTGAATGTAAAACCTATCAATGTGCAACATGAACTAAGGATTGCTGCACTCAATATGCGTTCACTGACAGAATGTAGCTTGGAAGTGGATGACATGTTTATAATTACAGTGCAGCATGCCTACCTGGCTTAGGATCCACAGACTACTACTCAGGAGAGGACAGAGGAGACATCTTATGAGAATTGTGGTGAGACAGTGGCCTCAGAAGACAATGAGGGATGTCATCAAAATTAGTGACAGACTCGTGGCAATCAGTCTCCAGTGTAAGGATAGAGCACTATTTATAATCTCAGCTGATGACCACAGCAGGGTTGTAATAGTGAGGAAAAATGCATTCAGGCAGCAGTTGCAGGACCTACTACATCAGTGTTCTTAAACTTTTTTGGAGTAAGGAATCTACGCAAAAAAAATTCTTTTCATGAATATTCTATAAAAATTTCCAACAAACACTAGGAAAATATTTACACATAATGTAATTTGTAAAAGTACATGTTTTAGGTTTTAAGCTTGCACATTCTTACATTGTATGACAAAAATTGTGAATAGTTGGTGTGTGGTTGGTTAAAGATAGACATAACGTATGTGTCACATTTAATCTAGTCCTACATTTTGTTTTGGTTTTAGTGATAGTGGAATCTACTGTCACATAAGTATGTAGATAAAATGGAGTAGTAACCTAAATGCTCGTCACTTAAAGAGCCATAGTTGTTATGAATTTTTGCCCAAAATTTTATCAAGAGTTAGATCTTTAGATTTAGTGTAAATTCTGAATATAGATCAGCCAAACAAATGATCTTCATTTGTAGATAGAGCATTCTTTAATTTTTCATTGAAATTAAAGGGATCCAGAACCCACAAAAAAAAAACACATTCTTTTGGATCCTGACTTGTGTGAACACTTTCAAAGGATTGATCAATAGATTTTTTTTTAGATGGTTAAAACTGTAATGCTCATTTCTCTTTTTTATCTTACTCATTCAGTCAAGGGCTTGAAATCATCAAAGCAGTTGCTTTCTGTAATTTGCATCCAAAGTTTTTCTTTTTGACTTTCTATTTTTTATAACACTCAAACTCTGTTTTCTGTGTTCCCTGAAGAGATGAGTCAAACTCATTTAAAAGTGGATATATGTCTGCAAGATAACATAACTTCATGTTCTAATCAGTGTCCCTGAAAAAAAATGTAGACTGTCAGTTTTTGTTTGACAATAACTATTTCTTCTCTCAGGTCACAGAGACTTTTTTCAAATTCCAGCCTCATAAAAGCCAGCAAACTGCATTAATTAATAATGCTTTATGAGAACTGCCCATTTGATTCACAACATTGTAAACAGTCTTGAATTTGAAGATCATGACTGTATAAAATTTATTTTCTTAACAGTTATTTTTAATACTACATTCATCCCTGCACTTACACTTCTGTTTGCTAACATTTTTCAGTATATCGTGCAATGTATGTTTTCTACTATTTTCTGCTACTTGTATCATTTTTGTGGCTAATCCTGTATGTTTACAAACCATACTAACCTCATAATCAGTACAAACTGAAACACATTCTGTGAATTTTAACCAGGCACTTAAGTAATCAGACAATGCTGAGAATATTTCAGTGCCAGTTGTATGACTCTTCAATTCCAAGTAGTTCAGACACTCATCTTTAATTTAATTTTCATCCCAATCTATGTACCAAGCGTATATAAGTAGCAAGGCTTTAGCACCAATATCTATTGGTTCATGTAACTAAAGAACATAAATCAATGACCTTTAAATTTCATGTATGAATTGCTGATGAATATCTTCGCTCATCATATTTATATGATTCAAAACACTATCGTTTGAAAGGAATATTCTTTTTTATTTTATGAGCAAATCTATAATCTAACATTTATTTATTTTATTTATTTATACAATTTTTTAACTGGGAGTAGAGTACTGATCCTGTTTGACCAATTTCAGTTTTATTCCAGACATTGTTTGGTGAAACTTGTTTTTGATTTTGCAGTGATAAGTGAGATAAAAAATTATGCTTTAAGAGCTAAGTCATTTCCTTAGATGTATACTTCAACAATGTTTACCAAGATTTTAACTCCTTCTCTTTTCTTAAAACTCAACTGAGATAGTCTGGTATCATTTCTGTTTAGTTTGCAAATGTCCTTTATGTTTTGCTGGAACAATTGCACTATTACATAGAATCTCTGAAATGATAATACAATGAGGACAATCATCTTTGCCGAATGTTATGTATGATTTTTTTTAATCCAGGAGATAATGTGTTATTACTAACATTTCTTTCAAAAGTAGAAATATTCACATTTGAATTACTTACTGATTGCCTCTGTTTTTTCCATAATTTCAGCAGTAATCTCCTCACTTGGTTGCTGTTGAGGCTGCCCTTCTGTATTACAATCTGTCTGGTTATTGGGATTATCAGTAGAAATTCCATTAATAATTTGTGTATTTTTAAAGAAGAAATGTGATTTATTTGGATTACTCTTACTGGCAAATATCGATAATAAAAAATACATTTTAGTACTACTCATTCTGCATATGTTCTTTGAATTCCCTTTCCTGACAGTTTTATATGGATACATATCTACTAGATTGTTTTAAATAATTTTTACTGTTTCATATAGAATATATTTTATTCATTATTAAACAGTAAATACATTACATTTACTGTTTGATAAATAATTTATTGTTAAATAACACAAAATTTACTTGAATGAATTTTAAGTTTGGACTTTTGAAGATTTTTCCAGCAAGAAAAGATACAAAGTTTACTAACCCAGCTGCAGATTTAGGCTTTGGCACAAGGGTGTGTGTGTCTCCCCCTTTTGCTTAACCTACACAACCTGAAGCCAGAAAAAAAGAAAAACCTTTTCAAAAACAAAAATTCCACTCGCAAGTGCAGAATGTGTTTACATCCACAGTGCCAGCGTCTTCCCCTTTAAGGAGGACCATGCGTGTATCACACGCACACATGCAACGTGGATGTAAACACATTCTGCACTCCTGCACAGAATTTTAACTAGCCGTTCCACTGAGAGAGAGTCGTATTTTCCATGACCGTAAGTAAACATTTTGTATGAGGCTACACACATTTTTGGTATTTTAAAAGACTCCAAAATCAAATCTGTTTGATGAACTGGGTATGCTAATACAAGCTTTGCTAAATAGTCAATGTTTGCGTGAAGAGAAACAGATTTAACACCTACACTGTAGGGCACAAAAGATAACCAAAAGTGTTGAAGCATTTCATTACAGATTTGGGATATTTGAGGAGTAGAAGGTGTAGCATATGCAGAAGTTTTACACAGATTATTTTAGTGTTAGAGCACTAGAAAATCAGTAGAACCATGCCTATACATCTAATGTTTACAAATATATATATATATGTCTCTCTTTACATGTACATCTGTATCTATCTGTTTGTCTGTCTCTGTTTATAGCCTCCTCGAATGTATCAGAGGTTACTGTCTCCTTCCTGCTTTAGTGGCTGCCTAAGGTTAACATGGCACTGGACTTGATTACCATGATATTCAGATGATGACAAAGTGCTCTCAGGCCTAAGGCCACGGAACTAGGAAGTAAAGTTCACTAGACAGTAAATTGTTTATGCTACATTGCAAAACAATAAATGCCAATGATACCCTGGAATTGAGCAGCCATTAGGTACAGGAAGTACATTATTCTCTTTGAAAATAATAACATTACAAAGCTGCCGTAGTGCTGGTACCATCTTATTCTCCTTTGTAATTATTATGGAAGAGAGTGACTAAAGCAAAAGTTAGATACCTGGCCAAGCTAAGGATTTGTCATTAAAATGAAAGCAGGAGTTTGATGACTTGGAAGCTGCTTTCAATTTTTGTTGGACAATAAACTGACCTTTGTTTGGACTTATAGCTGTACTCTATAAATCTGAGTTGAATGTCACCATAGATGTAATACAGCCACCTCAGATTAATAACTCAGAGATTATTGCCACCAAATTGCAACTTAATAAAAATAAATGCATTAATATCATCTGTATGTACATTCCCCCAGGTAACAATATATCTACATTTGAAGATATCCTGCACTGGCTATCATGTCACTACCCCCAAGAAACCCTACTACTTGGAGACTTTAACATAGACTGGGGAACCTGATCCTCAGAATCCCCAACCACCCATATTAACCTGCATGCATTTACATAAATTATATCCACCCCTACCAGGATAGGTAAACCCAACCAAAAAGAAAGTATACTTGACTGGGTACTCATAAATAGTCACCCCCAACTGTACACCTCTGGTACCCTCTTTGATGGCCTAAGCGATCACCTTCTCACATATGTAATTAAGCACAAAACCATTAATTCCCAGCAACCCTTACTCAGAAAGGTTAGAAACAATAAAAACTTTGACCCTGCCAAATTCCAACAAGAACTAAACTCATGTAATTGGTCCATTCTAAAACACCTCCCCTTAGAGGAAGCAGTAGCATACTTTAACAACATATTCCTTGAGATCCTTGATTTGCATGCACCTGTTCGTTCAAAGAGAACCAAGGCAAAAACTGTGCCATGGCTTTCTAAAGAGTCTAAACTCAAAATTACCCTTAGAAACAAAGCATGGGCTTTATGGCATTCTTCTAAAGACCCTCAAGATCACATTACATACAGGCAATCCAGGAACGAACCCAAAAAATCAATTTTACAAGACAAAAAACAATACTACTGTAATTTACAGACAGTAAATCAAAATAACCCTCAGAGGTTTTGGGCAGGTTTAAATAATCTACTACATCCTGGACAAACTTCAACCCCAATCCCTGCTGCTACTATTGATAAAACCCCTGAAGATGTTTCTGATAGTTTTAACCAATTCTTTACTGAGACAATTCAAGCCCTAGCTAGCCAACTACCTCCTAGCTCCCCTGGTCTTGAAAGTAGCACCCCTAGAAACCTACTCATGTTCAGCTTCCAACCAGTCGCCACTTCAATAAGCCATACCTTGATCAAAAAATTAAAACCCACTACACTTTCTGCTGATCAACTCCCTGCCGAGTACCTACAAAAATCATCTGATGCTATTGCTTACCCCGTCTCAATACTAATCAGTCGAACCATAGTAGAAGCTAAAATTCCCACCATCTGGAAAATATCCTATGTAATCCCACTTCACAAAGGAGGCAGCTCTACTGAATTATCCAATTATAGGCCAACAGCTATACTCTCTCCACTTGCAAAGATTATGGAAAAATGTATTCATAGACAACTCATGCACCACCTAATCCAGAATCACCTTATGGCAGACACTCAGCATGGCTTCTGTCCTCATCACAGCACTACTTCAGCCCTCCTAGCCTTTACCAACACCATAAACCATAATCGCAACAATAATTATATATCCTCAGCCCTCTTCTTGGATCTTTCCAAGGCATTCAATATGGTTGATCGCCAACTTTTAATCCACACCCTGCAAACATTCTGTCTAGATACTGGAGCACTTCAATGGTTTCAATCCTACCTGAATGGTCAACAGCAGGCTGTCCTCTGGCAGAACAAACTCTCTAACCGTCTACCTAACACCCTTGGAGTACCACAAGGCTCTATACTAGGGCCCTTGCTGTTCTCTGTCTTCATTAACGACCTTTATATTGTCATCCCAAAAGTCAGCTGCATCCAATATGCTGATGACTCTACTCTGATTTGCTCAGCCACATCTCCAGTAGAGTTATGGTCAGCTACCCAGACCACCTTTAATACAACAGAAAACTGGCTTTCTGAACATCATCTGATCCTAAATTCCAAAAAAACTAAAATGCTGTTATTTTCACCAACACATAGGTCTACCGCTTTCACCTTTACCATAAAATCAAATGATGGCACAATAATCTCCCCTGACCCCTCTACAAAACTATTAGGTGTCATCATAGACAATAATCTAAAATTTGACCTACATGTTAACCAAACTATCAAAACCATCAATAAGAAACTATGGTCACTTTACAGAATAAAAGCCTTCCTAACCCCTCCAGCTAAAATTGCCATAGCTCCCTCTCACCTTCTTTCAACCCTTCTGTATGCATCCCCTCTACTCTTGAATTTAAACAAGACTGTCCTTAACAAACTCTCAATTTGCTACAACCACATTGTCAGGTTTGCCACTGGGCTGCCTTTTAGGACACATCATTGCATCAATCTAAATCAGCTTGGGTGGCTTGAACTACCCAGCCTAATCCAGTATAACCAACTGATTATGGCTTATAAAATCCTCTATAATCCGGACAATACTCCTGCACTTAAAAATATTATCACCACCTATAACAATCCTAGACCACTTAGATCCTCTAACATACTACTAATTAAGTAGATCCTGGAACTCTCTTCCAGCTGATATTACCTTACTTTCCACCTTAGGTCAATTTAAAACTAGACTCAAACAACATTTGTCACTTAACTGGCTATGTCAATGTATCAAGCCTGGCTAACTCTCTCTAGAATGTGTAAAAATCTGTTAACCAGTTTACTGTGTAATTTAATTTAATCCTGACTTGCACTCAGGATTAACTGTAACCTGTGGAACTTGTTTAACTTGCTTACTTATGTAATCTCTGCAAATAGTCTGTTTGTAATATGTAATGCTGGTATTATGTAATGCTGTATCTGCTTACCCTTGGAGCTTTTCTCCCCGGGCCTCCGCTGAAAATGGACATGCATCCAGTTGGACTATCCCAGTCAACAAATGTAAAATGAAAATAAAAAAAAAATAAATAAAATAAATGCAGATGGCTGGTGCTAAATAATGTGGAAATCATGGTAGTAGTAGTAGTAGTACAGTTGTGGCTTTTAAATAAATTGATGCTCTTGCAGCCACACAGCTATGATTCCTCAAGACTCAGTCTCATTTGTAGCATTTGGTTGGGCTTTTAAGGTGTTTTTCCTCCCTGTCATATGAAATGTGTCCCTATGTTTTGTTTCCAGAAGCACAGAGGTTTCTCATTAAGTCATTCTTATTAAGAGTAATTTGTTTAATGTATGTGTTTTTCAAACACATTTCCTTCAGAAAATAATCAGGATTGGCTAGGTAAATGACATGCTGTTCATTGGAATGTTTAATTTATTTCCTTTCTCCCTGGAACTGATGTTCCGCTGCCACCAGCTTCTCTCTGAATTCACTGGATCTGCTGTATCCACCATAGCCTTCCCCTGGCTCAATCTGACCCATACCTGAGGGAAGTGAGGAGTCCAAGCACACTGGTATTGTATCAAACTGCAGCTGGGGAATGTGGCCCACCTCCCACAACAAAGCGTATCTTTGCAAGCTCTACATTTCCAGCATTCAGAAAGTACATGCTCTCTTCCATGCATGCTCAAACCTCCACTCAAGCAGTATATTTCTTACAGCATACAGCTCACCAGGCACTTCATGCTGTTTGTTATTCCAGGGAGCCTAGGCTAACTCCCTCCCCCTAGGATAGGTGTATCAGCATTGACCACTCACTCCTATCTTCCCCATCCAGTACCTCCATTGCCCATGCAGCTAATCAAAAAGAAGTTGTCCAGAGATCAGTGGAATATTTATTACACCTGTTGCTTTTACTGTTTAAGTGGTAATGCAGTTATGACCACACAGGATTTTGACATGTAGAACATCTGCATTACTAATTAGCGGATGGTATACTTCAAGGGCAGGCAGGATACATTCACCATCTGCATGTCTTACAGTACTGACATGCCTTCTCTAGAATGCATAAGGGAGAAGCACTACTCAGCAGTAGTTAGCGATCGCTGTATATACAGGCTCAGTAATGACATGCAGGCAGTGTATTGGGATGATGCAGAGGTTGCTTACCAGGGAGCAAGTGATACATAGTTCCTCGCCCCTTTTGTCCATCTCTTCCTGGGCACAGAGGCAATGAGTCATTGGCTACAAAGATCATCTGCATCCTGCTAGAAGACATAACCCCTTTCTTTATAAGCTGTGCGATATAGAATGACTTTCTTACCTCAGCAGACACACTGGTCAAAATGTAGGCCACTGTTCAGATAAGTTCTCAAATCCAAACAACTGAGACTACAGTCATTATGGTTGCTCCCTGAGGCAGATGACTTCAAAGGATACAATACTGCATTTACTGGCATTTAATTTTGGTCCATGA
>NC_056749.1:189651142-189728642 GCF_019279795.1 Protopterus annectens | reverse complement strand
TCAAACCAGGAGGGAACAACCCTCCTAGTTTCACAATCCACTTTTTCTCTTTATTATTTAAAATGGAATGCCATCCAGTTTTATTGGATTTATTGCCCTTTACAATGTCAATAATCAAAAATGAAAACCTAGCAGTAGGGTGTATCAAATGGTGTTTGTAAAGTGCATTCAAAAGTTTTTTATTTTTAATATTGCTGATGTGTTCTGAAGTTCTTATTCTGAATGGGCAAGATGTCTGACCTATGTAAAAAGAACCACAGGTACATGTAGCTTGATATACTAACCCATCAGTACTACAGTTGGCAAAGAAATTAATATCATAAACTGAAGGGCTATTGCGACTGGAGAATTGTTTAGATTTTATCACCTTATCACAGTGGATACAATGCCCACATGGATAGCAACCAACTAATGGGTCACCCATAATAGTAGTTTGTATGTATTGGGAAGGTTGATATATAGACCCATGTTTATAGTGATTGAAACAAGAAGCAAGGTTTTTACCTTTCCGGTATGAAAATAAACAACTTTCTGGAATAATTTGAGATAACTCTTCATCATATTGTAAGATATTCCAGTGTCTCCTAACACTTTCAATCAGGTTCACTGTGTTCCTGGCATATGTTGTAACCAACCTTATAGGTTGCTTTGTTATAACATTATGATCCTTGTACTTCAAAAATTCTTCCCTGTTAATTGAATTAACCAAATTACTTGCCTGCAACACATAACCCATGCCATAGCCCCTAGCTTTAAATCTACCAGTAAGATCCTTCCTATGATTCTGAAATGAAGAATCATCTGAACAAATTTGTTTCGTTCTAATAAATTGTGATTTGGGGATGTTGCGGGCTATATGTGGAGGATGAAAACTAGACGCATGGAGTATGGTATTATATTAGGGATATTTTCTGAACACTTCAGTGCCCAGCGTGTGATCTGATAATCTATTAATATTTACATCCAAAAATGTAATACTGTTAAGATCATAATGGATAGTAAATTGCAATCCCCAAGGGTTCCTATTTAGGTAAACTAAAAATTCATGTAGCATATTGACCTCTCCTGTCCATACCATCCAGCAATCGTCCAGGAAACGTCTCTAAATGTCAATGTATTCTAAATAAATGTTGGTGCCAGGGTCATAAATAAGCTGTTTTTCAACAAAAGCCATAAACAAATCAGCATAAAGGGGGGCAAAAGAAGCCCCCATTGCTGTGCCCTTTGTTTGTAAGCAACAAGTATCTTGATAAAAAAATACATTACTACTAAGAACATGACCTGCTAGCTGTACCAAGAAAGAATTGAAATCAGAATCATATAAATTGGCCACCTCCAACCAATATGTAAGCGCCTCCAAACCAAATTCATGTGGAATATTGGTATATAAGGCGCACACATCAAGTGTGCACATCAACCAGTCTGGTTCTAACTGACTCTCTGAAATGATTTGCAGGAAGTTAGTAGTGTCCTGTAATTGAGACCGAACAAGATGGAGGAGGGGCTTAAGGTGTTTGGTCAGATAAAGAGATAGTGGTTCCGCAATGTAACCTTTGCCTGAAACAATCGGTCTGCCTGGTGGATGTATAGGATTTTTGTGAATTTTTGGCAAAAAATAAATATATTGGTTAGCCGGGTCCTGAATCATCAATTGGTGCATGATGTCATTAGTTATAATTGCTTCATCCCTGGCCTGAACCAAAAATTCATCAATTGATTTTTTGAAACGATGGATAGGATTTATAGGCATTTCAAAATAATATCTGCCATCAGATAACTGCCTTTTGGCTTCCTGATCATAATCTTTCCAATTCAACACAACCACAGCTCCACCTTTGTCAGCTGAAATAATGACAATATTTTTGTTATTTTGTATTTCCAGAATAGCTTGTTTTTCAACAAGACTTACATTATTTGATTTATACTGTATCTCAGACCTAGAAAAGTGCAGATCTTTGAGAACGCTATTCTGGAACTGATGTACCAAAGGATGCATAGGTGGAGTGAAAGAAGATTTATGATATATAAACTTATCATCCATACCATCATTATCATTATTGCCAAAGAACAATCTTAAGTTCAATGTTCTACAAAAAGACAACAAATCCTAAGCAAACAATTCCTCAGACACCATAAATCCCGGAATAAAAGTCAAGCCTTTATTAAGCACAGATAAATGGGCCAGAGATAGTACAAAATCAGATAGAGTTAAAACATTCTTACTTTGATTTTCCACTAATTCTGTATGACCATTTTCAACAGACTCTGAATGTTGTCTATACCTTCTGTGTTTGCGTCCCCCCCCCCCCCGGCTTGTACCTGGGCCTAAAGGGACAGATAATATAGCCCTTTTGGGTGAAGGTGAACTTGGTACTGATTGTAACTCATTACTACATATTTTTCAATTATGATGTCATCATTTAATTGAAGATGTGTATACATATATATATATATATATATATATATATATATATATATATATATAAAAGGTGTGTGCTGAACTAATTTGTATTCATATGGTCTAAGGAAGCCTCTCTGGCGAAAGTGCTTACCTGTTATTCATTTTAAAATAAAAGGTTTGATTTTAGTCAAGAGTTTGTGGCATTTGACTACCTTTTCGAACTGGAAATATTGTTTCTATTCGGTCTGAATAGACGCCTTGAATGCTGATAATTGTCATCTGCACAGGGTTGTTCCTGAGGTTCATATACCATTTGACTATTTTTTCATTTTTTGCTCAGGAACATTTGCTTCTTTCTGGTGCCAGTTGTTACTTTCTTAATAATTATTTACAATGAGCATATGACAAGATGGTAAAATGTTTACATTGACAGACAACCCTCTGCCCTCAAAAAGCAGTTAAGTACACTTAATATGTACCTCTCAGATAGCAGGTTGTGCTGAAATATAATGGCCGTACAATTAGTTTTATATCAACTTTTTCACAAAACAATAGTCCAAGATGCTACAACTTGTTTCACAAAATTCATATCAGCCCTGCAAAGTGAGAATAATGAATAATGACCAGAAATTAGGCATTTTTATCTACATACAACCACTGTACCCAGCAATTATATCTATGCTATCATCTGTGTGCATTTCAGATAACCAGTTACAGTTAAACAAAATAACATATGCTCCCTCCTGGCAAACTACTCTCACAGTCCCAACTTTTTAGTATAACTAAAACATCTTTCCATTTAACTTTTGTTCAAGACTCTAAGATGTGTGAGATGCAAGCTTTACATCAAAAGGGAAGAAAAAAGCTTTTTATTTAAATCCTGCTTAAATCCTTTAAGTTGCACTTATACTGATCTGTGTGGTTAGAACTTTTTGTACTTCTCAACTTTTTGTCCATTTATCTGTTTGCATTTATTTAGTTTGTTCGGGACCTTGTAGTATTGTAGTTTCATTTGCAGTAATACACAATCTTCCCATAACTACAAGATTTTAGCATTGTTTATACATTGTATTGCACTTCTATTTCCACAATTAGAATCACATGTAAAAAGTAGATTTTTTTTGTATTCTGAAGCTAGTCTGGACAATCTTATAGCTTCTTTCAATGTTTGTGACAGGAATGTGATATGCTGCCAGATCTGATCTTCATTTAGTCATTTATTACAGCATTAATGTTTAATTTCTGCAGAGTGTGAGGCCTTAATCTATGATAGAACTGCTGTAATGGCAGTATTGTGAATTCTCCTCCAGGATTTGTACTTTAATACAGAAGCACAGCTGGTTTAACCAACGCCCAGTGTTGATACCATAAACCAAAACTCCACTTCTCTGGCTGTTCAAGTGAAAAGCAAAAAAAAAAAAAGAAATGTAGCAATTGGCTTATTACAGATCATTGTCCCACCCTTTGCAGTGAACAGCAAAAAAAAAAAAAAAAAAAGGAAAAACAACCATGTGCCTAGCTGCACAATATGTCCACCTAATCCCTGTGTAGCCATTCAGTTATTATTTCGGTGCCCTGCCCCTGTCCCTCCATGACTGAATTTGTAGTCAAATTTGATCACTGTATCTCTTTTTTTTTTAATTAATCTTGAGCACTGTAACTCTTCATGCAGGCAGGGTATAAATTGTATCAACTATTAATTGCTATTGTCTGTTGTATGACCTATTTAAGTACTTTTCCAGCCATTGTTTTCCATATATCCATAACATTAACTGCACACTCAGCCAACCAGTATTGCACTTGAGTAAACCTCCCTTACTACAAATCATCTTCTACTCATTTTCCTAGAGCTCCCATCTGCTTGGTACCCTAGCTATACTCTGAGAAGGTTCTGAGTTAATCCTGCTCCATCTGTGGTAGACAAGATATTTATTTTATTGTTTTGCAGTTCCGTTAGCTGTTTAGAATGCTACTGATGTATTTTTGCTTTATTTGTTGATTTAGAACTTTAAATCATTATCATTCTAAAGGTTTTTAATACTTAAAATTGCCTTGTTGTTACATATTATCGCAACCAGATTTGTCACTGGATTATCGGCTGGTTTCTCATCCTGAAATATGTCCTGTAATAGTTTTAAAAAGTTACATGGTGTGTTTTTTTTAATCATACAGGCTCTTTTCTGGACTGTTATCAATATAATGTACAAAACCCCTACTGTCACTGTGTGTTTATGCAGTGTACTGACAGCATGTTGGTTTTTGCAACTCTGCTCTCTGAACGTTCCTGTCTTCCTGCCAGCAAATGCGGTCAAGTAAGGGTTAGACTTACATTTGGCCATCACAGCTGTGTAATTATTGCACTGATACTGGTATAATACTCTGTTTTGCTTGCTTTAACAGACATGTAGCATGGCACATATGTTTCCCAGAAAGAAAACACTGTTTAGAAGAAGTAGTAACTGCGCTTGCTGAGAAATTCCCACCACAGAGAAACAGAAAGACATAGCAACAGCGATCAACATCATTGCAACACTATGCACGACAGTAATCAATTAAGTACTATGTGGTTTTCTCTGAACATGCGAGTGCAGAAAACAGCATGCACTGTTAAAGAAAACCACACCATGTAACATTTTATCATGACATTAACACCATTTGTGTAGGGACAGGACCTGTTTAGTTCATTTATTATTAAGTTACAGTAACCGGGAAGATGCAATGACATGCTACCGCCAGGGAAGTGCATGCATAGACATTTCAGTATTTTTCTAATTTTTTATTCATAACCCTGCATAAAAGACCCTTCCTTGTCAAAGCAAACACATTGTCTTCCCATTTTTAAAACATTACCGGTCACATTTCACTATCAGGAAGCAACCTTTATGATCGCAAAAATCTGGTTGCAATAATATGTAAGTACCGCCCTGTTAAGGTAGTTTAACTTTTGTTGTAGCATTACACTTGCAAGCAATCTTTCTTGGTGTTATTACATCAACATGTTAGCAGTGCCCTGTACAGAAACAAATGTCCAGTAAGTAAAGTTTATCTATAAAACTTCCCTTAGAACTGAATCCTGTAATTAATGTGGCTAAACAAAGCCATTGTGTGAAGACAAGCTTAGAGCAGCTAGTTTGCAAATTAAACATCACTACTATCAAATATTCCCACAACCTAAGCTAGTGCAAAAACCCAGAGACCACCCGAGAACTCTGTATATCCCAGTCCACGACCTACAGTAGCCCATCCAAATACGGGTCTGGACAACATGGATATGCAATTTCCAAATATCTCTGCAACCAGCATGGTAGATATGGCCATCTTGAGACAATGCAGCAATTGCCAAATGTTCACAGATAACCATTTAAACCTTAAAAAAATGTAGTATGTGAGAGATGCACATACACAATTTTACTAGAGACAAAAATCTCACATATAAACAAGGTTGTCAAGAACACACACACTCTAAATCCGATACACTGTGTCCACCACACACATAAGCCAACCTAAGCTGAGGCATTAAAACGCAATCTTCCCAAACCTCTAAGACCTCCTAAGCCTATAAAAGAAATTGAGTGGATTGAAAGAACAAGAGTTCAAGGACATAGTCAAGGTCTTAGCACCTCAGGAAGAAGATGAAGTAGTTGGTGTTGAAGAAGAAGAATGGCAGGACCTGAAAACTACATGTGTGAGGACTATAGATGCGTCTGAGCCAGGCTTGAAAACAAGGTACATAAGAAAACATGCTCCCTGGCTATTCCTTTACACAAAACTAAACAATTAATACTAAGGGGAAAAAGCTTGGACATCAAGGCAACCTCAAAAAATAAATAAATAAATAAATAAAATAAAAAATAAAAAACAGCAACATGTACAATACTTCAGGCACCTCAGAAATATAACCAAACATAGCATAGCATAAAACTGGACAAGAAAGTCACTACTCTAACATGCAGAAAACTTACCAAAACAATCCTAAACTCTTTTCAGCATCCATCACAAAGTTACTAGACCCAGGTTGATCATCTAAAGATCCCCCAGCAAAAATAGCTAACAAATTTAACAATCACTTTGTATAACCAATAATCTCAATGCTAAAAACCAGATCTGTGTACGATTCAAAACCTTTGCCAGAACCCAGTTTTCTCTCAGCCTATATTTCTCTAAAGCCCCCACCCTTTCGGTAAAAAAACACCTCCTCAAACAGAAAACTACTACCCTGGCTACAAAGAGTCTTCCATCAGAATATCTGAAAAAAGCTGCAGAGGTTTTTACCTGCCCCATAACTATCCTAATAAATACATCCATTAATGAATGTCATGTTCCCACAGTATAAAGAAAGGCATATGTAGTACCACTTTACAAAGGAAACTCATCTTACAACTATGCTACTTTCAGGCATATCATTACCTACTTCTCATAGCAAGAATCCTTGCAAAATGCATACATACACAATTACTTAACTATCACAGCATAAATAACCTGCTTTCATCAACAAAATATGTCTTTCAACCCAGAGTATCAGCACAGCCTTAATACATTTTACTGACTCCTTCAATAAAAACAGAAATTCTGACAATCTTGTTTCCTCAACATTTCTTATCCTGTCAAAAGGATTTGACAGTCTCTCCCCTCATCTATACTGCTTCAAAACTATTATCTCTTAGCCTGTCTCTTACTTCTTTCATCCATGCGTTAAAAGCTACTTATCAGACAGATGCTAAGACATATACCAAGCTGTCAAGTGACAAAAAGAGTCTTCCTCCTTACTACCTGTCACAGCTGGTGTATCATAAGGAAGTATACTGGGACCACTCCTGTTAATTCATAAGTGATCTTCACCCAGCTGCCAAACATGCTACTCTCATTCAATATGATGATAATCCTACATTAATCAGCTCCCTATCTTGTAGGGATTACAAGAACTGACCCATGAATCTTTCACAATTATTGAAATCTAGCGACACAACTCAAAAAACTATTACTGAACCTGACGCGTGCACACGCACACACACACACACACACACACACACACACACACACACACACACACACACACACACACATACACACACAAAAGCTGCTCCTTTTCACTCCTAAATCACACTAAGTAAAGAACAATTTGGCATCACCTCTTCCAACAACACTAATATAGAAACTGTAGCACACAATATAATTTTTGGACTCACAACAGATAATAACATGATAATAACATGATATAATAACAGATAATAAAAGTTCCTGTATCAAAATAACAGTCACAAAGACACACCAAAAGCTTAGCCTGTTGTATTGAGAGAAAAGTTTCCTCATAGATTAAGCCAAAGAAACAACTGCAAAAACCTACTTACTCCCTGCAGTACTATATGCTTCTCAAATCTTCACAAAGCTGCCCCCACCCCAGAAAACAATACTAGACACATATTCTAAAAAAATCTCAAAATTTGCTTCTAATTTCTCTTTACCATGCTCACCACTGAAAAGGCATCAAACTACTAAACTGTAATGAAATACCCTACACCCTTTACCAATCCAGCTTCTAGCAGCTTACAATTTATTATAAAACCCAGACAAATTCCCAGCTCTTAAATCTATGATCCAACAGTATAATCCAAGCAGAAATGTACACCCCCAAGACAAATCTCTACTTACCATAAATAAATCACTAAATACAGCACTCTACTCTCCCCATGTTTCCAAAATTTGGAACTCTATCCCTCTCTCCACAAGCAAATTAAATAACTGTAATGATGTCAGGTATCACCAGCTATGCGAGGAGAAGTAGAGCAGTGGATGTGTAACATATGCCAGCATAGCTAACTGGAATTTTGTAAAGGATGATGTCATTTGTATATCAAACTGATTTGTACAGATGCTTGTGTTGAAAAATGTATTTGTAAAGTTGCTTGTATTAAAAATGCACCAACAGCGTGCCCTGCTGCACAGAAAAATAAATATATGTGCATTATTGTAACTGTTTAAATGTATATGTTTTAACAGAGGATACTGGAAGAGAAGAGGTTAATCTCAATCCACATAACTTTGAAAATAGTTTGAAATTAAATTACCTGGCTTAGGCCATAAAGTTTGTATCTTACAGTTTTCAATGCAGCCAGAGACAAAAAGTCTGTACTAGGAAGCTTTCTGCATTGTCTTTGGGGTGAACTAATTGTTACTCTGGATGGGTGGAGTTTGAAATTGCTTTATGACTTCCAGGAGATGCAGCAGATCTTTGAAATGTTCTGTGTATGTGCATTATTGACAAATATGTGCTAAATCCAGACAGTCCGCTTGGGATGACATGCTTGACAAGTGTTAAATAAAATTAAAAATTCAATACACTGGAGGTTCAGGTTAAAAAGTTTACTAGTGTACACCAGGAGGCAAAAAACATACAAGTACAGAATTTTGTCTAACATGAAACAGGAAGTGTACAGATTTTATACTCTTTACATTCAAGTTGTGCCCACCTTACTGACGTGGTATGTCACAGGGCATCTACATCACTTTAGCTTACAGTCCTCTATTCATAAAAACTGCTGATGCTGTATATTTAAAAAAAGTTTTCCTCTGGTAACAATACGGCCTTTCTATCCACCTGGTCAGACATAATGTTTTTCTGTAAAGTTACTTCTTCAAGGTTTCATATCAGTTCGAATACAATAGCAGATTCAGTCTTTTAATACACATCTTTGTTCACTGTTACACTTTCCCACCAGCTGCATGCTGTCTTAGTAACACATATACAAGGCCAAATCATCCCAGCAGGACAGATCAGAAGATTTCATTATTTCACATATCTAATTTCCTGACCCAGCAGATAATCATTTGTGAAAAGCATAAACATTAAAACTTACTAAGCAAGCAACTGCCAGGGTCGGAGGTCAGTTTGCTACAAGCCACACTGCAGTTTCAAAACTACTTGCATTTACACATGAATTTATCCTTTCTGTTTATATGATTAATAGAATAAAATGCATTATATACTAGTTCATTTTTAAACTAGCATTTCACATATATTTAAATACACATTTTTCTAACAACAAGTCACGCTGCTTCGCAAGGGATGGCTTGCACCTGTCACCCCTGGGCTTCCGGATATTGGCCAAGGCTCTTGCCACCCCCATAGTGCCTTTTTTAGGCAAGGCTCAAAAGACAAACCCACCTCCCTAGAAAACACAAGTGAAAAAAAACTAAGGGTAATGCTGCTCAATGCCAGAAGTCTAAACCTCAAGATGCACGCTCTCGAAGCCCTCCTCAGTATGGAGAACATCGATGTCTGTGCAGTGACTGAAACCTGGTTCAAGGCTCCTGAGAGCACCCCAGCACTACTAGGTTATACCTCATATCATGCTTTCCGGACCCAAAACATGGACCGAACCACAAAAGGAGGGAGAGTATCCATATTCATCAAAGATACGCACAGCTCCAGGTTAGTGGCAACGCACGAAGCATCGGAGACCATCCAGGTGTAACTAACCATAGGCAAAACTGCCCTACAGTTTGTAGCATGCTACAGACCACCCTCTCAAACTCAGGAACCCCACTCAGCCTTCCTGAAGACACTGGAGAGTATGAATGTCTCTCCAAATACCATCATATTGGGAGACTTCAACTACCGAAACATAGACTGGGAACATTACTCAAGCCCCAACACCCCAGCCCAAAGGTTCCTAGAATTCATAAACTCAAATGCGATGGAACAACTAGTCACCACTCCCACAAGAGGAGATAATATACTAGACCTGATCATCACAAACATGGGGACAAAATGCTCCACACCAGAAGTATACCCCTCATTGGTGAGATCAGATCATAAATTAATCTCACTGGAAATCTACATCCCACCCCCACCCCCTGCACAGAAGACCACAGTGAAAAATTTCTCAAAAGCAGACTTCACACTTCTTAAGACTGAAGTGGTATCTTTCAAGGCCCCTGGGCCAGTGGAAACCACAACCCACACCGCTGAATCCTTTATAAATGCCTTCTACGGACACCTTCAAGAATGCATGGATCATGCAATCCCTAATAAAACCAAGACCTATTCCCACAAAGGCAGGCATCCTGTCTGGTGGACCCCAGCCATTAACAAACTTTACAACAGGAGGATGAAGCTACTACATGACAGAGCAAAATCCCCAAAAGGGAAGGCATCTCTGATCAGTACTAGCAAAAAACTTCGATCACTCATAAAATCATCCAAGGCCAACTTTGAGAGAAAAATCGCAAAAGACACAAAAGACAATCACAAGGCCTTTTTTAGCTATGTTAGAAACCTGGGTGGAAACTCCCAGATATGCTCAGTTAGTCCAAAATGACACAAAATACACTGAACCCACAGATATTGCCAACATTCTGGCAGACAGGTTCAGTGCAAATTTCTCTGCCCCCTCCCCCCCAAAAGAAGAAATATCTATCCCAACAGAGTGTAGCCTCCCTAACATCTCAGATGCCCAGGTGAGAGCCGCCCTCTCCAAAGCTAAAAACACAGCATCAATGGGACCAGACGGTGTCCCGGGCTGCGTGCTACATGAACTCCAAGAGGAACTAAACCCGCACATAAGGCTGCTGTTTAATCTTAGCCTTACTACAGGATACGTACCCAAAGAGTGGCGTACAGCAACAGTGGTCCCACTCCACAAAGGAGGTGCTTCTACGGACCCTGGAAATTACCGCTCCATAAGCTTGACGAGCCTGGTCTGCAAAGCTATGGAAAGGATCATTATGGAACTCATAAACAAAGACATTGGGGACCTACAGACATTGGATCCTACCCAATTCGGCTTTGTCAAAGGCAGATCCTGCCTTTTGAACTTAGTCGACTTTTTTGAAACAGTCACTAAGGCCATTGATGAGGGTAAGGAAGTTCACACAGCCTACCTTGACCTTGCAAAAGCCTTTGACACAATACCCCACTCGGGCATCATTGACAAACTCACCAGCTTAAATGTAAACCCATATGTCACAAGATGGGTTGCAAACTGGCTCAAGGACAGAACCCACAAGGTCAGAATTGCTGGAGCCATGTCAGACTCTAAGCCAGTCACAAGTGGTGTACCACAGGGCTCAGTCCTGGGACCCCTCTTGCTTGGCATTTATTTTTCTGAGGTGCAAGCAAACATAGGATTGTGGCTGACAAAGTTCGCAGATGACTGCAAACTGGGTGCCATAATTGATACTCCAGCGGACACAAGCATCCTTCAGAAAGGCCTCATAGAAATGGATAATTGGTGCCAGAGCCATGGCCTTAAACTGAACGCCAAAAAATGTATAGTCATACCCTTTGGGAAAAACAAGGTACCCACAAATTACCACATAGGTGGTAATCCATTAAGTACAGAAGAGGTAATCAGGGACCCAGGGACCCAAGTCAACAGTAACCTCTCATTTGGCACTCACATTGCCAAGGAGGTTAGGAAGACCTTCTATATTGCCCACCTTATCATGAAGGGATTCACATCTAGATCAAGAGAGGTCATTGTGCCCCTGTACTCTTCTCTTATCAGGCCCATGATTGAGTACAATGCCCCATTTGGGATGTATCTTACCCGATACCTGCAGCAGTTAGAAAGACCCCAAAAGTTCCTCACCAAGAGGATAAAGTGCCTCAAACATATGTCATATGCTGCCCGGCTGAAGAAACTCCAGCTCTATTCAGTCGCATACCGCCTACTCAGAAGTGATCTATGCCTGATGTACAAGGCCATGTCCAATCCGGAATTAATGGACATGCTCCATCTCAGAAAATCCAAATCCATCAGAGCCACAAGAGCAAGATATTTGAACCTCAACACAGAAATAAATAGGACGTGCTGGAGGAACAGAGTCATAACCCAGAGGCTCCCTACACTCTGGAACAGAATCCCAGTCCATGTTAGGCAGAGCCCCTCACTAACTCTCTTCAAGAGAAATCTTGACGAGTGGATGGGAGATCGTAGGTTTACCCCGGGGGTCATCTCTGTGTCACTACTAGACAGAGGCACAGTAAACTAAACCCTAAATGGGCGTAGTATTCTCATCCCAAGGGGTGGCGAAAGCCACACACACTCTGGCTAGGCTTATAAATGCCCTAGGGCAGATAGCCTAGTATGAACCTATGAAAAACTTCTAGCTAAGGGGGGTAGCACAGGAACCATAAGTCAGATAGACAGATGTATGTGATGCCTTTCTGTAATCCATCATTAAAAATGAGATTTTAATTCTAGGTGAAACTGAAGTCTCATTGCAGTCTGTTTCTGGAACCTGACATAAGGATCTCTGACCAATGTCATCTTGCCTTGCTCTAGTAAATGACCAGGGAATAGTAATTCTTTAGATCAGCCGGGAAAATATAGTGAGATTAGTTGAGTACTGTTTTTCTGTATCTGCATGAATCTTTCATCTGTGTTATTTTAATAGATCTTGAGATTGAAACTGTGGTGTTTACTGTAAATAGATATTTAGTATTTTCATGTTCTTTTCTTATTTATTATTAAATATATTTAAACTTTTCATTGTGATTGGTCTTTTAGAGAATATTTTTGTCTCTGAGGGTACTTATATGTATTTGGTGAAAGCTCTGGCCACTCCTGAAAGCCTTTCTTTTGGTCAAACTACCATTTGTATTAATATTAATTTCACTCAGCATAATTGGGTACCCTTGCAAGATCCTTAAAGTAACTGGTTTTGGAGTGTCTGGTGGTGGTGTAACTACCTTATATTCTAGGCAGAAGGGGGCATAGGTAATAAATCTGTGCCAGCCTTTCCCAGGTGTGTGTGTGTGTATGTGTATGTGAAAATCAAATCTCAAAGAGTGCACATGTCAGCTGCTTGGAGCAGGGACAAGAAGCACTAGTTTCACAGACTGGGTGCTGGAGAACTTGGCTTGGACACTCTGCTGAGGTCTCAACTCTATAGCTGTGCCAGTGGGGAGTCTTACTGTGGACCTGAAGGGGGAAAAATAGAGAAACCCAGACCCCGGACTGAGTGTGTTCACTGTGTGCTCTTAAGGGAAATTGTGCTTGATGCAGAGAACTGCATCTGGAAATACTGAGTGTTTCCATTTGTATTCCAAGTGAACGTCCCTCTTCAGTGTCAATGGTGAAGATTCAAGCTCCTTGATTACTGGCCCAGAGTGAGGATGTCACAATAATTGCAAACTTTTAAAGCAGATGTTAAAAATCTGTATCTGCCATTGTTTATCCCCAGGATAAAAAGAGTGCATACTCTCAAACAAATGATTTTATGCAGCATGATAAGCTTCAATATAAATAAATATGATTGTTTTTTGTGCATGTATAAATATGTGAATTTTATACGTAAAGACTTGCATGTTATGTTTTGTTCATGTGCGTAGCCTGTATACTCTTACTATACATTACTACTCCTATTTCCATGTAACTCTTGTATAGTATATTGTTACTGTTTTTGTCATGTGGAGCTTTCTCCCTGGGCCTCCACTGAAAAGGAGTTCTCTTGCACAATCAGACAATCCCAGTTAACAAATGCAAAATAAATAAAGTTAGACCAGGTGGATAACTGAGTAATCTGAAACACTAAAAGAAATTAGCCACATAACAACTTTGTCACACTGCAGTCATTAAGGCACATTATAATCGTTGATGACAACGTGGCCACAACATTAACAGCAAAACTTAAACAGTATATTCAAACTTTTGTAACAACTATCATTACTAATTTCTGTGTCACTAAAGTTTCTGCAGTCATGCCACAATCCCACTTTGATATGAGTAAGGCATAGAGGTCCAGTTAAGTTCTTGATTTCACAGTCTTAGAACTTTGCCTGAGACAGCTCAGCAACTGGTGTCAAGAACAAAAAAATCCTATTTACAACTATTTGTCTACACAAAGGAAACAAGAGAACAGAAAAAAGGTGAAAACAGCTTCCCACTTTGTTCAGCAGCCTTTATTCACAGCCACACTGTCTCAAAACAAGCAAGTCCAGAGTTAATTTCTCTAGTAGCTAATGCCCTGGCTATCAACAAAGTCAAATGAGAGATAGTTACTGCTTGTTTTGCAAGTTTGATGAGAAGCTGAAGAACATCTGTGGAATATTCAAAGGGAAATGAATCACGGCTACACCAAACTCATATCTCAACACGTGCCCACCAAGCATAAGAGATGTGGCCCTGTATCATAGGCTTTATACTCTACTGGCTAGTGTCTCAGTCAAGGTGTCAAACATGTTGGCCAGCTTGATGGGTGGGGGACAAGCTAGTTCACTGCATAACTTTTTCCTGCCAAGTATCTGAACACTGTTTCTGCAACTCAGGAGTGTTTTAACTTCCTTGTGAATAAGGGACTCATCAAACAAAGCTGCATGAGATGTCAGACTCTTTCTCACATGATTGTGTCCTAAATAGATATCCAAAATGGCTACCCTCTCCACTCATTATTGCATGTTACCTCATGCTACTGATGGCTCACATTTAGATAGTAAGGACTATTTGGATGTCTACAGAAATGTCTGACAACAGGAAGGTCTTGGCTTCATTAGAAGTTGAGAAAAAAAAGAACTTTCCTCCTTTAACGAGTTACAGTGTGACTGGTAAGCCACATTGTATCACCTAGAACTTACATCTGGCCTACTACATCAATGACCTAAATTATTTCCTTTTTTGCAAGCAATGCAAAGAATTATATGGGTGCGACTCACTCTGCATTGATCTAAATCCAGAAACCCCACTAGTAACCTTACCTTTATGAAAGTGTTTCCTTGCCCAAAAGATAAGATGCTCTATAATGAAAGAACATGGAAAGGAATTTTGCTGTAAGGATTGTACAAAACTTGTATTGTCCACTGTGTACTCTTTTTTTAACATTCATAGATCCTGGAAAACTAATCACATTTTGCAGAGCTTTAGTAGCAAAAGTCTTAAGTTTTTACTTTTTTTCTTGCTCGCTTGCAATCAGATGAACAACAGATTACATTTTCTTGAGCATCTCCCCATATTATTGAATGTGAAATGAAGCCTTTCTCAACTGGAGTGCAGCTTCTGTATGCAGGAGTCATGCAGTCTGTCTATCCACTGTACCTGCTGTATTGAAAGTTGAGCTTGTTGAAATGAAACAAGAGGGTTTTCTAGTTTCGCTTCATGCTTGTATAGTGTTTATTTTTGTTAGATGAGATATATTGTAGGATAGCATGTAATAATGTGGTTTTATGAGCACTACTTTTGATTTTTGTTCATTGTGACATTCTAATTCTCTATCACAGTTTTGTCTAATTCTTAGTACTGCATTGTTAACAAAAAGTAACCAATGAACAGGCAGCTTCAAAGCAACATTATATAGCAAATAAACCCTGCAGTGCTTTCAATAACTCAATATTCAGAACACAGTTTTTTTCAGATAATATAAAAATCAAGATGCTGAATAAGATCGATTAGCACGGTACGTTAAAAGTGCAGATAAGGTACTTAAGCTTATAAATTTCCTATTCAGATGCAGTTCTGAACTAATGTTAATAAGACATTAAGAGTGAGACAATGCAGAAAACTTTTTTTGAGGAACCGCAAAGCAGAAAATGTTTGATTTAGCGATATCTTATGGCTTTTGCATACCTAACCTCATCACAGTCAACCTTATGATAAACTTAATGTTACCTTAATACTTTTGCAGAGTTCTAAGTTCACAATTAAAAGATAAACATATCATTTAGGTAATTTATTGCACTTTCACACAACTGTGAAGTTATATTGACCTCTTCAGATGAATTAGGCATAGGAGTATTTTATTTGAAACAGTATTACTTATACCCAAATATCCATTAATTAAAGCTCTTCTTCACGTTACTGAGTTTCATTGTAATGGGAACCAGATAAAAGGATGTAAATAAATACAATTTTGAAAACTAAACTTGGGAAGAATCTATGATCCACATTATACTTATCTGCTATTAAATTATAAACAATTGTACCTCTGTATCAGCACAAAAAAAACATCCATCATGGACAAGCACACAAGTAAAATATTCCCAGACACTTCTGATGGACAGCACCCATAGTTTAATGATATGGCTGATCAAAAGCAGAGTTCCACAAAACTGTCACATGGCCAACTCATGTCTTTTGCTGTAAATTTAAATGGCTCATGTAACCACTATGTTAGATGCAGTCATGAACAAACTCTAAGTGACTGAAAAATATACTGCACACACCAAACCAAAAAAATATATTTCATACAAGGCTGTCACAGATATTCTTTTCATTTCCTTTGTTAGGCCATTCCTGCCCACAACAGAGTGACTCACAAAAACAAAGGAAATGCTTCAGACACTTAAATTATTCTATGACCATTTTTCTAAACTCAGACCATATTACTGAAAGGAAATTGTAAATTCTTGCTTATATTTTACATGTTTCGTGTGAAGAATTAGATAAAGTAAAATTACAATAGCAAATTTCCACAGCTGCCTATTCAAGCTCAAAGTTTATTTTAAGGTTGCAGGCAAAGCCTACAACCTTGACATATTCTAAAATATGCCTTCTGGATTCAGCACAGTATTTTTATTATGGTCTCCTTTCTTCATTTCAAGCACAACTTGCCTTTGTAATTTTGGTAGCAATACGAGTGGAAAGGAGTTGCTAAATTAAGGTGATATCCAAACCAAACAGTAAATAGGTCACAGAGACAAACCATTCAATGAAAAAAACTGCCAGAAATCCCCAGCCATGCCCGAGTCTACACTGTGTAATTCCTTACACCTGAGGCCCATGAGATATAAACTAATGACCCCTTAAAGACATAGTAGTGTTTCAGCTATGTGAATTCTGAATGCCCATTTGTTTCACTTTTTAAGTCTTCATTGGTATATTCAGGCCACTAAAGGTCTGAATGTGTCGATGGTTAAGGTTAAAGTGAACACTCAAGCTTGGCTGTAAATTAAGGTAACATCTATAAACTGCTCCTCTGTAGCATTATGTACTTGGAGAGAAGTTGACTGCTTTCAATTAGCAAATGTCTAAAACTGTTGGTTCTAATTAAACATACTGGTTGAAACTGCTAAAATAACTTAAATGGCTTAGAGTCACAATTACCAGATTAATGACAGAATTGGTACACTGAACAACATGCAAATATCAAATGGAATTAAAAAAAAAAAAGCCTGCAACCCCAAATAGGGGACAGCCTTCTTCATGACAGGTAGTAAAAAGTTGTAGGACAGTAAAAATGACTATTTTAAATACTTAAGAAGGGGAAATCTAATGGTAGTGCTCGAATGACAATGGAGATGTATACATCTTTACACCCATGCTGGTGCCATAGAAGGATAAAAGTCCGAGTTTGATTAGCAGCTTGGATGCTTGATGGTGCAAGCAGTAAGGATAGGCATGCCCATCCATGGGTGCAGATGTGTGCATGGCTTGGATATACCTTTGCAGATGATCCCTGGTGTGTGTGTGGGGGGGGGGGGGCAGAGATGCATGGTGACATTGCCCTCAGCAGCAGTGCTATGGCTGAGTCACTGCAAAAGCAGGATGATATGACAGGTACATGCAGGGTTGGGACCTTGGCAACAAAAATGCTCCTCGACAGTACTGTGGCACTACCCCAGGGTGCCTTGATCTCTTCCTTGGCCTTGAATTTGGTTAAGAAATATTTCTTTCTTGGGTTCATTAGACCTGCTAAATGAAGACGTCCTTAGGGCAGCTGATATTCAGCACTTGGGAGACAAAAACATCACAAAACAAAATCTGTCCTCTAAATGGGAATGCCCTTCTCATGCTCCTACCTAAACACCCCCCTACTATTAAATCCTAACCCCTCTTGAAAAATATATACGATCGGTACACTATCCAACAGTACTGCATCCATTTCTCTTATTTGTATTCTATCCATTCTCTTTCTCAGTTGTATTCTATTCTATCAAACTAGAACATTGAATTCTATATGCATTATAACTACTCAAATGCTATTCAAGCTAATCAGTTATATTATATATTCACTATAACTACTCGAATGATTTTAAATGAACTACCTAAATCAACAAGTAACCTCCGTACATTCTTTACTTGAAATGTTTAAAGATTTCAAACTGAACCTTGACAAAGAAATTATTATCTAATATGAGTTATCTTTGCCAAAGCTGCTCACGTGTTCTTAAATTGATTTTCATATGATACTTTCCAATGTATTATGTGTTTGTTTGTCCTTCTGTAAAGAATGTTATGCATGAAAGCCTCTGGCTTATTATACATATATTTTTAAGACTATATTCTCTCAAAAATTATGTAACATCTATTGCCATGAATGTAACTACTTGTGGAGCTTTTCTTCCCAGGCCTCAACTGAAAATGGGTAGCTCTGACTCAGTGGACTCTCCCGGTCAACAAATTCAAATAAATAAATAATAAATAAATAAATAAATAAAACAAGCTGTAGAGATCTTTACTTTTAAATATGTTAACATTTGGTCTGAGAAATGGTCTTACTGTTTATAATAAACAAAATGTGAGACCTATTCATATTATATACATGTGCGCATTATAATAGGTTTTCAGTGGATACTATCAATATCATTCATAAGCAAAATTAAAATCAAGCACTGCTTCTAGAAAAGAGAATTTCAAGGATGTTGGTATTCAAAGTTTTAAACTTTAATGGAGCATCTAGTCATTTCTCTGTGTCTGAGATCAAAATTAGATTTTTTTGTTTGTTATGAATAGATCTCATAAGACCCGAGCCAAAAATAAACACTAGTACATTGTTCTTATTGAGACCCATGGGCTACAAAAGTAAGGGTTACAGGTAAGGAACAATTCATTCCCAATATAAATACAAGTTATGCTGATATACAGTTCACTATTAGACATAAGTCTGGAACAACGAGAAGAAAGATAGGTAAGAAGTATTTCTCATTGCACGAACACATGTACAGTAAGTTACAAAGAAACGAGCTGTTTGACCAAAAGGATATATATATACACACACATATATATATATATATATATATATATATATATATATATAGGGGATCCCTACGTTAGAACGAAAGCTTGGAAGATCGACACAGACATCACCGATGCCAGAAGACTGACGGAGCAGTTAACTGACAACTCGGAATCCCGACAGCGAAAACACAGACATAGGAAATGTGTGAGCATAACTAGGTAAGTGTGCAATAGTGAGGGATTTAGGGTTAGGGTGCGTGTAAGGTGTGTGTGCGATAGTGAGGGATTTAGGGTTAGAGTGCGTGTAAGGTAAGTGTGCGATAGTGAGGGACTTAGGGTTAGGGTGTGGGTAAGGTAAGTGTGTGATAGTGAAGGACTTGAGGGTTAGGGGTGGATTAAGTGAGTTAGGGTTAGGGTGTGGGTAAGGTAAGTGTGCAATAGTAAGGGACTTGAGGGTTAGGGGCGAATTAAGTGAGCTAGGGTTAGGGTGTGGGTAAGGTAAGTGTGCGATAGTGATGGGCCTCAGGGTTAGGGTTTGGGTTAAGGTTAGTGCATAGATAGTTGTGTGCAAGGTGTAGTGTAGGCTTTTAGGTTGTTGGTGTGCTTGTGTTGTGTGTTTGTTGCGTGGAACAGCAAAAGATTTGTTTTGTTAACTGCCAGTATTGTGGTTTGTCAGGCATGTGAACTTTCGTGTTTTTGCGGTTTCGTTCTTGTGGTGTCAGTGTTGTGGACTGTCAGTCTAATGTAGTAGATCCATATATAGAGAGAGAAAGTGAGAGAGAGAGAAAGACTTCCATGATGTATCTATGCAAGGACGGCTAATAGAAGCGCAAGAACTACAGCATGAGGAGTTGGGGGTTAGATGGCAGTAAATTATTCCTAATGGAAAAAAAGCAATTTTGTACCACATAAGACATCAAAAAGTTGACAAGTGTGAAACAGGTTTAGAAATATCTTAAGCAACTGTGACATGGCTTGACTGTAACCATAAAAATATATTCCCGATTGTGGGGTTGGATAAGGATTAAGGCGTTTACCTTACAGACATAGGGTACAGGGTTTGATTCTCACCTTTGGGAAGCATGGCTAGGCTTAAAGGGATCATTAGGGTAGTAATTATTTATGACCCTATGAGCTATACTTGTTGTCGTTGTTGTATCTTTCGGCTTTTCCCGGTTAGGGGTCGCCACAGCGGAACTCCGGTCAGCTAATGATTGGCAGTAGATTTTTACGTACCGAGTTGCCAGCCCTGACGCACAACCTTCAACGAAGGTACGCCCATTCATGCATGTCTCCACATAGAAAACGCTTTAGCTGAGAATCAAACAGGACGTCTTACTGTGAGGCGACAACGCTACCGCAGCACCCTATGAGCTATACTAACTAGGCAAATTTCCTTAGACAGTTTCTAAGGTTTTAAAATGTCATGCATAGAAGTTGATAAACTTGAGTTGGTATATTCAGAAGCAAACTGAGTGGTAGGAGTTAGGAATAAAGTCTATGAGTTATTTGGAATTATACACACAGAGTTGTGGTTCAATCCACCAAAACTGAATTACTTCTGTAGCTGCCACAGTGTTGATGTATTGCAAAGATGCAGCTATCAGTATTTAACATATTACTGCATACCAGAGTGAAAAGAAAAGAACAAATAAAAAAAAACTTAAACTCCATATCAACATTCTACTAGTACTGGAATTGGCCAGGTAAGTTCTCCAGCGTACCCTTTTTATCTTGTGACAGAGAAGGGACAGCGGCACTCCACAATCCAAATACTATTACTCAATAGTTGCAGCTACCTTGTAGAAGGAAAGCAGTTTTTCAACAGCAGGGTAATTCAGACTTGATAGTGTTTCCTTACAGAGGCAGATCTGCAGAGCTCCCAAGAACACTACTAACAAGTTAAGACAGTTGTTATTTGGTTGCTAATATCTGTTCAGGCAGACATCCCTGTAAAAGTTATATTTAGTAACATCCTCTTCAGAGAATTATACTACTAGAATCACAGCAACGTGTCTGAACAATGAATAGTGGACTGACTAACACTCAGTTTGCTGTCTCTGTGCACCCTTTGGTGCAATATATTTAAGAACCAAGAAATATTGCTTACCTGAATATATTCTTGCCAATGAAACTGTGGGTTTCCTTGTACTCCTGTGGTTAGCTGTGACGAACAGCTTCAATATGACCTTCACTGAACTAAAATGTAAGAAATAGTCTGTTGTGGTATGACTTCATTCAAACTATGCCAAGCATGGTTTGTTTAGTTTATTTGTGGTTTGTATTCCTAATGTGCACACTCATTCAGTGTCTGTTTCCACTAACTAACCAGTGTTTTGGTTAACAGTGAACAAAAGTCACAGGATGTTCTCCATAACCTCCTCCTTTAACTCACTGAGAACAGAAAGACAAACATGCTTCTGTCTTATAGTGGACCAACGGCAACAACCAGTTCTGTGCAGTAAGTGCAAAGTAGAGGGCTACATACTTTGCCGTTACTAAATCTCCTTATGTATTCAGGAGAAATAGACTAAATTCTTAAAGTGATCTGCATATATTTTGCAGCTGCCCTAAAGAGCAGCTAAAGTTAAAGTCAAGCAGGAAACTCTAGGTGAATAATAAAAAACAGTATTTGGATAGCTTGCATTGCTCATCCAGCTAAACGGGGGTATTGTGGTCTCCCTTAGCTCAGACTATACAGCACATGTACTGAGTTTCACCGTAAAGACATGAAGGTACTGAAGATAACAAAATGATAGTTTACTAAAAAATGCACACGCTGTTCTACATGCAAAGATCGGACAAGAGAAACCTGTGGCCGTCAACAACCACAGTGCAAATTTTTCTTTTACAGACTAACAAGAAACAATCACATTCTTTGTAAAACTCTAAGATGAAGAATCTTGACATATAAATGGCAAGTAAAGAAGGGCTGACAGAGAGTCTTCGACTGACATATTCTTGATGCTGTTAGCAATTATACTATACAGCTATCTGCCAAAGATAGCACAAATCAAAATCCTGAGCAACACTTCAAAGAGACAGATATAATCTTAGACAGACTGAATTAATTTTGGGACTGTGTGTCTATAATTCATAGTTTACTTTCAAATATAACATTTTTTTTAATTTCCAAAGTTTTTCACAGATTAATTTGGACAGACTGAGATAAAGTTCAGAATGGCAGTAACCAAGGAACATTTTTTTGTCAAAGCTCCTCAGGATTCTATCCCACAGTTGCTGTCACCTACCTTGTTCCATGATAAGATTGGTACATAGATAGCGTATGCCAAAGGTAAAGAGACAGATGCATTAAGAAATGCAGCAAGAGTCTACAAAGAAATATGTATATTTTTGTCAGGTTGTATGTCACTAATGCATTAGCTTTGCTGTGAAGATAATCAGTAGGGTGAGAATGCAAAATTGGTGGCATCTTTGAACTACCAGGCCTAATAACGTGGAGCTAAGACAAATTTTAGTTAGCATTTTTTCTGCTAACTCATATCTTTTATCGAGTTGAAGTGATTTGTATATTTTTTTCATCTTGCAGGGCTATCACAATCTATGTCCATTCCAGGATTCTGTGCAGTTTATTCATTAATTTGTTTACTTCTGTTTAAATGAAAGTTTGACTGGCAAACAAGCCTGTTTTTAGCAGAGGCCAGGGGGGAAAAGCTCCATGAGAAAGAGTAACTAGTATATACACAACATACAGAATACTCAGATAACGTTTAGAAGTATTACATAAGTGACTAATAAAGCAGATAATTATAAAATAAACAAGTATCGTTTATAGCAACATGCATCAATATAACTGTAATAAATATATAAATGTAATAAATGGTCATCTGCTACGAGGAGCTACCAAAAGAAACACGGTACCTAACTGCTACTTGACAGACAACAACAAAAGGTTTAAAGATGAATAGATAAAAACATCAAATCTGTGTGGCTCCTCTTAAAACCATGGGTCTTGTCTTGACTTTGGTAGACTTTAAACTGAAAATGCAGAATCCCTATAACAGTCAATTTCTTCTGTGATTCCAAACTTTGTAGATACAGGAGTGCTCTTCAGAGAGCTATCAGAATATGATAAGAACAGAAGGGCAAGATGTTATTTAAAAAAAAACACTTTATACAGAGGCTTTTACTCTAAAGTTTTATGATTTTTTTCACAACTTGTAATATTCAACTGCATGCTAGTTAGGAAGGACTTAGTGTAGATTAGAATTACATCTGGAAGGTATACCAGTTGTGAATGGATCCAGGGCTTCAGATGAAGCAGAGACATACTGCACACAGATAGATGAAGAAACATCACACGTAACATTTGGTTGTCAAAAATTCCATGATTATATTTATGACAAGTCACTTACAACAAAGTCATATCATAAGCTATTGCAAAACATATTGATAAAGCCTCTTCTTAAATCTCACACAAGGCAGTACAGGATATTACTGGCCCTGCATAAATGATTATAACTTCAGTATAATCCTGGCAAACTGCTGCATAGAGCAAATACACTTAGATAAACTTATTCGAAGGAATGTAAAGATTTGCTAGAGAAAAATATGGAAGCCTTATGGATTTTATAACTGCGGTGGTGGTGCTGCGGTAGCATTGTCACCTCACAGTAAGACGTTGTCCTGTTCGATTCTCAGCTAGAGCGTCTTCTGTGTGGAGACATGCATGAATGGGCGTACCTTAGTTGAAGGTTGTGCGTCAGAGCTGGCAACTCGGCACGTAAAAATCTACTGCTAATCATTAGCGGACCGGAGTTCCGCTGTGGCGACCCCTAATCGGGAAAAGCTGAAAGACACAACGTGGATTATTACACACTTACCTATAGTAGCCGTGAAGCTATACCAGAAACACATGGAAATTAACATGCTGTGAGATATGGGCACGAATGACTGGTCAATTCATACAAAGTCACAGCAACCTTAAACTGCATTTTCCATGCAGGTATGAGCTTTTGTGTATACAAGGCTTATTATTTTATTTTTTGACTGTGAAGGAACACTGATCCTTCCTGGACCATTTTCAAGTTTGGGTTACAAAGTTGGACACAGAGTGAAAAAGAAACAGCAAGATGGGCTGTACATTATTCATACAAAACAGTGTTTCTGGGTTTATACTACAGGTGTTTGCATTATTTAGAGAAAACACACAACATTTACATAATAGGTACTTGAAGTGGGAGAGGAAGGGAGGAGAATACAGAAGTGGAATTTGAAGTGAGACAGGAAAACAGCAGGATGAATAGCTCTGAAGTTAGAGTACAGGAGAGAGAGTAACAGAAGATGGCTGAAAAGCATGTTCTGTCCACTTCTCTTCTTGCTATCATCTACTCATTACTTCCTATATCTTTTTTATCATTCCTCCACCACGTTTGACACAAGCTTAAGCAAGGCTGCCCTAGCTGGAGCTATGTGAGGCCATTCATGATGCATAAATGCCCTCCCCCACATAAGTTCCTTTCAAGGCCACGTCATCCTCACTTCACACAGGAGTTGGGATTGTCAGGTTGTGCACTTCTTAAGCATACTGACAACAGGTACCATTAGCACTTCAGAGAATGCGACCTTCCATCCCACTGACTGGCAAGTATTTTTACTTTCCTACCCTTCATTGAGCTAGCTCAAACTGTTTCTCAATGTAGGGCCTATAAACCTACAAGTATAGTTACATGTGAGTGCCTTTTCCCATCAGCAGTAAGTTTATTCTATTCCACATTGGTCCTGTCCAGTTTTAGCACAAGTATGAACTTTACTAGAGCTTGTTTATTTTGTGACACTCTTTCTCCCACCTCCTATTTTTTATGACCAAGTCTCTGGCCACATGAAGCACTACCCTCCCTCCCCAATGAGTCTGTGTTTCTAAAGACCTCCCTACTCCCTTAGTGTTTCTCCTAGCTGTCAATGTTTTTCTCTGTCTGGTAAATGGCACTTCTCAACTTGGTCGACCTGCCACCACAGGCTCCTTGGTCCCAAGGAACTTCCTGCCAGATCCCTGAACTACATTTATGTTTCCTGTTTTATCACTAATGGCCCCTTTCCTAGGAATGTGAGTTCATCTCATCTCCTTACTCACGTTAATCAGCATTCTACTTGTCTCACTTATCAACTTTTCTTAAAAAATTATTTGGGGTCTGTTGCACCTGCCTGAACCTTTGCTATCTGAACCTGCTTCTCCTATTCCGGTGACTTACTTCTGAGCCTGCCTTCTCCTAGGCATCCCTATTCCCTTCCAGACCTTATTCCATGTTTCCTTGCTCAGGGTGCTGCCCTTCCTCTGCCCCCTACTATCCTTCTATCTTATGATACCTGTATCATAGGCCTGCAATTTTTCCTGTCTTCTGCCAACTATTATGTTATGGCCTAGATTTACTCCATGGGTTCATAAATTCACAACTGATTCCTAGTCTAATGACCTCAGGGTGCCTTTCCCAAACAAATCTGGCAAGTTTTATACCCTAGGGGTATTTTATGGGGTATATGAAGGCTTGGGCTTAAATGCCAGACCATGGCTAAATTTCTGATAATTCATACATTGCTCCAAGTTATGCTTGAAATAGGTTATGGAAGAGCCCTGCTTCACATGGATGACAAGAATGTTCCAGGGAAGATGTAGTCTCAAAGATACATATCTGTCCCAGCATAATATCCTATTTATGTCACAGATGAGGTGTAGGTCCCTAGATTGTGGAATTCTGACACCATGTGTTTTGCAGCTGTGAAAGGTCCATCACAGAGGGATTAGAGGATGCTTTGTAGGCAAGGCATATATCACCTAGGAGACCTAGTACAGGGATAGGGCTTTGAGGCAGTCCACATGGAACTTGTTTATGATCCGTATTCTTTCTGCATTGAACATCTGTGGATGCTTCTGTAGTTGCATATTCCTGGTCAGGTACATATTGAAAGGGGAGCTGTATTCAGTGATTAGTCTGAGGACAGCTGAATGCAGCAGAACATTGGCACCTTTGGACCTAGTTGCCATATCCTTGCTCATAAGATGCACCACACAGAATGATCTCTTTACTACTGTAGACACATTATGGCCAAAGGGAAGGTTACAGTTTACATGCATTCCCAAATCCTTGACCACTAAGTCTACTTTTAGGGGTGCATTATCAATGTGATAGTTTCCATTTTCTCAGACATACTATTATGCATTTCTTAGTACAGAGTTTTAGACTGTAAATGTGCCACCAGTTATTGGTCTATGTCATGCCTTCTTTGAGGGTATTTGCCTCCTTGGAGGATTCTATATGACTATACCTAGTTTATAATCATCTGCAAACTTGGTCATCCAGACAGCCTTGACAATGGCTTTGAGTTCAGAGAAGTAGATGCCAAAAAGGAGCAGCTCCAGCACTGAGCCGTGAGGGACTCCACTAGTGACTGGCCTCCATTTTCTTAAGTTGCATCCCCTCCATCTCTATCATCCATAGCTTTGGACTATCATTCCTCTGCCCAGAAGTCCCTCAGTCATACTAACAACACTCGCACAGCAAACTTAATAGCTCTTCTCTACTTCCCCAGCCCATTGTCGTACTCCCAGCAGTTAGTTACACAGAATTTAGGCAATGCTGCCTTTGAGTCTACTTGCAACTTTTCTTTTCTGTAGGAAAGGACCTTACTTCCCCTTTCTCTTTCTAATTTCATCTCCTTTGACTTGAGTTCTGATTCCTCATTTTCCCCAAATTCCTTTGCTATATGCTTTTCCTGTTTCCCTCGCTCACTCAGTTTTTGTCCTTTATTTGGCTTCTATCCTTGAATGGAATCAATATTAGGACTATGCAAGACAGCTGGTAATACATTGCCTACTAATATGCAGTACTTGGCTATGGAATCATTTTTACAGTGCGTCACATTTACTTAACCCCTCCCCTAACAGTGATCTTGCATGGCCCATATACTGAAATTTTAGCAGCTATCTAGGGTTTTTACCCACGAATAGTTTTAATTGTCATAAGTTTCACTTACATACTCTAACTTTCAGAAGCACTGCTTTATATCTTTTCTGTGTATTACATGCACACGAATGGAATGTCATATCTCCTTTTTATTTGAATTGTATGTGGTTTGAAGCCAGGAGCAGCAGCCACTCAATCATCACACCACTGACAGTTACTGTTAACATTTGTATGAGATGTTCTTCTCAGAGACAAAAACATGCAAAATATTACTAAACATTTGATTTACCAAGAAAATACAGGATAAACTTGTTGGCAAAAAGCCTTGTTTCTTTGCATATGCTATATTTTTAGTAAACTATCAGTTTATCAATGACAAAAATTATCTTTTTCCTCTCATTAAATACTATTGCTCTAACCACTGGTGACATCATGCATTTTCAAATCCACAGTATGCAATAAATAAAATTATTTTCCCATTTATGGTTCTGTAAATTGCTTGCCTCCAATAAGGTCATTATGTCTGCAATTAACTGTTCCGAATTTTCTGCACATCCCATCTCTAGTCCTGAGATTTTGCAGTTTGTTAATACAGTGTTTGGGGAAGTAAAGTATTAAAGGATACAAGTATTTGGTTAGAGTACTAATGGCAAACCCATGAAATCTGCAACCATCTATAGGGTTAACATGTGATATTAGGTTCAACAGCTTATCATTTGTTTCCACTCTTTTAACTTAAATAGCAACACTCATCTTAATTATGTTGCTTTACATTTTAAACACTACAATCATAGAGCTGTATCTCCATGTAGGTGTTTACATGTCTGTAACCATTTCTATTAATGTATATCTAAATTGTGTGCATGTGTGTGTGCAGCTCCTTTCATGACAAAAAGTGATAAAATGGTGACTGTGTCCAGATGTCCTCTAATCAACTAATAACATGAATGCTACAGGGTGGTGGTAAGGGGCTCTGTTTACAGCAAAACTGACATCCTTTGAAGGTGTGGTATTGTAGCTGAAACTGTAAAAGTGTAAGGATGTACAACCATCAGGCAGCTCATTCTCATACTGCAGACAATACCGGCACATACATAGAGAGTCAGTGGGTTGGTCAATAGGAATTATGAGCCTGCAAGCTGGAAGCTATAGGCACATGCACAGGCATACTCAACTGTCAGTGGAATGGAACTTGAGGAGTCATGACTATGCAAGCTGCCATAGGGGAATAAGGAGTTTGTGCAGGAAGAAAACCCTGAGAGCTGCCTGGATGGTGGTGGTCAGTAGTTATAAAAATAAATAAATAAATAAAAATAATGTCGGCAGAGTGGTGCAGCGGTAACGTTGTCACTTCACAACAAGAGATTCTCCGGTTCGATTCTCGGCTGGAGTGCCTTCAGTACCGAGTCTGTATGTCTTTCCTGTTTTTGTGTGGGTTTCCTCCGGGTGCTCCAGTTTTCTCCCATGTTACAAAGACATGCATCTGGAGCATTTCTCCCCAGGCCTCCGCTGAAAATTGGTTTTGTTCCAAGTCGGACTTTCCCGGTTAACAAATGTTAAATAAAATAAATAAATGTTGTGGGTGAGGTGTATGCAGTAGAACAAGGTTCTCAGCCAGGAACAAGTATCTGTAGCTTTACTAAGAGTATTTTCACTGCATTCATTTACCATACTGCATTATGGGTAACAGAACTGCCCTGAGGATTTCATAATTCCATAGGTTAATAACCACAGAAGTGCTTTGTTTTTTTTTTTTTTTTGAATGTGCAGTTGGGAATATCCATCTACAGAGCAATAGTATGAAAGAAAATTTTAATTTCAAATTAATTTCTGATTGCTACCTCATCTGCTTCACTTTCCAGCTTGTAGGAACACCTAGCTGGCAGCCAGCATTTGGATTTACAGTCACTTCATTGTGTTACTCACATGACCTTTTGACTGACAGTAATGCTTATGGTTCATGATGACAATATAACAATACTGAGTTCTCCTTCAGGAAATTTCCATATAGAGAACTGATGCACTGCATTCACTTTTGTGGCATAGGGGCATGAAGCCCTGACTATGACCCAGATGACCCAAGTTCAAGTTGTGGTTTGGGTGACTGGAGATCCATGCAAGGGATGGTGGGAGTAAGTGGCTCAAACTGGCTTGCCCTTTCAGAGGGGGGGGGGGGGTTAATGGCAGTCCTGACTGGCAAAATAGCTCATGTGCAAGTGATTGTTTCTGTAATAGTAATGGCCATAAGACCAGGGACATGGACTTGACAACCCAAGCCTGTTATTGCATTCCTCATAGGCATGTGGCTACATGGGTCTACTTCACTTGACCTAAAACTCATTTGACTGACACCCATTTGACCGACACCCAATTGACCTAAATTTCATTTGAATGAACTCATTTGACTGACTCCCATTTCACTGACGGCTTACAATGCTGAATTTCAACACCCTAAATTTTAAACCATAGACAAGCACATTTAGAACACTAATAACTAACCCTTTCCAGAACTTAAAAACTACTCATTAACCCTCTTAACAGAAACAGGACAATATACAACCAAACTAGGTGGGGGTCTACACCCTCCACACCCCATAATTATATATACTAACTCCAGGATCACACTACAGTGGGGAAAAGGGCATATATCTTTAACTTGCCTCACAGTACTCTACACACTGCCACTACTGCTGGGAATGCACAAAACATTTGGCAAATTACTTTAGATACTTCCCATAAAAATGTAAATAGAAAAACCCACATTTAGAAACTCTACAACACTAGTTTCTACATGACTGTCAGAATTCTAACAGTCAGCACTATAAGTTACAGTAATTCTTTTTTATCACAAACAAGTCACAGGTGAAGGAAAACACACAAGTCTATGTCTTACGTCGGTGAAATGGGAGTCAGTCAAATTAGCTTTTGGTTAAATGAAATTTACGTCAATTGGGTGTCAGTCAAATGAGTTTTAGGTCAAGTGAAGTAGACCCGGCTACATACACATGACATGGGAGGGCATAGAATGTCCTATGCAGTGATGCATGTACTCATTCTAGCCACCAGGAGGCTTAACCACAAAATCCCAGTAGCTGCCTGCATGACTGATACCCAGCATGGTAGGAAAGAAAAAAAAATAATGCAAAAACAAGAATTACACTCAGTTACTTTTGGCACTGGAAATTCCTTTAGTTAAGAAAAGAAGAAGAAATAGCAAAAAATAATGTTTATAATTAATTAGGAAAGCACAGTTTAGAAGAATATATGAGTGGGGATCATCCTGAAATTTAGTCTTGGTAATGCAGTTTACTCCCAAGCTGAACTCTGTGGAATAAATCTACAGATGTAATGCATACATTTCAGCATATATCACAGTCCATTTCTAAGTTATTGCTATTATATAATGTCTTGCCATTTTTACCTTCCATTTTGGTTGGTAAAAACTGTCCTCATTTATTTTATATAATGTATATAGTGAGAACCTTGTAACTGTACTGCAGTGACACTTAACTATTGGCATGGTGCTTATCAGTGTATCCTTAATGTTTTTGACCTACATGACCCATTCCGATTCTATATATTTCTTAGCTAAGCCCCACTGACGGACTTATTAAGTTAACAAACAAGCTTGGAGGCTGGGAATATGCTCAGGGATATGATGATTAGTAAAACAGACAGCGAACATTTTTAGTCATGCATTTTAGAAATATTGACAAGTTTATTGTAGTGAGATTCAGTATTAAATGTCATTGCTTCATCAACACAGCCACATTGATGCTCCCAAAAACCTGCATACCTTTAGTTTAGAAGCAGCACCACAGATGGACTGACATATAATACAATGAAATCTGTTTTTGCTAGATGTTGGGAGTATGCAGTGTATGTGCACAGTTTATATATTGTTTAAGGACATTTGGACATGCTATTAGCAGAGGAAAAATGAGCATCTGATTTCCTTTTCTCAATAGTGGCAGTCATTCTTTATACATTAAGTGGGTGCTTTACTCCATTGAAATACTACAGAAATGCTCATGGAATAAAGTTGTTTATGCCTTTTGGAAGATGGAAAACTCCCTTGTTACAACAGTGTACATTATAGTAGTTAACGTACAAAGTTACAAAGCCTGGTTCTAAACTTCAATAACCCAGGGAGTGGATTGTTGCTTGGTTGAAGGGTATCACACAGAAGTGTTGTGAGAGGGACAGACTAGTGGAGCATGATAGTTGCCTCCCCTGAATCCAGTACTCTTCGGTGCATTTGTTTCAGACACATGAGGCAATTACCTCATTCTCTTCACTGATGACATAAAATCATGACAAGATTGGTGGATGGTAGAAGAACTTATGAGAGGATTTGAAAAAGATGTCCAAGGGAAAAGAAAGGAGGCAGCTGAGATTCAGTATACAGAGTACTGTACTTGGGTCAAAACAGCCCTACTGGGAAATATAGTTAATTAAAGATTATTATAATTACAATATAGTTGGGTAATATATAATTATTGACCAAAGGTATGTGTAAGGCCAGTCTGTAACCAAATGGGATAGGCTATTTCAGGGACAAAAAGGGAAACTAGCTAGGCTTAAAATGGGGAAATTGAATAGGCTTAAAATGGCCGGCAAGGGCAGTTCCATCTAGTGCACACCCATGAACCTCTTAAATATCACCTGAGTAGAGTGGAACTGAAGGCAAAAGAGCAACAAAGGGCTCTGGATGACTAAGTTTGCCAATGACTTCAAACTAGGAGCAGTCATTTAACTCCCAAATGACTTAGCCATCATGCAGGAAGGTTTGTCTCAAATAAATAACCAGTGTCAAAATCACGGTCTAAAACTAAATGCCAAAAATGCATTATCGTATCCTTTGGGAAGTCATCTAAACCATGGAAGCAGGCGATACTTTGTTTTTCTGAAGAAGTCTAATTGTTGACGAAAGCGCTAAATGTTTTTTATGCAAAGTTTGGAACAGTAAACTTTGTTTTAGTCTATACTTCGACTGTGTGGTGGTTCGTGTTGTTGGACTTTATCCGCTGCTCTCAACATTTTATTAAACCATGGAACTACTACACTGAAAATACACCTTAAGAGTTGACCCAGTTGTTTGGGATTTGGGAACTTATGTGGACAGTGACCTAACTCTTAACCAATATGTGTCTATTGTTGTAAAAAAAGTCCTTCTATAGTGCACAACTTATAAACAGAGGAATTATCTGTAGATCTAGAGATGTCATTGTTCCCCTTTATTCAACCTTCATTAGGCCAGTCACTGAATTTAATGCTCCCTTTGGCATGTATCTGTGCAACAACTAGAATGCCTGTAGAGATACTTTACTGAAAGGATACAAGGCCTAAACAACCTGTCCTACATGGACCAACTCAAAGACCTGTCACCATACTCAGTATCCTACAGACTGCTAAGAAGCGACCTGTATCTGTCATGCAAGCCATCCTCCAACTCATTACTGATAAGTTTTCTGCACATCAACAAGTCAAAAGGCATTAGAAATACTCAGTCTAGGGATCATAACATTTTCTGCAACAAAAGAATGGTTTGGAGGGACAAATAGATTTCACAGAGGATACAGCTGCTATAGAACAGACTCCCCATACACATAAAACAAAGTCCATCCCTGTCTATTTTCAAGTGCAACATAGATCTGTGGATTGGAAATGGAAAATTTTCCCCAGGACTACCCCCTGTACTACTAATGGATTACTGCAGGTCCTAAATGCTTTATCCCATGCATGGGTCCCCCCTCAATTATCTATGGTCTCATTAGGGTAATATGGGGTGTGTAAAGCCACTCTATAACCAAAAGGGATAGGTTGTTTTGAACACAAAAAGGGGAATTGGCTAGGCTCAAAATGGCCCACAAGTGCAGCTGGTCTTGTACTTTCCTATGAACCTATGAAAAGGATCCTGGGGCAGGATCATACCTGAACTAGACCACCAGTGCCATAATGAGAGGGCAGTAACAGCAGAAGCAGCATAATGGGGTATATCCACAGGAGGAGGAGGTCTCAAGAAGGAAAGAGATGATGCTTCTGTTCTACCAAGCCCAGTTCAGACTATTGCATGTAGCCCTGCATGCCATACATGAAAGGGGAAATGAATCCATTGTAGAGTCCAGTGGAAGCCAAACAAAAGGTGCATGAAATGGAGGGGGAGGGATATGACCAGAGATCAGAAAAGAGTAGTAGAGGCCAGGATAAATTGTGAGACATGCTTTGGGTGCACAAGATCATGTCAGGGAGAAGTGAAGTAGTTATCTTGAAAAGGAAGAACGGTAGTAGGAGGAGGAAGAGAAGGGCATGCAGTAGAGTTCAAGAACTACGCATATTCAGTAGTATTTCTTCAAAGAGAGGGTTGTGAACCCATGAAACTGACTACTAGAATGTGTGGCAGAGAGAAAATGCAGCATTAAAAAAAGAGAAGGATAGGAGAGAAAAGTAGGGTAAGAAGGGAGATATAATGCAAAATAAGCTTAGGTAAACAAGATAATCTTAACTTCTAACATAATGTTAATATAATGCAATATGACATAACTTGTACTTTCACAAACTGAGGTCCTACATTAGTCAATTATGTTTTCTGGAATTTCAGGCCACACATACAAATGAATTACCTGTATCACAGCAGATTATTCCTGGTTATCAAAAGTGAAACAAATTAACTTATTTTCCCTATCCAGAAAGAAAGGTAATGTTGAGTCTGATCATTGATTATGTTCATTCCTGTACCTTTAGACCTGTCTACATAGTAGTAGGGGCACAGGAGGCAACTGTTTAATATTTCAGGACCCTTTAATGTGAGTCCCAGAATAGTGCAACTGAATAACTGAAAACGCAGACATAAGTAGATTAAGTCTCAGACTGCCATTACACCGAATAGTCACTTTTCTCTGAGATATGGCAATCTCAAATGTTCAAAGAGGGAGCAGAGGGCTTGCCCCTGAAAAATAAAAACAACTTTATAGGAGAAAATCAATGTTCAGCATTCACTTTTCAGTCTTTTGTAACTCTGGTGGTCACACTTACAAGTGTCAAAATTATTACAGAGAACCATTTCATATATTACCTCACATTCATCAAGCCCAGAACAAGTGACTCAGGTATGCATTTCACTATTAAGATTTTTTTTTGTAAACAACTTAGAAGAGATATAACATTTGATGGATAAAGATTGTCCCACCATCTTCTAAAAAAATGGATATTGCCACCTAGGAGCCTTACAGCAAACCGTATCAGTTAACAGGCTTAGATTAAAACTTCCAATTATGGAAGAGGTTACAGAATCAAAAAACATTAGATACAAGTATTCAGTGTGTGAACATCATGATATCCCATTTTTTCATTCTCTTTTGAACTTCCAAACTAGTAAGGGGACAGTTCTGGCAGCACAATATGAGTGGAACTGAACACATTGATTAAAGCAGATCTGATATGAAAGCAGAGTTCAAAGTCTTAATAGAGATTGAGAGAGAGCGCGCGAGAGAGAGATGGAAGGAGAGAGATAGAGATGGGAGGAGAGAGACAGAGATGGGATCACTGCTTTGCTGTACTTTACCAACTTAAAACAAAGGCCTAACAGCTATACTTCATTAAGATAATCCACAAGACAACAATATTTCTTCTGTACAAGTTAGGTTGCCCTGCCTGTACCTGGTTCTGTACACTTTACCAACTTAAAACAAAGTTCTAACAGCTATACTTCATTAAGATAATCCACAAGACAACAATATTTCTTCTGTACAAGTTAGGTTGCCCTGCCTGTATCTGGTTCTGTACACTTTACCAACTTGAAACAAAGGCCTAACAGCTATACTTCATTAAGATAATCCACAAGACAACAATATTTCTTCTGTACAAGTAAGGTTGCTCTGCCTGTACCTGGTTCTGTACACTTTACCAACTTGAAACAAAGGCCTAACAGCTATACTTCATTAAGATAATCCACAAGGCAACAATATTTCTTCTGTACAAGTTAGGTTGCCCTGCCTGTACTGGTTCTGTACACTTTACCAACTTAAAACAAAGGCCTAACAACTATACTTCATTAAGATAATCCACAAGACAACAATATTTCTTCTGTACAAGTAAGGTTGCCCTGCCTGTACCTGGTTCTGTACACTTTACCAACTTGAAACAAAGGCCTAACAGCTATACTTCATTAAGATAATCCACAAGGCAACAATATTTCTTCTGTACAAGTTAGGTTGCCCTGCCTGTACTGGTTCTGTACACTTTACCAACTTAAAACAAAGGCCTAACAGCTATACTTCATTAAGATAATCCACAAGACAACAATATTTCCTCTGTACAAGTAAGGTTGCCCTGCCTGTACCTGGTTCTGTACACTTTACCAACTTAAAACAAAGGCCTAACAACTATACTTCATTAAGATAATCCACAAGACAACAATATTTCCTCTGTACAAGTTAGGTTGCCCTGCCTGTACTGGTTCTGTACACTTTACCAACTTAAAACAAAGGCCTAACAGCTATACTTCATTAAGATAATCCACAAGACAACAATATTTCCTCTGTACAAGTAAGGTTGCCCTGCCTGTACCTGGTTCTGTACATGCACATTCAGTTATGATAATATAAAGAGAATCACTACATACTTATTTACCATTTTTAAGTCGCTATGTGTATGGATGCATGTCATTTGACAGCAGCTTACGTCTGTTGCATTGTAGCCATATAGGGATGCTCAAAGTAACAGACCAACAGAGACAAGTATATGCATTCAAATCTAGCCTGCCCACTGGGGATGTGTGAAAGTTTGCCAACCAACGAGAACGGTGCTAATCCAATGTGATGTGTGGTGTCTCTGAATCAGGAACACATAGTTTCACTGAATGTGAGTTCTGCATATGCAAAAAGAGCAAGTGCTGTTTGCCAAAATTACTTTCACTGACAGTGGAGATTGTTTTTTACTCCACTGTTGTGTGACCATGGAGTTGGTATAGATAAGTCTGGAGGGGGGGGGGGCAGTGCAGGGGGACTTGCCCCTGCAAAATCAAAATTGTTGAGTTGTTCGTCAAAGGTGGTTTTGGTGAAGGGTTTTCCTTTTTTTTCCTTTATTTTTGTTCGCCGAAATAACCATCAATTACTCAACATGAATACTTTGAATTTTATGATTTCCCTGGGGTGCCTATTAGGCCCAGATAAAGGCTATAAATGGGCCGAACTACAAACCTCTCCCCTATCTTGACCCATGTTAAAACCCATTCCTAGGTTGGCTTTTGGTGCTCGATATTACTGTTTTCGAACTTCCGTGTTCGACAACAGTACAGTCGACGGAGTTCGCTTCAAAAATCTAATAGTAAACTGGGATATAGAGTCAACAGTTTTCAAAAGAGGCTTAGATATTTTGATATGAGCTGCCTACTGCAATTTCAAGGATTGTACTTGCAAGTCCAAGAAATACAAAAAAAAAAAAAAAACAGTACAACTAAAGTAGGGCAGTGAATGTTGACAATCACTTATCTCTTTTAAAGTTTTTTTTTTTTGAAGGAGCAAGCACACTCCTTTAACATTGGAGGGTTACACTTCACACCACCCTCTACACACACACATATATATATATATATATATATATATATATATATATATATATATATAAAACTTAATTGCAACCTAACATAACTAAGAGAAAAGGGAATACTCCAAAACACAGTGATATCAGCCTTACTACATTTAAGTTCCTGGTTTTGTACATTTAGTCTCCCTATTCTAGGACTTCCACTTAACGAGAATTGGAATTTAAAACTGTTACCTCTAATAAATGTTTACATAAGGATATGCATCGGTAACTGGAGAGATCACTTATTTTGTACCAATTCAAAAAATTACCAATGAGAAATACTGCCTATTCAACAGATAGATAGATAGATAGATAGATAGATAGATAGATAGATAGATAGATAGATAGAAAGCAAGGGTAGGCAAAATGGGGGAAGGAACATGTTTCTTTCTAAATCAATATTGGTCCCCTAATACTGCCACGACAATCAGCTTTGTCAACTTAGTTACTTTGTTCTTATGGCCTAAAGTTCCTCCTTCATCAGCTTAATTGGAACTGCCTGCTCAGTGATGGGAACCTCATTTTTCCAAAGCTAAAAAAGGCAAAAGGTATTCCTCAGCTCTTCAACAGAGATTTTTGTGTCTTATGTCCCTCCCTTATGTGAATGATGCAGATGCTGTTGAAGGAGGACCTGTAATACAGGAACAAGAATATAAACATGCTTCCATATATGTGTCATTCCTGGCTATGATAAAATTGCTTGGCAAGCCAGGTATAGCACAGTCCTGTTGCTTTAGCAATCTCCATACAGCTTCTGCTGGATGGCAGGAGTGATGTAGGCCTTACCACCACCATCTCACCAAAACAACTGGCCTGCCACTAGCCACTCCCTTTCACTCTTCTGGTTGGTCCTTGTAGTTCCCAGGTTTCTAGCCAACCCTTGGTCATCTGGATCACAGTCTATGCCATGGAGCTTGCCTTACAAATGAAGACCTCATTTTAGATTAAATTATAATTATAAACATATCAGCTCAATAGTAAGTGAAAAGACACATTAACTACAAAACTGACACATGTACCCCCAAAAAAGACTCTCATAAATCACCACTGACTAACCTTATGAGAATGATAGTATTAAACCGGTTCAGCATATTAGTACAAAGATGTTTGGAAGGGTATGCCAGTAGAATATCAGCCAAAGCATGTTGGTACTTATGCAAAAGGCCTTGAAAAATGAAGCAATGTAATAATTCATGTCATTCTGTTGTTGCCATATGTGAATAAATTAAACAATCATTTGTTACAGACAATGTGATTTTTCTGCTATGCAATGTAATTTATTTACTTATACTACTATGAAGTGCTTCAGCATTGCAGGAAAAACTTGATCTAGACCTCAAACAAAGACACATTATATATGCAGTGTACTGAAGAAATATGGGTTATGTAGGCCCTGAACTCAGATCATGAATACTGGCAGTGCTGCATTTAAAAACTGAGCTTACATTCACCAAATTGATCATACTCATTTTGATGGTTTACAACCCTTTATACCAAGTGTTCTTTCCCCAGTCCTGTTGAGTAAAATTAGTGAGTATTTTGGGTGCCAGTTGAAATTCTAAAGAACTCAATGGTGATCCTTCTAATATGGACATGGAACTGTTGATTGGATGAATGTATACTAAGTCATAGATTGTGGTTTCTCAACCACTCCTACTGTAAAGTACAGTGATCTTGAGTTAGTAGTCCTTCCTGTAGACAGTACCAGGTACAAACAACCAATGAAAGGCACCCAGGCTTCCTCACTAGGTGTACAAATCACCTCAATCGATATTGCATTCTAGGTAAAACAGCACCATTCCAAAATTCTCCATAACTAACAAGTTCCTTATTTTGTCGTGGAGATTGACCCAACATACTTGCAAACAGATCTCATTTCCACCACCTGTAGATATAATCTTATCCTTTCAGTCAAAATCTCATGACCATAGACCACAGACTGAATAATGAATTTAGAGCTCTGTCTTGTATCGTAGTTCTCACTTCATCACAACAGTGAAACAGAATGTCTTCAGGACTGCTGCCACTGTAGCCAACAACAGCCCAAATGTCCCAGTCCTTCTACCTTCAATCATTTACAATACCCAATATATTTAAAGTCTTCCATTTGATGTAGTTATTCTCCATCACATGCAGAAATCAAACCTTTTTTATATAGCAAGGAATCATGACGGCTGATATTCATCCCATCAGCTTTACAATCAGAATTAATTACTCCAACGCATGCCAGAGATCACAGTCACTTGAAACCAAGAGGACAGTATTACGTTCAAATAAGATAAACCCACACATTACTAAACTGGATACTCTCAAAACATCTATTACACCTTGATATCTTGCTCATTAAAAGTAGGAAAAGGAGAAGATGAGCTATACATATAAGTAACGGAGTGCTATAACCACCAGGAACACTAGGATTGAAGACACAAGTTTTGTTGAGCAAATACAGAGGGCAAATGGCATGAAGCAGTGGACATAGGGACCCATACTGTTGTATCAGCTCCTGTCATGTGCACACAAACAAGAAATGGACAGGCAAGACCCCATAAATATATATGTATATGGAAGGAACTACTTTTGTCGAACAGCACTTTTGTCAACATCTGTTTAGTCATCACAATTTGGTCGACACCTGTCAACAAAAGTAGTAGATTGGACAATTCTCAGTGTTGAGGAATTTTCCCTTTCCCCGATAACTGTGTGATCTTGGAGTTAGAATATATGATTAGCAGAGGGTGTGGAGATGGTGCAAAGGGGCTTGCCTTGCACCCCTGCAAAAACAATGTTTTCCTTTTAATTTGGTTTAAGGTTTTTGCATTCACTGAGATTGATGCTCAGTGCATGCTTAGTAGCATGCTGATGTGCATTTGGTGTCAACATTATTCATGACAATATTAATGATGTTTGATAAAGGTAAATCCATTTATATACATCTATACATGTGTGTGTGTGTGTGTGTGTGTGTGTGTGTGTGTGTGTGTGTGTATATAAAGCAAAAAGTAAACAGGTTACACAGACAGGCTATTCAGTAAAAACTGAAAGAAAGACTTAGCCAAGCTAAAGTCTTCATTGTGTAATATCTTAAACTTCCTGTAGTGGAGGCACATGGGATATATGCAAATAACTCCTTAAAGTCATTCCACTGTTTCAGCTTTGTGTCTTCTGAATGCCCATGACTTTTTCATTTTTTTTACTTGTTAAGTCTTTATGGGTAACCAAATTACAAATCAGCATACTAACAAATACAATAAAGAAAAAAAAATGTCAACCCATAAACGTCCACAGCTTTAATGAATAACTAAGCACATTCCTTCCCCTGAACACCAGAACTTCATGAGAGTCATAGAAATATCATTTCCTTAGATTAAATACACAAAATTGTGCCAAAATCATATAATTTAAAAAGAACACTTTACATAAATAAAAAGTGCAATACATTAAAAATCAGTCATGGATATACTGTAGATTAGATCATTACCAAAAATTCATTATACAACCATTTTAAAAATATACATTAAATAAACATACATACATATGTATATTATATTTTATATATATTTTTTTAAATTAAGAACCAGGACTGTTAGTAATTAACTTATAACATATTAGCTCTCATTTTTAATAAACTGCCAGTCAAAGCAGTTGTGGCATTAAGAAGAATCTGCCAATATAGTTCTCTCTTCTCCAATATAAGCCCACAATCTCCGCCCACAACTAGGGAGGTTATCTTTTTCACTATGACAAAAGAAAATTTCCTAAAATCTTGACAATTAATAGAGTGTCTACACAAGTTTACTTGAGGTATCTGATGATATTTTTATTATATGGAGGAGTGGGGTAGATGAATTAACATCTTTTATTAATTTTATTAATGCATCTACAAATTTTTTAATAATGTAATAGATGTTCACGTTTAATATGCCTGTATACTGCCGATAGTAGTGAATATCCCCTTTGATCATGTACACTGGCAGCATAATTCTAATTCTTTATCATCTGGGACATGCCTTTCTCTCCATATTGCTACAGGTACCCTCAGGATCTATTTCTCCCTAACTCACCCATCATACTTACCACATCTACAGTGGCCTCATCCGAGTCTGTGGCTTTCCTTCACTTCATTTTCTTTAGTGCCATTATTACTTCTTCTGTGGTGAGACCATCTTCCTCTTTCATCATAAATTGAGTCTGGGGCAGAACAGCTTTTTTGTCATTTTCTTTATTCAGAAGCTGCTGGAAGTACTCCTTCCATCTGTCTTAGTGGTCTTGTGGACTGGTGAACAGGTTGTTGCTCTCTTCCCTTATAAGGGGTGTCTAACAATCTTCTTTATATTTCTGTTCCTGACATTTGCTGGTACACTTTCCAGAAGCTGGTAGAGTGCCTCTAGTGCCTAGTTCTTGTTATTGTGACTGCCCTCTTAGCCTCTTTGTTAGCCAAACAGTATTCCATCTTAGCCTGTCCATCTTTTATATCTCCCACTTTTTTCTGTACTTTCTTTCTTTTGATAACTTCCTGGACTTCTGCATTCCACCACCAGCTTTCTTTGCATATTTGGCCTGGCCACATAACTGTTCTATAGTCCTCACACTTGCCATCTTGAGATGCTGCCATACTTCATCTTCAGTTTCACTTATTCTCTCTTCTTCCAGAGATGCTAGAACCCTCAGTACTCCTGGAACTCTTGTGGTTTTGGTCTGTTCAACTTCCAGGTCTTCAGCCTAGAATCAGTTGGCTTCAGAGGTGATTTGTTGCCACCACTGGTTTATGCTATGGGCTGACTGATTAATGGAGATGGCTTTGCTATTGCTGATTCTACCCCAATGCCCCTTCCTTACTAACAAAAAATCTACCTGGGATGCATGATGGCCACTCTTGCATGTGATCTTGTGACTGTTTCTCTTGCTGTACAATACGTTGGCCACCAACAAGCCATTTGCCAGACAAAAGTCTAGAATGGCCCCTCCTTCTTTATTCCTTTTGTCATACACATGTACCCAGGCAGTCCTCATATCCTATTCTGTCTGTTCCGATATGTGCATTCAGGTCTCCCAGTATCAACAACAGCTCATGGTTGTCCTGCTTTATCAAGTTGGTCCTCCAACTGCTTCTTAAATACTTTCTCTTCCTCACTATCACAACCTTCCTGAGGGACATACGCAGAGATTATGAATACTGCCTATCCATCCACTGGAGCATCATTGCTATGAGTCTTTCACTAATTGCGATGACATCCCTCAATGTCTGCTGAAGCCTCTGCCTTACAATTCTCACACCATTTCTTGTCTGTTCTACCCTTGAGTAGTAGACTCTGGATCCCAAGCCATGTGGCTGTCCTTCCATCTTGTTTATTTATTTATTTATTTTACATTTGTCGACTGGGTTTGCTCGACTGAGCTAAGTAGCCCTTTTTTCAGCAAAGGCCCGGGTAGAAAAGCTCCACATGTTCTACAGATTATCATTTACAACAATAAGTAAACAATCAACAACTGGTCTACAGAAAATATTCAAAGCAACATATACATGAAAAACAAGGATTTACTACGGTAAACTAATCATTATGTCTGTCAGATTTAGAATCCTACATCATTCAGAAGGACTAACGATAGTTTTGTCACCAGATGTAAAATATTACATTATGCAGATAAGAATGTATGTAATGTGCCTAGTATAATGAAGCTAATGTGTGGCAAGGTCTACAAAGTTAAAGAAACTTACATAAGTTGAGAGCAGATAGAGGTGTGTAGTTAGGGTTGATAAGCTGTTTAAGGGGGGTGGGTACAGAGGGAGGTCCATTGGCTTAACAGGCATTTTTTAGTGGCTAGCTTGAATTGACTAAGTTGCTTGAGTGACCTGATCTCTAGTGGGAGTTTGTTCCAGGCCTTGGAAGGATTATAGCTATAAAGAATACATCATTTCTTAGTTTAAGGTTTGTGGATTTGTAGCAGATCCAGGTTAGAGCTCCGGCGGGATCTTGCAGGTGAATAGTGGGAGATGACAGATGATAGGGTTGGAAAGTAAGAAGGCTGATAAAGGATATAATGGATGATCTGGAGCTGAGGGAGAAGAAGGTGGTGAGGTAGTTGTAGCCAGTTAAGGTGTCTGAGTGAGAGACAGTGATGTGACTTGTAAGTTTGATATCTTGTTGTAGGTAGATTCAAGTTTGGCAAGGAGTGTGGAGATGAGGCAAGTAAGAATTTGAGAGCCATATAATAGACTGTGTAGGAGGTAGTCATAAGGGAGAGTTACTTTAACTTCACTGGTGAGAAACTTTTTGTTATGGTAGAGAAGCCCTAGTTTCTGATGAGTTTTCTTGATACAGTTGTTAATGTGTAGATCGAATTTAAGTTGGTCGTCAATGATGACACCAAGGAGTTTAGTGCTAGTTTCCACCTCGATGTGTGTGTTATTGAGGGACAGAATTGTGAAAGTGGATTTAATGTGGTTGTAGTTTTTAGGAAGAAAAAGCAGTAGCTTAGGATTTTTTTTTTTTGGGGGGGGTTAAGGATAAGCTGCTTATCAGAGAGCCAGTTTTCTACTGAGTTAAATGAAGTCTGTGTTGTAGACATGAGTTCGGAGGGAGAGTCAGCAATAGTGATGACAGCAGAATCATCAACGTATTGGACCAGTGATGACCGAGGACAGGAAGAATTAAGAAGATTAATGAAGATGTTGAAAAGTAGTGGACCAAGGATGGAACCCTGAGGGACACCCATTTTAACTGGGCGAGGAGGGGGTAGTGCAGATTGCCTCTTCACTGTCTGAAATCTGTCAGTGAAGTAGCTGGAAAAACATGCAACAGTAGTAGGGGAAAAGTTAAGTTTGGTTAGTTTGTGCAGAAGGAGATGGTAATAGATGGTGCCGAAAGCTTTAGAGATATCTAAGAATAGGCAGGAGACAAGTTTGTTGCTATCTCTGGCAAGGGTTATAGTATTAAGAAATGATAGTAGGGCAGTAGTAGTACTATGCTTTGGTCTAAAGCCATGTTGAGTAAGTGTGAGTAGATTTTCAGAGAGTAGGTAGTGCAAAACTTGCTTATGTATGCATTTTTCTAGAACTTTAGAGAGAGGAGAGAGGATGGCAATCGGTCTAAAATTAGTGATGTCTGAGGAGTTACCTCCTTTATGTAGTATTGGTAAAGTGAAGAATTGTTTCCATATGGAAGGGACTTTGGATTCTGAAATGGAGTGGTTGATTAAGGTAGATACAGGGAGAGCAAAAGAGTCAGCAGCTAAATGAAGGAAAAAGGAAGGAATGTTGTTGGTAGAAGCTGAGCAAGGTTTGAGTTTAGACAGTAGGGATTTGATGTTGCTAGTGATTACAGGTTTGAGGGAAAAATAATTTGATGAGAGTATAGGGGGATTTGATAGAGTGTGGTTAGAAATATTATTAAAGATAGATGAGTTGGCAATGGAGTTAAATAGTTTGGATATAGAGTCAATGAAATATGTGTTGAAAGTGGAGGCAGTATCTTTGGGAGTCTTATCAGGACAAGGACTGGGGGAGCGGGGACCACCAGGATATAGTATGTGGTTTAAGGAGTTCCAAAACATTTTGGGGTTAGATTTCAAGGCAGAGGGTGGATTATAGTAGAAGTCTCTTTTATCTTTATTAATACACTTTTTGGTCTTATTTCTAAGTTTTTTGTATTTTAGCAAGTCTGCAGAAAGTTTGTTTTGGTCCATGTTTTCCATGCTCTGTCACTATTTTTCATTAAGATATGGGTGGAATTTGATAGCCATGGAAGTATATTAAAATTATTACAGACTGTGCGAAGTGGGGCAAGTGAGTCAAGAATACTGAGAAAGGTGGAGCTGAAAGACAGGACAGCATCGTCAAGGAAGAATTGGGTAAGGAAATTCCAGTTAAGTTTAGAAAGAAGAGATTTAAAGGTGTCTGGGTGGAAGTAAGTAACCTTGCGGCATGTGATAAATCTATGCTGTTTAGTAAAGTGAGGGATATATCTAAGTACTTTTATTGGGGAGTGATCACTTAGTGTGTTGGGATGGGTGTCAGGATTGTGATATTAAGAGGATGAGAGACTAGAATCCAGTTGATATGTGCATGAGAGTTGTTGGTATGGGTGCCGTCAGCGATAAGTTGAGTAAAGCTGTACATGTTAATGTGTATTATTAATACTGACATCACCAAGAATAATGGTTGCATTACGAATATGTTGAGAGAAGTATGAGAGTATGTAGATTGCTACTATTGTGATGGTGGTAGGGGTGTTAAGTACAACGCTGGCTGTCCCAGCAGGAGTAAGTTATCCCCTGGGAGAATGTAGATTGCTACTATTGTGATGGTGGTAGGGGTGTTAAGTACAAGGTTGGCTGTCCCAGCAGGGGTAAGTTATCCCCTGGGGGAATGTAGATTGCTACTATTGTGATGGTGGTAGGGGTGTTAAGTACAAGGTTGGCTGTCCCAGCAGGGGTAAGTTATCCCCTGGGGGAATGTAGATTGCTACTACTGTGATGGTGTTATGGGTGTTAAGTACAAGGTTGGCTGTCCCAGCAGGGCTAAGTTATCCCCCGGGGGAATGTAGATTGGTACTATTGTGATGGTGGTATGGGTGTTAAGTACAAGGCTGGCTGTCCCAGCAGGGGTAAGTTATCCCCTGGAGGAATGTAGACTGCTACTATTATGATGGTGGCAGGGGTGTTAAGTACAAGGTTGGCTCTCCCTGCAGGGGTAAGTTATCCCCTGGGGGAATGTAGATTGCTACTATTGTGATGGTGTTATTGGTGTTAAGTACAAGGTTGGCTGTCCCAGCAGGGGTAAGTTATCCCCCCTGGGGGAATGTATATTGCTACTATTCTGATGGTGTTATGGGTGTTAAGTACAAGGTTGGCTGTCCCAGCAGGGCTAAGTTATCCCCCGGGGGAATGTAGATTGCTACTATTGTGATGTTGGTATGGGTGTTAAGTGCAAGGCTGGCTGTCCCAGCAGGTGTAAGTTATCCCCCCTGGAGGAATGTAGATTGCTACAATTCTGATGGTGGTACGGGTGTTAAGTACAAGGTTGGCTGTCCCAGCAGGGGTAAGTTATCCTCCGGGGGAACTTGCTACAATTGTAATGGTGGTATGGGTGTTAAGTACAAGGTTGGCTGTCCCAGCAGGGGTAAGTTATCCCCTGGGGAATGTAGATTGCTACTATTGTGATGGTGGTATGGGTGTTAAGTACAAGGTTGGCTGTCCCAGCAGGGGTAAGTTATCCCCCAGGAGAATGTAGATTGGTACTACAGTGATGGTGGTATGGGTGTTAAGTACAAGGTTGGCTGTCCCAACAGGGGTAAGTTATCCCCCGGGGGAATGTAGATTGCTACTACTGTGATGGTGGTATGGGTGTTAAGTACAAGGTTGGCTGTCCCAGCAGGGGTAAGTTATCCCCTGGGGGAATGTAGATTGCTACTATTGTGATGGTGTTATGGGTGTTAAGTACAAGGTTGGCTGTCCCAGCAGGGGTAAGTTATCCCCGGGGAATTTAAATTGTTACTATTGTGATGGTGGTATGGGTGTTAAGTACAAGGTTGGCTGTCCCAGCAGGGGTAAGTTATCCCTGGGGGAATGTAGATTGCTACTATTGTGATGGTGGTATGGGTGTTAAGTACAAGGTTGGCTGTCCCAACAGGGGTAAGTTATCCCCCGGGGGAATGTAGATTGCTACTATTGTGATGGTGGTATGGGTGTTAAGTACAAGGTTGGCTGTCCCAGCAGGGGTAAGTTATCCCCTGGGGGAATGTAGCTTGCTACTATTGTGATGGTGTTGTGGGTGTTAAGTACAAGGTTGGCTGTCCCAGCAGGAGTAAGTTATACCCCGGGGGAATGTATATTGCTACTATTGTGATGGTGGTATGGGTGTTAAGTACAAGGTTGAGTGTAAGTATTTCAGCAGGGGAAAAGGACGGGATAGTTTTATTAGGAGTTGTCATAGTAAGGTGGTTAGAGTAAGCAATGGCAACTCCACCACCATTTTTCTTTTGGCAGTCAAGGAGCAGTATACTATAGCCTGGAGGGAGAAAGTCTTTGTCACGGTGTTGGGGTTTTAGCCAAGTTTCTGTTAGGGTGATGACATCAGGGGTGTGGCTTTGGATCGAAGCATGAAGCTCACTAACCTTGTTTAATATAGTTCTAGTGTTTATTGAGTAAAAGCAGATTTGTTTGTTTGGGTGGACAAAAGGAGTATAGGGTTAGTGGGACTATAGTTATAGGTGGAGTTGTGTGGAGTATAGGTTAGTGGGACTATAGTTATAGGTGGAGTTGTGTGGAGTATAGGTTAGTGGGACTATAGTTATAGGTGGAGCTGTGTGGAGTATAGGTTAGTGGGACTATAGTTATAGGTGGAGTTGTGTTGAGTGGACCTGATTTGGGATGAATATCTCCTGCAAGTAGAACAACATTAGGGTGGTAGTGGCAGTTATGCTTGTGTACTTTAAAGATAAAATATTTTGTTTTATTTTTAGAGAGTGTAGTGTAGGTGGTGGTAATTTTGATTTTAGGAAGAGGAGTTTCAGTAGAAAAGAGAAAATAGCAAATGAATGATAAGGAGATAAGGTATCCCTAGTATGAGGTATTGTAGGAGCTTTGACAATAGGAGATAACTGGATATTAAGTGAGGTGAGAGTGTAGTACAACAAAAAGGGTAGTAGAGAAAGGCATGATAGGTAAGAGTATTGAGTGGTAGAGTACTGAAATTGGTGATTGGAGAGTAAGTAGTAAGTTTATTTTGCAGGTAGGTATGTAAGAGTGTGTTGCTTAGGTGATGTTTGAGTAGGGGGAGTAGGAGTAATGTGGGTAGTGGAAGGAGAAGTAATAGTTTGCAAGTGTAGTGTGGGAGAGGGGAGGGATTAATTACGGTTTGAGTGGAGAACAGGAAGGAGAAGTAGGGTGCAGAGTGCAGGTTAACAATGGTTACGTATAAAGGAAACTATATGGGGTGGGTGGGGAGCAAAATGAGCCCGAGTGTACTGGGGCTACATGCACGAGAAGGCTCAAAAAACAAGTGGTAGCTGTTTGCCTATTAGCAAATGTTGCTAGCAAGCTCTTTAAGGATGAGTAGAGCTAAGGCAATTGGGACTGAACTAGTTTTGTTTTAGAATAGTTTTAACCTTAGACTCTGGATCTCACCTGTTTGCATACAGAGGGAATAAGGATCGTCTATAATTAGTAGAGTATGCTGCTACGTAGTGGCCAACTTGATTAAAGCTCTCCAAGTTGGAAGCTGAATGGAGCTCAATGCAGCTGTGCTCACCTCACAATGATAGTCACAAAGTAGGAGAAAATTGTTAAAAACAATTCAATGACATTCACCTAATGATAAGTTGTAAAGAAAGGCTTTTGTAAAAAGGTTGAGATTTTCCAGGGCTGATTTGAGCTTTTGCTGACACTTTGCTTCAGAACCGAAGGTTTGGGGCGGGGGGTGCGTGATCTCAAGGCTTGTTGATGGCCCGAGCAAACTGCAAAGAGAAATAAAATAAACAAGAGTGTTAGCATAAAGTGAATAGTACTGTTTTATGAGAAATGGAGACAGTAGAGGATATTAGTCAGAGAGTGATGGAAGGATTATCAGAAGACAAATAGTGGGTACAAGAAATAGTACAGTAAGTAGGTACATAGATAAATTTCCAGGGAAGAGTAAAGAATCACAAAGAATAAAAAACAGTGTCTAGGCAGATCATAACAGACACATTTAACAATATACTAAGTCTGATAGGTTAAAGTAGCACCATAGTTATGTAAGATACTGGATACATAAGTTTCCTGGATACATAGTATGTCTCACCTCTTCCTTACTAATATGTCATTCACTTCCAAGCTGTCAGTGAATCTATACTGAGTGCAGCAATCTGTAGTTCATGTTTGGCAGGTTGATTGGCTTTATATCCAGCTTTCACTCAACAGAGCTATCCCAGGTAACCCAAGACAGGCAACTGGACACTTGTTAGGCATTGGCTTATTGACCCAAGGCTGCTGTTTTTTTATGGCAGGCATATACTTATCAACAGAGGCATGTAGACCCCTCCCACCATTTGCATGGGTCCCTGGTATAGGTTGGAGTAAGATGTGTACTCAGCCCACTTATTATCAACAACTACCATGCACATGTTTGGCAATATTAGTCATTGTGATCAAATCTCCTAGATTTGATTTTTAAACTGTCAAGTGACTAGCACTGCATAGTTGGTTTATACAGCTCATTCCCCCAGTAGGTACTAGCTAGAGTATGTGCCACTGCCCATAATTCCATTCAATTTTATTTTGGTGAGTTTGAAGTGTAAGCACCCAGTACGTTTTCATTTTATTTTATTTTTTATGAGGTTGGAGTAACCCAACAGAGACGCAGGGAAAACATGCAGACTCCACACAGACATTGGGTGACGGTCATTATCGAACCTTGAACCTTGTGCATGGGAGGTGAAGACCTTAACCATTATGCCAATTGTGCCTCCAAACTAAGTGGCATACCACTTATGCAGCACACAGCTGGCCAGGCTCATATACTGCTTACTGCAGCAAGGCTGGACTGCTTCCCTCTCTCCAGAATGGATGAACAAACATCAGCCACTCATTCCCATCCTCCCCCTGTGGCCCCCTGTACCTACATCATTAAATGAATACAGGTTGCCTGGGGCACAGTAAGTGCTTTATTCACCTGTGTCAGAGGGCTGCTAGGATACTCATACCTTGTGGGCAATTATTAAAGGAAGCAAATGTGCAAATATTGAAAGTAGAACATTTTCACAGTTTTCTGTCACACTCGCATACTGCTTTTCCAAAAATAGCTCAGCACTCAAAGACAGCACATTTCATATGTTCATGGGTAAGTATTAGGCTAACTGCCCTTGTGGGTCACTTTAAGCCTAGTCACTTTCCCTTTTGTTGCTTGAATTAACTTATCCTGTTTGGTGTTAGATTGGCCTTACCCATCTCATAGTCAATAATTATATATACCCTAATGAAAATAACTGGGATCATAGTATAGAAGATTTGAGGTAAGCCATCCATGGGATAAAGCATTTAAGAGCTGCATCTGTCCATTAATTATTATATTAATTATAGAGGAGGCAGTCCTGGGATAAATTTTCGGTTTCCCATCCATAGATCCAAGATGTACTTGAATATGGACAGGGATTATGTGGATGGGGAGTCTGTTCCAGAGCAGTGGTATTCTGTGTGAGATAAACATATCCCTCCAAACCATTCTGTTGACATTGCCAAATATGTTTAGATCCCTAGACCAAGTATTTCTGATGCCATTTGACTTTCTGAAGTGTAGTATTGGGTCACAGGATGCCTTGTATGAAAGAGAAAAGTCATATCTTAGCAGTTTGTAGGATATCAAGTATAGTGACAGGACTTTCAGTAGGTCCATGTAGGGGGGTTTTGCTTAGTAAGGTATCTCTGTGAACATTCCAGTTGTTGCATGTGTCTGAGCAGATACATGTCAAAGGGGGCATTACACGCAATGATTGGCCTAATAAAGGCTGAGTAAAGTGGAACAATGACATCCCTAGATTTAGACACATGTTGGTCAAAAGTTAGGTCACTGTCCACATAAGCTCTCAAATTCTGAACTGTGTCAACCCATACTGGTATATTGTCACTGTGATATCACAAAGGACATGATAATGCATTTTTTAACATTTAGTTTCAGTCCGTACTTTTGACACCAAAAAGCTCATTCAAGTCCTTTTAATCCTCCGAGCTTGCAGCAGAATTTATCACAGTGGTTATACACTTTTCTTACACAAAGGAACTGCTTCACAAACACAGGATAATACCTCCAATACAGTTTGTAGAAATGCTTTCTAGTTAATAGTTTGCCTTCTCAGTCCCTGGATACTCTTTCTAAGCCTCTAATTCAAGAATCTGGGATTCTCTACAAACTCTAATTGTTTTGTCCTCTGAACTGAGCTATCTCCATCCTAGATTCCACAAAGCCATCCATACCAGCATGCAAAAACATTTCTGCACCTTCCGTCACAGACCTACCTTCTCCTAACCGTAACTCCAGTTTTACCATAAAAACCCATATGGAATTTAATACATCTTGGATTAGGCACCCCAATTTCATGAACAATATACTTCACAAAAACAAACAAGATATATATATATATATATATATATATATATATATATATATATATATATATAAATAAATATATATGTATATATATATATATATATATATAGTTTACTATAATTTTTGTGAATGACAATCAGACAGCAGGTATTATGCCGAAAGTCAGATTGTCATTCACAAAATGTGAAATGCATTGCAAAGTCAAATACACTTACGAGAATGCAGTAGTGCATTCATAAGTGTGTTCGATAAACTGTATGGAGTTTGGGGTACAGTGAGGTGTGGAAATTCATCCTTATCCTCACTGTAGTGCGATCTCAGAGTTGGAATATATTGTTAGAAGGGGGTGTGGGGGCTTGCCCCCCCTGCAAAAATGTGATATGTTGTATAGGAGTGTCATTTACATGAGCTCCTATATGGATATCATGTGATGTTTTCGAAGACAATGTCGAATCTGCTGAGTCGATTAGCTGATTCGACGTTGTGACTTGGTCGTGATTGCAGTTTCAGTGGTTTACTTGCAAACGGAAATTGTTTTGCCTTTCACAATTTCGATAGTAAACCTATATAAACTTAAATTAAATCATTATTACTTTCTTTTTTTATAAGGTGCGTGTCAATTGCCTATGGACTACCCTCCTATGTGTGCTTAACTTAAATGTCCCCTTGTTGATACATATGTGATTAAGTGAAAAATATGAAGGATTCCATGGGAAGATGAAAACAGGGTAAACCTTTTATATTTACTTAAACCTTCTTGATACTTTCAAAGAAAGGGTGTTTGTCTTTCTTCTCCAAATTGATAATGATCAACTCAGAGAATGGCATTGTCTTGACCCTTGAATAATGGTAGCATTCCTAGTGGGTACAAACATGTAATGGGCAGTGAGAAAGAGAGAGAGAAAGGTTCCCAATTTTTTTTAAACTCACTCTTAGTTTTCTTCATTTCATCTACCTCTTTGGCACATTATGTATCAAGCACTGTCCCAAAGATTGACACTTGACATGTGTTAATTCTACATCTCCCGTAACAGAATGGCAATAGGTGTACAAAGGAAGCTGTCTGCTGGTGAGAATGGCAGGTTATTACTTACCTCACTTGCTGATCTCAATGATTGTGCACAGTTGTTATGTGCTAATTTAGAAACAGATGTCTGAAGAAGTACGCTGATGAAGCAGCACCTGATGTTTGCTTCACAGGGTACTGAGGTGAAGCTGACCTTTGAACTCCTCAGTACTGCACTCTGTTGAACATCACATGGTGAAACATTGCGTGATAGGGTAATCCCAGTCCCCAGAGCTGGGATCTAGCTCATGCCAGTACCTCTCATGTAAATCACTTTTCTAAAACATTCTCACATTTTAGCACAGAAGTTAACTTGCAAAAAGTCTGCAAAGCACAACCCCAGTCCCCAGAGCTGGGTTCTTGCTCACGGCAGTATCTCTCATATAAATCACTTTTCCTACAACATTCTCACATTTTAGCACAGAAGTTAACTTGCAAAAAGCCTGCAAAGCACAACCCCAGTCCCCAGAGCTGGGATCTAGCTCATGCCAGTACCTCTCATATAAATCACTTTTCTACAACATTCTCACATTGTAGCACAGAAGTTAACTTGCAAAAAGTCTGCAAAGCACAACCCCAATCCCCAGAGCTGGGTTCTAGCTCACGGCAGTACCTCTCATATAAATCACTTTTCTACAACATTCTCACATTGCAGCACAAAAGTTAACTTGCAAAAAGTCTGCAAAGCACAACCCCAGTCCCCAGAGCTGGGTTCTAGCTCACGGCAGTACCTCTCATATAAATCACTTTTCTACAACATTCTCACATTGCAGCACAAAAGTTAACTTGCAAAAAGTCTGCAAAGCACAACTAAATGATACAGAATTAAGAACTAATGTACAAGTGAAGACACAGCATACAAGAAAAGGTGTAATGTTTCTTGGAAACTGAAACCACTTTAATAAACAGGCAACCTTCCTCCAAGTGATATTCTTCTCTTTGGCCTGTTGTGTACTTCCTTGCTTGGTCATAATATCCTCTGGGCAATGAATGATGCTAATTTAAACAGATCATTGAAAGAGTAAATGCCAGTCTTTCAGCATTGTCTCATCAGACTGAAGGAAGGACAAAGGTCAGAAAGACAGAGTAAAATACTTCTTTATCCTTTTTCTTAAATGCTAGAAGTCTAAATAATAAAATGAAAGAGCTGTAAGTCACTGTTGTTCGTTGTGTATGCCTGACCTCTTGGCAGTTAAGTAAGTCTTGGCAGTTACATGATAATGCGCTCAATCCATGCAGAGACAGATTTTAGTAATTTATGAACCGAGTACAGCTGTATAGTTTGGGTGTGTGCAGCTATAATTTCACATTTAACATTCATAGCTTTATCAACACTCCAAAAATTATTAAACAGAATTGGGATATATGTGGTTCTAAAGAAATGGGAAATAATTTTATAGAACAATACAAGTGTGCAACAGACATACTGCCTGTAATAGAAGAAAACCTTGTCTCTCTCCTGTGTGAATTGTGCAGAATCTATGCTATAACTGCCTGTTTATCAATAGGATATATGTGGGACACTGCCCGAGGAAATGTGAAAGTAGTGATTATTATAGTAAGACATAAACTGGGCATTTGCATAATATCAAATCTAAATTTATATATTTGGAAATCCCTTATGGAAAACTGAAAACTCTCAATATATTCTGAGTCCTGACAGGAGACTATACCAGGTGTTACAGTGAATCTGTCTTTAGGAAAAGGGGATAATACTCTACAACAACAAAAAGAATATATTACAATATGCTTTTCATCAAATACCCAACTCATCAGTCTAACAACATGGAAATGCATTATTTGCTTCACTGAATGCATTGCTGAAATCTTCAAAAATCCACACCTTCCCTATGCAGATCTTCAGATTTTTTTTTTCATACAGGCAAACCACTTATTTGTAATGTATATTGATTTTTTTTTTTGTTTTAGTAACAGCCTCAACTAAGGCAGATTACATAGAAAAGGGAGCTACAAGTATGATCACAACTCTAACACATTCTCAAACAATAATATGGTTGCTTGGTTTTCAGGGAAACACAAACATAACATTATTATACTCAGATTTCTGATAAAAATGTATTATGAATTTCAAAACTGCAACTGACTAAAATATATATTATAAATGTATATGTATAGTTAGACCGCTTAACTTTCAGACAAGGTCTTGTACATAGAATGAAGCTGTCATCCTAAAGAAGAAACCCAGTGCAAATAATTTTGGCATCTGCACTGACTAACATTAGAATATGATGCATCAGTTTCATTGGCTGTCAGCACGCTGTCCAAAAGTGAGGGCAGACAGGTAGTGCACTGACAGCTGAGTATAATAAGAGATGTCATTTTCACCACCTAAGGAGCTATGGTTAGTTAAGAGGTTTATATGCTGACTAACATAAAAAAAAGTCAAATAATCGTCAAAGCAACCACATATAAAATACAAAAGATTCGCTTATGACTCACACAAGATCAACTGCAGTGTTTTCCCAAAGGGATGGTAAAAGAAAAAATCTAAGCAAAACGAAAGCATGAGTAACTACTACCACTGAAAAATAGTGAATAAAACAACACGATAAATGAATACGATGCTAAATTGTACTTTGGCACCAGGAAGACTAGCCAGCAAAATAAAGCCATGTGAACACAGCTGTCCATTCCCTAAAATGAGCTAGAATCAATGAAAAAATACATTTAAACCATGTTGCTGCCACAACAGCAATCATATCATCAGAAAGTTCAAGACATGATAGACGGTTTTCCTGTTTCATGGTTTTCCATTAGTGTGATGTCTTATCTTCTCAATTTGCTACACAGAGGTTAGAAAAGCATCCGAGTGTGTAAGAGGGCATATCACTAAATCATTACTTCCACTGTATATTGCTATGGATCTGCTGCTACTGTAGAAAGCAGCATCAGTCTTTGCTTTGTATTCATACCTCCATTTAGAAATTAAGTGCCACATAATCTTTTCCAAAAGGGCAGACTATTTATTTATGTGTGTGACTGTCTGTTAGGTGGATATAGAAACTAATCTAAAGGGCCATTCTTGGAAAATATCACAATAAAGCAACCTATTGGAAGAGCGGGTCTCCTTGCTGTGAGTCCTGCAACTTCAAAAATGTGTCAGTAGTAGTTATAAACAGTGAGCTTTGGAACTCATTTTTACATACTAAGGGCATTTCTGCAGGATGGCAACTTCTCCTGCACCCCAATGTGCAAGGCTGTAACTCCCACACTATTTCTGTACCTTAGAGAAGAGGGAATTCTCCAAGGCAATTTCAGACTTAGCACTTATTTTCCCCTATGTGCACATATTTTTTTGAAGTTGTGGGACTCGTACTATGGAGTATGAGACTTACAATACTGTAGAGCACACACCACACAGAAACAGGGCATTCAAGTCAGAAGTAAAACATAATACTACAAATTCCACAAGAGGGTGGCTGCAGTGGTGCAGCAGTTAGCATTGCCACCTCACAGCAAGAGGTTCTCTGGTTCGAGCCTCGGCTGGGGTGCCTTCTGTGTGGAGCCTGCATGTCCTCCCTGTGGTCGTGTGGATTTCCTCCGGGTGCTCCGTTTTCCTCCCACATCCCAAAGATATGCTGTAGATGAATTGGATACTATAAATTGGCCCTAGGTGTGAATGCATGTGTGTGTGTGTGTGCCTTCTGTGGAAGGTCGGGTGCCAGCTGGCAACTCGACACCGTAAAACTCCATTGCCAATTATGAGCCGACAGGTGATCCACTGTGGTGACCCCTAACCAGGAAAAGCTGAAAGAAGAACTCACAAAGTGATGTTTTTCATTCAGTTAGCTGTAGATCAGAATGTTCAGTACTGTATTATACCAGCCTAAAATATCACTTTAAAATTAAACAATTTGGTTCTAGGCCCTGCCTCCCAAGATACTATAAGCAAAACTAAACTTTATTGCACTAACCATGCATTCTTCATCCTAGCACCTAAACTATGGGACTCCATTCCTTCTCTAAATCTGATCGAGATATCCAAAAGTACTCGGACTTCAGACAACAGCTCAAGGAACCACAGCACCAAAAAAATAAAATCCAAACAGCCGCCACAGATAAAAGGAAGCTTTATTCATCTCCAGGCACTAGAGGTGAATAAAGCTTCCTTTTATCTGTGGCTGTTGTTTGGAACACTGCAGGGGACACCTGTTAACCCAAACAAAGTGCAGCTTTGCACTTACACAGGTGATGTTACATGAACCCTACAGCTCTAGCACACTCCTTTATCACCATTTCATCCTTCCTTAGTCTCCTTACATTTTACCACTCCTTCATCCTATCTCCCCCCTTCTCTTTGCATCTCTCTCACACTCCTCCTTTCTAATCCACTTTCTTCTGCATGCCTTTCATACCTTTTCTCTGTCTTTTTTCATGGTATCCTTTCCTGCAACTATTCTCACAAACTTCTTCTAACGTCTTCATGCCCCTTTATATAATGATATGCTGCTCTACCTGTAGCACAAGCCACCTTGGTCATTATGGCTACAACTTATCCATTAAGCTCCGCTAAGTATAATTCCATTTTTCCATCTGTTTTGATATTGTAAACTGCTTCTTGAACTAAATGTTGTAGCATATTCTTGCATCTTATAATATGTATATATATATATATATATATATATACATATATATATATATATATATATTTTTTTTTTTTTTTTTTAACCATATCCTTGTATCTGTAAATATGATTTGCTCATTTCTTATGTGATCCTATTAAGCTGCACTGTGCCTGCAAATGGCCCAGTGACATGAGTGCGCTACTTCGGTAAACAAATCTAAATAAATTGTTGTAATGAAGTAAAATATCTATTCCCTCTAGAAACTAAACAAAAAAAATCAGACACTCCACCTTTCAATAATTATTGCACTGACAGCTATGATTGTTAATGCGTTGCATTTAACAATTGGTTACACCATTCAGTTTTGCTGAATGGTCACTAATATCTCATAGATTTCGGCCATATAACAGGCTGTCAAAGGCACTATTAATTTATTTTATTTATTTATTTATTTAACATTTGTTGATCGGGCTAGTCCAACTGGATACATGTCCATTTTCAGTGGAGGCCCGGGGAGATAAGCTCCAAACTATGCTAAGTAACAATATTACAAAGAATAAATGAAAAAATGAAATAGACAATAAAGACAGAAGACAAAAACACATTAATTAAAACATTCATATACATTTTCTTCACTGTTTGAATTTCAGAAAGTGTTTTTTTTTTCCCCCAATGTAAGCAGATGATTAGGTAAAAGGATAGACATTTCTCTTAGAGAAAAGTAGGAAAGGTAAGGTGGATTTAGGTGGTTATTGGGTATGTTAAGGATTATACCCACTAGAAAAACAGAAAAGAACTACATATAAGGCTGAAATACAGGTGCTTGAAATAGGGGGAATAATCTTATTTTATGTAATACAGGGTAGTTTACAGACACTAGAAGACTGAAGAAGATTAAAGCCAAAAAGCAACGTTAGTAATTAGGTTTGGTTATTGAATGAGGGGGAAAACAGTAACACTATATTTAGTTTTAATCTGGGTTAGTGCATGGGTAAAGCCACTGGGTTATAAGGAGCAGTTTTATTCGATTCTTGAAGAGCGGTAATGATGAAAGTAATTGTAGATTGCTGGGAAGCCTGCTCCAGATTCTCCCTACTGAATTAGGGAAGAGGGAGTCACCTGCTTTGTTAAAGGATTTCTGGATGGTTACTTGTAATTTATTCGCTGAGCAAAGGGTAGTGAGATTACTATAGGGAGAGGTTAGGCTACTGAGAATAGGAGTGTTTGTGGGCTGATGTAATATTTTATGGGTGATAAGTTTTTGAAAAGGTATCTGGTTTTGAAGTTCTAGCCAACCAAGTTGTTTAAGATTTAGACAGTGGCGTGTTTTAAATGGGGAGCCAGTGGCAAATTTGGTAATGTTGTTATAGGAGGTTGCCAGTTTATTAAGGTTATGTTTGGAGAGATTGGTATAAATGGGGGAGGCATAGAGAAGGGTAGAGATAAGGTGGGTATGGGCAATGGTGGTTCTGGCTTTAGGGGTAAGAAAAGATTTTATATGATAGAGAGAGCCAAGTTTTCTGTTTACAGTTTTGATAGTCATGTTAATATGTGAATCAAAGTTAAGATGTTGATCAATTGTTATGCCTAATAGTTTGGTAGTTGGGTCTAGTGCAATGATAGTGCCGTTACTGGTCTTAACAGTGAGGTGAATAGGGGAAGACTTAAGTGTTGGGGTAAAAAGCAGTGCTTCGTTTTTTTTGGCATTTAGTAGGAGGCAACGTTTTAGGAACCAATTCTCAACTGAGCTAAATACAGTTTGAGTAATGGTTGGGAGTTCAGGAGCAGAGGAGGCAGTACATACTAGAGTAGAATCATCTGCATATTGAATGCAGGTAGCTTGAGGAATATTTAGATGTAGATCGTTAATGAATATAGAGAAGAGGAGAGGTCCTAGGATAGAGCCTTGTGGGACCCCCAAAGTAATAGGAAGATGAGAGGAAAAGTTATTTTCCCAGATGACAGCTTGCTGTCTATGTTCTAAATAGGACTTGAACCATTGTAGTGTTTGTGAGGTGAATGAGAGAGTATTTAGTATGTTTGGAAGTATTTGATGGTTAACCATATCAAAGGCTTTAGAAAGGTCAATAAAAAGTGCAGCAGAGAGCATATTATTGTTACGATGTTTGTTAATGCAGTCAGAGAAGGATAAGAGTGCAGTAGTGGTGCTATGAAAGGGCCTAAAGCCATGCTGACAATCTGATAGAAGGTTATTTAAGAGAAGGTGATCAAGTAGCTGTTGGTGGATACATTTTTCCATTAGTTTGGCTGGAGGAGAGAGTAGGGCAATGGGGCGATAGTTTGAAAGTTCGATGGAGTTACCACCTTTATGAAGTGGAATAATGTGAGAGATTTTCCAGAGAGATGGGATAAGGCCTTCGGTAATGGTTCTGTTGATAAGCATGGAAATAGGGTAGGATAGTACTTTTGCAGCAATCTGCAGATATTCAGCTGGTAAGAGATCAGCTGGGGGGTACATGGTTTAAGTTTAGTACGTAAGGTAAAGATGAGAGATGTAGGAACTGGCTTTAGATGAAAGGGGTTGGTATGCTAGTCAGGGTGGATGGGAGGTTAGAGTTAACAGGAGGTAAAGAGTTGGCAAGAGATTGTACAGTTTCAGTAAAGCAGGTATTGAGGGCATTAGCAATCTCGTTTAAAGAGAGACCTGCGGGGTTGGAGTCTTGGTGTGTCCTGGGTGTAAGAGTTTATTTATAGCTGACCAGAAAATTTGAGGTTTTTGTTGATGTTTATGCTGAAGTTTAAAGTAGTAGTTCTTTTTGTCAATGAGTATTGATCTTTTAGTGGCATTTCTTAACTGTTTATAGTTCTGGTGGTCAGTTAGATTTTTAGTGATTCTCCATTTAGACCAGATCTTATTTCTTAATTGAATTTTTTGTTTAGTTGCTTTGGTGAGCCATGGAGCGGTTTTGTTGCTAGCTCTTATGGTTCTAGTAGGTGCATGGTGTTCCAGGATTTGTAGGAATTTGGAGTTAAAAAAGGATACAGCTTCATCCAGTGGAAGTTGTTTCAGGGGAGACCAATCACAAGCTTGTAGTTCAGCTTGGAAGCTGACTGGATTAAAATTATTTTTGTTACGCATAGTTTTAAAGATGGTTTGGTTGGGAATGAATGTTTTTTTCCTGATTATATAAGTAAGGAAGTGATCACTTATATCATCTGGTAGGGTATCAGCTTTATATGAGAGTGGGTGGTTATTTACAAGAATCCAGTCTAAGGTGCTTTGTTTTCTACTAGGCTTATGGATTCTAGTTGGTGAGGTGATAATTTGTGAGAAGCCATAAAGATTTATAAGGAGTGCAGGTTGAACTGAGGTACAGGTATTCCAGTCAATGTTGAAGTCACCAAGTATGATGGTTTCTTCTGGGAAGGAGGAGGAGAGCCAACAGAGGATGGTTTGTAGGATATTGATGTTGTTGCCTGGAGGGAGGTAGGAGCATATTATATTAATGGACTTGTTTGCATTGATCTGGAGCTTAGTGATAAGGATTTCTGCATGACTATCAAAGGGTAGTTGTATATCTACTATGGAAACTTGAAGGGAAGATTTAAACAAAATTGCTACCCCTCCACCCTTTTTGGTTCTACAATCTAATCTTATTATATTATAACCAGGTGGGATGACTTCCTCGTCCTTTGTCACTGGTTTAAGCCAAGTTTCTGTTAGACAAAGGACATCAAAGGATTGGGTGTCAAGTAGAGCATGGAATTGGCTGATTTTGTTATTTAAGCTCTGTATGTTAAAATGAGCTATAAGTAAGGAGTTAGGGTCTTTAGTAGAGGTAAAAGGAGGTGTAGGCTGTGGTTGGTGGGACTTTAGTGGGATGTTATTATTTGATCCTGGGTTGGGATGTATATCTCTCTGGAGTAATGGGTGTTGATGAAGGGTAAGTAAGAACTTTAGAGTTTTATAGAGACTATTCAGGGACTTTCTGGCTTGATGGATGGAAATATGAGCTAGCCTATGATACTTTGGGGAAAGGTAGGTAGAGGTAGAGGTGATGTTAGCATGGTTGTGTAAGCTTACTTGACTGAGAGGCAATGTTTGTTTTAGAGAATGGGGGGGGGTTCCCTGTAGTATACATTCTCATACAGAATAAGGTTAAATGATACAGAAAGAATTAGTATTAAAGTCGGTAATATAATAAGGATAGTTAGTTTAGGTGTGTGTTGTGAGGGCATTTTAAGAAAGAAATACAGAATGTCAGCAAAAGGTAGGGAATTGTTAAGGAGATAGATTAGAGTCAGAATAGGCTATTCTGAAGGGTACTGTGAAGAGTGTTTGGAATATGGGTGTGTATTCTTGTTAAGTATTAGGGAAGGCTGGATGCTAACTGGTTAATTAGGGGTAGGGGTGTGACTTGTGATGTATAAATGTAGGAGCACTGGGGGGGTGAGATTTGGGGGTAGGGTAGGGGAGTGGAGTAAGCCCGCTGGGCGTACAGAGCGGGAAGAGCCAGAGAGGGTAAGAAAAAGTGAAGGAGAACAATCAGTAAGGTGTGAAGATCAGAAGGTAAGTGTGTAGAATTAAGGAAGAAAGTAAGGGGGATTTCAGGGAGAAACTAGAGGAAAAGTAGAACGGTTGTAGGGAGAGACTGGGCTACGAGTATAGTGAGATGTGAGAATTAGAACCTACTGGGAAACAGGGTAGAGGGTGAGGTAGACTACAGAAAGTCTAGGAACTCAGCATCAGGAGGAGTCACTAGAGACAGGAAAGAATACAGGGCAGTTAGCTGATAGTAGGGTGCCACCTAGTGGCCAGGTAAGTAAAAGCAGCAGGAGAACAAGATCCCCTAAGGGGGACAAGAAGTCCCTTAAGGGGGATAAGTAGCTGGAGTATGGGATGGAGCTATCCTAATTCAGAGTGAGAGGGTAAGAGATTGGGAAGAAAGGGTAGTTTGAGGCTAATAAGGAGAAGATTTGGCTGGTTGCCTGTTTTACCTAGCAGAAGTATTTAGCTAGGCAATAACAGCATTAGAAGACATACTTTCACTGTATTCTTTACTGGCAAAAAAAGGATTCTTGGGGAGCGGGTTGAGGTATTCTCTGTTCAGGAGTTAATTCCTTGGCTTCCAGCAGGGCACAATCAGGTAGGCTAGAGCTGGGAGTAGCAGGAGTTCAAAAGACTAGGTAACAAACACCGGAGCCAGGGATGCATAGCAGCCAGGAGATGGGACAGATAAAGATTAATATATTATACAGTCTACCTTTCACAGATGCTTGGAAGTGTTGTTATTCACATGCCAGATAAAGAAATGTTTTACAACTTAGCATTTATTTCCTTTTCTTCGGTGCATAAATTAAGTGGATATTTCAGTGGTAAGTCACCTTGCTGCCATTCCAGAGTTGCCATGTTTTGGATGTTCATAGCAGCAATAGTAACATGAGATTTTGCTGAACAAATCATGCTCCCAACCTAGTGAAAGGTATGGGGTTTCACTTTATTACCAAAACAAAGGCTCACTCTCATATAATTTTAGTTGTTTTTTTTATTTTATTTACAGTACTTAAAGGTATTTCAGAGGCTGCCATATCTGTCACCAATCCATAACATCCCATAAAGCACTTAATTACTTACATTAGAAGAAAAAGGGTAATTTCTGAGACTGCTGTATGTTGTTTTGGATAGATTCTCCATTTTCCCAATGTTTTGAATCCATGGAGTTGGTATACTGTATGTACATTTTGAGAGTGAGAGATGGAAGGAAACTTGCTTCTAAAAATAAAAAAAAATTCATTAAAAATAAATAAATGCAATGTATATTGGACTGCTTCATTGCAACAAAGCAGATTTTAAGCTACTGCAATCCAAGACTTGAATAGTGAGGGCTTGAGTTGTGACCCGTTATAGTAGAAGCATTCATATTTTTGTGACAATAATAAGAAAGAAAACATCTATTGTCCTAAAGAATGCAGAAAATTTGCCACATTCCTGTTTTTCCCAGGACACAGCTACCCATTTAAGGTCTGTCTTACAAAAAGAAGTACAGGAGATAACCGTGTACAGGCCACATCTATAGTTAGTGTGATGAAGTAGTGACAATTTTATCCAAAATGCAGATTCTTTGTATAAATGTAGCCATACAAGAACACAACTAACGGAAAACAATCTCCACCATCCCTCTCTTCTTAACCTATATCAGTGCTCCTTAAAGTGTGTTCCCTAGAGCCTAAGAATTCCTAGGAAATGTCTGAGGGGTTCCTTGAATCACTGCCAGCACAGAAGAGAGCTTTGCAAGATGTTGTTTTATTTTATTTTATCTTTTTTACTTAAAAAGATAAAATACAGAACTGGTTAATGCAGCACCTTTTGAAGTCAAATGCAGCTATTGCACCATAGGAGGGAGATAAATGGTTACATGCACTGACATTTGAGAAGACAGTACACTTAAGCAAGCAATTCCTAGTGAAAGGATAGTTGGTACATGAGTATGGGTTGTACTTCTCAACTGTACCACTATTTATGGTATTACCAAAGTTACAATCCTCACAATCAGGGATGCAGCTAAACTATTTGCTTAAGAAGCAGTTCAAAGTCAAAAATAATAAGGAAAAGGCACAATATTAGGGACAATTTGTTAATTATTATTCCATTAATTTTTAACTTAATTGTATAGTAACAAGTTTTGCATCAACATGCATTTTCTGAACAATAACGAGCTAGACACTCTGGCATTATTGACTGATCTTAATCTTTAGTGATTTACCAGAAAATCAAAAATTTATAGGGAGCAAGGCAAAAACATGAGGCAAACTTAGGGAATGTTCTACAAATTTCTAGGAAGTTAAGAGGTATGCTCACAGGCTGTCATGACTTAATGACATGGCTCCTTTCTGTTTTAAATTAAATAAAAAACACTCCAGATACCGGTAGAAGGAATGGGTGAAGGGAATATAAACCAGCAAATTAATACAAATATTTATTAATGTATTTTTGATATATACAGCTTCTGAAGGTATTTGTACCTGAAAAACCTGAGGAAACTTAAGATTTTTTTCATTTATTTGCATAGATATTGTTTTTTATTTTCTGTGAGTACACTTGTAAAGTGTTTCTTCTAAGTGTTGTTTGGTGCAGTTTTTTGGATTTTATTACATTACTACATTATAAATGAAGAACAGACAATATCGACATTTCCCTTCTGCTATTTTATAATTTCTATTTAGCTGTGTAAGGCAGGAGAGCTCAGCCAATGAACCAAAGAAGAAGAAATGCAAAGCCAAATCTGAGGAAAAAATCAGGAAAAGTATAGTTGAAGAATAGTAATGAATTTATTGACACTAAACATAAGAATATGTAATAGGAAGGAGGGAATGGACCAATCAGGAAAATATGCTAATATTTAAACAAGAGTTTGTGATTATTTTAATGTCTGATGAAGTTTAGCAATTGTGATAACAAAAGTGCTTACAATATTTTGCGGATTCTGTGCATTTTCGAGTTATTAAACAAGTGTACATATTCCAGCTGGAGCCTATTTTTCATTGTTCTGCAGCCATTTTTCTTATTTTATTTGGTTTGGCATTATCATATTTTTTGTACACTACTGGGTTTGTGATGGCAGCGGAGAATGAACTTGGCTCCCCTCGTTTATTTTCCCAACCAGGGAATGAAGAAATGGGAAGGAACATAGGAAATTTAACTGCTTTGATTCAGCAGCTCACTCAACGTATCGACCACTTATATACCGATTTGGGAGTCGGTACATCGAATGAATCCAGCCCTCCTGGTATTCATGGTGAGGAACCGATTCCAACAAGACAAACTGAAATTAATGGAGCGGAACCAGCTTTAAGATGTGGTGGAATAGGACAATTCAATCAGCCTCAAATTGCTGAGGAAAGAATACCTGAATGCCCCATGGTACACATTGCTATGACTGAGGGAGCATGCGCATTGAACACTGAACATGCTAAAGGAGTATGGGACCAGTTACAAAGAGAAGTTTCTATATTAAATTAATGGCTATATGCAGGTTTTACTTTTAATCCAGCATTTCAGCAACAGCAACAAACTCCAAACATTTAAGGTAAGCTGAATGAATTTGACAATGAACTGTTAAAATGCAAAAAGCTGCAATTAGAAAATACGTATTTGCGTGAGTGTATATGACTAAAAATGATACCAAAAGGATTGTACATATGGCGCTATCCTACAGGGTTGATAGAAAAGTCAGCATTACATTTGGACTTGATTAATTTATTTGATAAATGCTGCATAGAATTGTTAGAAATATTGGTAAAGCATAACTGCATAATGATAGAGATTCTTACTAACAATCTGGAAAAACTGGACAATGAAATTCAGATAGATGTTATGTATGAACAAGTTAAGCATGAATTCTTACATATTTACAACAGTGTGGAGCAACATGTGATTAAATTAAAAGCAGGAAAGTTAAATAAAATTAACCAGGATATCTGTAAATATACTAATGGCACAGCTTACCCTCGCCTTCCGACTTCTCAGCAATGGGCAAGAGGTCAGCATATGAATATTGCAAACAACAGCTATAACAACCATCTTAATTTCCAAATTAATTCACGAGATAACCATAATACTGGCAATGTGGTGAGTTTTAATAATGGCAATGATAACTTTCCTGAATTGCAAAGGTCTGAAAGAATCAAAAATAAAAACAACAATAATAGTAATAATTCTCATTAAACAGCAGGATTTCGTTCAATGAGACAGAAGAACAACCAATGGAGAACTTAATTAATAATGTGACTCCCCTTTAACAGGTGGAGCCAAACTTTTGAACATTGATTCATATGAAGAAGTATGTTATGAACAACACAGGTCCCCAGTCGTAAACTAACATCATTCAAAATAAACAAAAAGAATTTAATATTTATAATTTTTTTGATATGCATTGTGAACCTAATATGGCTGATTTATTAGCCAAGGGCATGACTTTTGTCCCTAGTGATCACTTAAATGTTACTAATATCATCGATTTAAAAATGTACTTAAGGAAAATTAATTTTTCTTTAATGTTTGATGAAGGGATGCACAAACAAAGTGGAAATGTGTATGCTACTAGTAGTACCTATAACCCACAACTCCACTGATTTCAGAAAAATAGTTTTAAATAGAAATAAACATAGGATAAGATCCAATTTAACAGAAGAAGGGGCACTGCTATTAGATTTTCTAAAAGGCCAGCAAGTGAGGATAATGACGCCAGATAAAGGGGGTGGGGTGGTAATTATGGATATTCGCGATTATAAAGAGAGAATGGAAAAATTGCTTGACACTACTACTTATGAAAAAGTGTCACTTAATGAGCTAAATGGAGCTTATAAGAAGTTTAAGAACCACTTGAATGACATATTTTTGGAAAGATGAATTGATTTGGACTTCTACAATTATTTAAATGTTACTAAAGTAAAGATTCCTATGTTTTTTGGAGTCCCCAAAATCCATAAATCTGTTAAGAATGCATCCCATAGTGGATTGCAGGGAAGCCATTGCAACTGGGTCTATGTCATATAATCGAACATCCAAAATTTTGAACACCATATGTTCGAATTTGGAAGTTCGAAATATGACAATGAAACCCCAGAACAGCAAATTTTTTCCCAGGGAAAAAATTTGCTGTTCCGAAAAATGCACACACAACACAAGCACACCAAACACCTAATAAACCTACACTACACCTTACATACACAACTATCTATGCACTAACCTTAACCCAAACCCTAACCCTAAAGTCCATCACTATCGCACACTTACCTTACCCGCGCCCTAACCCTAAAATCCATCACTATCGCACACTTACCTTACCCGTGCCCTAACCCTAAAGTCCGTCACTATCACACACTTACCTTACCCGCGCCCTAACCCTAATGTCCATCACTTTCGCACACTTACCTTACCCGCACCCTAACCCCAACATCCATCACACTCACACACTTACCTTAACCCGATTCAAAACATTCGCACCACAGTACAGAAAATGTTGAAGCTGTGGAAACAGCCGAATTTCCGCGGCTTCGACATTTCTATTTTTCTGACTTCCTCGTTCGATCTTCCAAGACTCGACATTTAGGACGGTCAATTAACTAACAGGAATCCTTACATCAGCTTGTGCTAAATACTTGGATTATGAATTTAAGAACATATTGAAAAATGGAAAACAGATTTGTAAGGATTTGTGGACTTTCCTTGAACATATCAATAACATTCAATATGGTGATGATGATATTCTATTAGCAATAGCTGTACGTGATTTGTACACTGTAATCCCTCAAGATTTAGTTGCAGAATGGGTTGATGAGATGTTTCATAAATATCATATCCCACAAGAGAAAGTAAATTTATTGACTGAACTTTTAGAACTAGCCCTTAATAATTACATACAATTCAACAGACAATATTATTTACAAAAAGAGGGAATTGAGATGGGCTCACCATGTGGAGGGGCCTACGCTAATATGGTGATGGCATACTGGGAAAACAATTATGTTTTCAATTCTGAATATCAACAAAAAACCAGATCATATCTTCATTTCCAAGATGACATTAGCATAATTTGGAAAGGTAATCAGGAATCTTTAGATGCATGTATTAATTATATAAATGGAACTACTAAATTCCTGGAATTTACAACTAATTTTAATACTGAATTCATTATATATCTAGATGTTCACTTAGTCAAGGATAAACTGAACAAGCAATACTTTGCTCATATACACAGAAAGGAACCATATTGTAATACTTTCCTTCATTATACAAGTTCACATCCACATTACCAAAAAAGGTCAGTAGTGAAGGGACAGCTAGTTCGAGCTGCCCGTATGGTCATTACTGAACATGATTTTCTGGAAGGATGTGAAAATTTAAGATCAATGTTTTTAAAAAGAGCATACCCTGATAGACTAGTTAAAGAATTGATGGAAGAAGGTATATTAAAAAGAGAAGTTGGACATTTCAAGCCCATTCTAGCAAATAAAAACAACAATAATCACTTTATAGAGAATAAAGTAAATGATATTATAGAACAAGTACACAATAATATGACAACATTGGACAATACACTGACTGTAGATAATACACAAGAGAACATGGCTCTTTCTAAGAAGGAAGATTTTATGAAGGCCATCATAACAACATACGCTGAGGATAGTAATATTGTAAGGTTAATCCTAACCAAGAATTGGCCAATACTGATAAATGATGCATACACCAGAGCAAGAACTGGATTAGAGCCTCATATAGTGTATTGAAAAGGAAAATGTTTCAAAAGTTTATTATCTACTAGCAGAGGTCAAAATATGTATGGTAGGAGAGGCATGGCTCAGTGTGGAGCATGTAAATAGTGCTCAAAAATTGTAATTGGTAATTCCTATTTAGTGAGAAATATATAGTATAAAATAATGGAGAAATATAACTGTAGTTCCAAAGCAGTAGTGTATCTTGCTCAGTGTGACCTCTGTTCTGCTTTCTACATCAGAAAAACAGATAGAAGGTTGGTTCAGAGGATTTACGAGCATGAATATGCTATTAAAAATTTAAATTTGGGTAATTATTTTGCAAAGCACATTCACAACAATCCAGGACATAGTTTTAAGCACACAGCTATAGATAATGTTCAGATTAATGATAAGTCACCATGGGCCATTTTTTTTAGAAAAGAAAGACTTGTTAATGCAGATTAAGTTTCAAGCTGATAGTTGGCCAGAATTAAATGACTGTACTTCCGTAACACTATTACTAAAGTTAAAAGCACTAGAAAGAAGGAAATTAGAATGTTAGGGTTTTTGAGTGGAATATATGTATTATATTTTGATTATCATGTTTTAGAATCAGTAATTCATAATTCAATTTTATTTTATTGTATTTAGGATGGTTCATCAATGGGGGGAATTTTTATGTTATTTAAGGGCATTACCATTTTAAACATAAGAATATGTAATAGGAAGGCGGAAGTGGACCAATCAGAAACAAGCTGCTAATATTTAAACAAGTGTTTGTGATTATTTTAATGTCTGATGAAGTTTAGCAATTGTGTTAAACGAAAGAACTTACAATATTTTGTGGATTCTGTGCATTTTACAGTTATTAAACAAGGGTCTATATTATAATGTCGACATGTTAAACTGTCGACTCTGACTTGTTTGACACGAAAATGTCAAACTGCAAGATTACCGAATGGCCAAATCACCGATTTCTTTCCAACGGAAAAAAATCACTTGGCCAAACACCAACGCCACACAAAAACAAACATATTTAAGTGGGGGGCTTTGCCCCCACACCCCCCAACGTGGGGGGCTCTGCCCTCCTCAACCCTCTAACTAAATGTTCTAACTCCAAGACTGCACTACAGTCAGGGAAAGGGCAGGTATAACAGAACGGCCAACCGATTTTTTTTCCTTTGGAAAGAAATCAGTGATTTCGCCATTTGGTAACCTTGTAGTTCGACATTTTCATGTCAAACAAGTCAGAATCGACATTTTAACATGTTGATATTATGATATAGACCCATTAAACAAGTGTACATATTCCAGCTGGAGCCTGTTTTTCATTGTTCTGCAGAAGTTTTTCTTATTTTATGTGAAAAATCTGATATTTCCTTCTGTGTTTCATCGTGAAGGACTTTGCTATTATCTTACACTGCCGCTTGCTATCAAGAGTCACAGTTTCCAATTCAGTGGGAATCAAATCATTAATCAGTCCGGCATTATTGTCCAGCAGTCCACTGAGTGTCCTACCACATGCATTTGGCAGGCATTTCCATATAAGAGTGAACAAACCAGAGGAGAAACTGAAAAGTCTAAACGTGTAAGCTCCAACAATAAGTACGCTTATTTAACTTAAAGAAAAACAATGTTGAACTTTTTTTTCTTGGGGGGGTGTCTTTTGCTGGCAGTGGTTTTAAAATCTTGCAATGTAATGAGCATTACCTGTTTTTATTGCATGAAGTTCTTGTGCTCTGAATACTGTAAGTCCACCTTGTAGCATGGGTCTATCCTTGGAAGGTTCTATAAGTGCAAGCATTTATTTTGTCTAAAGAAATATTTACAGTAATAAGATGTTCTTTCTCTACAATGTGAGATGTCAGTCACAAACAAACTATTTCTTACCATTTTCTTGATGAGTAGTATATGAGAATGAATATTGATGAGTAGTATATGAGAATGAATATTGATGAGTAGTATATGAGAATGAATATTGATGAGTAGTATATGAGAATGAATATTGATGAATACTATATGAGAATGAATATTGATGAGTAGTATATGAGAATGAGTATTGATGAGTAGTATATGAGAATGAATATCGATGAGTAGTATATGAGAATGAATATTGATGAGTAGTATATGAGAATGAATATTGTGAAGGGCTATTTCTCAAAGCAGCAATCTTCTTGTTATTTACTAAACTTCACTTGCAGTGAACATGGAGATCAGTGTTAGTGACTCAACGGACAACATACTCATCTTTGGTCTTGGAATATCAAAAGGTTGCGAATTGTTTTCCTGCCCCAGTTGCTTGGGTTGGATTTTCTAATACTATGACTACAGTGCTACATAGAAAAAGGGTACTGTATTCCTGAGTGTTCTGTTCTTTGGATAAGATGCTAAAACAAGGTCCCATTTATCTGAGATGCCAGTAGCTCAAATGAGAGTAAAAGATGCTATCAAAGTTAATAAAAACAGTAAATAACTGTAATTTTATTTATAACCCAGGTAAGAGAACTGACCTGAAGTTTACAATTTTAATTTTATGACTAATAACTGATTATGACTATAATTGTTGGGATTATTATGATTAATGTCAAAAACAAATCAGAAATAAAAATGCAGTGGAATTATAATGCCAAATACTGCTGTGAAGTACAAAACAAAGTAAGGATAAAGAGGTCTTCAAAGGAGAGGTTACACCTGTTTTATGCCGTTAGTGGTACAGTTTTGGAGAGCTTAACTGGTAGACCTATTAATCAAGAGTCTTGTTTTCCAAGGATTGATACATGAATTTCTAATAGGATTACAGTTAGATCATATGACATTGCACAAAAGATGAGGAAGATTACAGTAGACTTGAGATAGTTATCATTAACAGATTAAAGAGACTGATTCACCAACCTATTGCTTGAAAGTCAGCTTCACCAGAAAAAATGTATATTTTTTATCATATTTTGAACTATGCTGTACTAATAATTCTGTGTGCTAGTATTATTTTGTGATGCAGGCTATCATACAGCTTCTTTCTCGACTGCATTATTTTTAAAGTCTATAGTTTTAAAGTTTTTGTTAACTATTTCTGAATAGATATATTTAAAAATAATTATGTAAAAGAAGGATGACTGTAATGCAGTAGTGTCATTTAATAATAAAGACAAGATATTGTGTTCACATTTTTGTCTCATTTTGTCACTGTTATTTTTTAAACATGTATTTCTAAGTACTGTTCTACAATCCTACTATAAGTGGGAGCAGTGATATGTAAATTGTATGTTATTTAGGTATCTGGAATTTTTGGCCAGACGTACCTATTTCTCAAGAGTCTATTTTAGATGGCTGCAGATTTAGAGGTATAATATAAGCTGGCGGGTGACCACAAATCAGTGAACTGCTTTACAGGATGATTGGATGAGAGTATAGTTCTTAGCTGCCCCTGCCTTTACCTGAGATATTTGTACTTTTCTTAATAAAATGTTTGGTTTTCTGGAGAATTGTACTGTAATCACACACTGCATACTTCTCAACTTTTCATCTGTCTCTCTAAATGATATTTTTGTTACACTTTTTGGTCATTTCCTTGTAAAATGTGTGGTTTTCAAACCTAGCAAATCAATGAGGTGTGTAGTCACTCTAGTAAATAATGGCAGATGCTTAGTTGAACACTATATCATTCAGAAAATGCATGTTAATGCATAACTTATTATAGCAGCTTTGTAAGTATATAAAACATATTTAAAATCTGTCTCATTATTTTTTGATGATTTCATTCTTGATTATTGTGCTAAAAAGTTTGGGTCTGTGTTGGTATTTTGTAGGATAGGAGGGCAGATGTCATTTTGTTTTATCATAATTGATTGTTGTCTGTATGCATTTCAGATAAAGTAGGTAAAATTGCTGGGTACTGTGGCTGTCCATAGATAAAATGAAATATTTTTGGTCATTATTCATTATTCTAGGTTTGCACAGCTAATGTTACTGCTGTGAAGGAAGTTGGAATACCCTGTGATTACTGTTTGTGTGAAAAAGTTGAAATAGCACTTTTTGTGTGGCCATTATATCTTATCACAATCAGCCATCTGAGAGGTACATATTTAACAAAATGGACATAACTGCTAGGTGAGGGCAGAGGGTTGTTTGTTGATGAAAGCATCTCACCCATCTTGTCATATACTCATTGTAAATGATTACCCCAGTTTGCAGGACTAGTGTGCATTTGAGTGAAGTTAAGTTGGAGTACTTTACTTTGTCTGCACTGTCTACTATGTGTTTGTGTGAAACAAATCACAACTGGATGTCTGAGATGTACTTAGTTAACAAAGTAGCTATAACTACTAAGGTACCATCTGTAGATTAAAGTAAGTTTTATTCATGTTAATATGCTCATCAATCTGTATTTGTAGAACAAATTTTATTTGTGTGAAATAAGTTGGTATACATTACTCTGGCTATTTTACAGGACTAGTATGCATCTTCTAAACCAATTTGGAAAACTTTATGGTTCCCATTTTACTACAGTATGACATGTGGGGTGTATACAATCAAAGTAGCTGTAACTGATGGGCAAGAATATTGGATGATTATAAAAACAGACATTAATGGTCCTTTGTGGTTGAAATGCTCCAAAATGGGTAGTTTTTTTATTATTACTTTGTAAATGTTTCTCTTCTTTCTGGTAAAATGTTCAAATTATTTATCAAACAGTAAATGTAGTTTATTTACTGTTTGATAATAAATAAAATAATTTATTGTACATTAAATGTAATTTAAAACAATCTGGTAGAGAAGTATGCATTGAAACTGCCAGGAAGGGAAATTCAAAAAAACATATGCATAAGTAGCCCAATTTTTTTTTTTTAATTACAGATATTTGCAAGTATGAGTAATCAAAATAAGTCAGATTTCTTCATTAAAAATAAACAGGTTAGTTATAGAATTTCTGCTGATGATCCCAAGCAGCAGGCAGTTAGCATGCAAAAGAGCAGCTTCATCAGGAACCAAATTATGAGATTACTATTGAAAAAAAGGGCCATCAAGAAATAATTTAAATGTGAACATTTCTACTTTTCAAAGACACATTAGTAAAAACACTTTGTCTCCTGAATTAAAATAAAATCTCAAACATGATTAATCATACATAGTGTTTGGATATGCACATAAGGATGACTGTCCCTGATGTGTTGTGTGTTGAGTGATTTTATGTAATTGAGCAATAGTTCCAGCAAAATATAAAAGACATTTACAAAATAAATAGAAATTATGGCAGACTATGTCAATTGATTTTTTAAGTTAAGAGAAAGGGTTAAAATCTCTGCAAGCAATGTTGACATGTGCATCTCAGTAGGGTATTAAATCATAATTTCTGATTTCACTTAGCACTGCAAAAGTAAAAACAAATTTCAACATGGGGAAGACTTGACTATGCCTTATATGCTGGAAGCATACCAAGCAAAGTCCGGCCTGTGACTAAAATTAGCCCAATGGGATCTGTAGTCTACCCCAGTTAACAAATTGTATAATTAAATAAAACAAATAAATGCTAGGAGATACATTTGCTCAGAAAAAAATACCCCTTTCTACTGATGGTGTATTGAATCATATAAATATGATGAGTAAAGATGTTCATCACTAATTTATACATGAAATTTAAATACTCTTTAGTTAGATGAATCAATATATATTGCTGATAAAGCCTTGTTACTTGATACTTGGTACACAGGCTGGGATGAAAATTAAATTAAAGAAGAGCTTTTAGACTACTTGCAGTTTAAGAGTCATACAACTGTAAAAGTTCTCAGCATTGTCTCAGAGTGTCTTAAGTGCCAATTTAAAACTCACAGATTGTGTTTCATTTTGTACTGATGATGCAGTTAATATGGTTGGTAAGCATGAAGAATTAGTCATAGAAATAAAGTGAGTAACAACATATGGGAAGCATGCATTAGTGATACACTGGGAAATGTTAACAAGCAAGAGAGTAAGTGTGGAGTCCAATGAAATATTAAAAATAGCTGTTATAGTGGTAAATTTTAAAGTCATGCTCTTCAAATTCAAGATTGTTGTACAATGTTGTGTAATGAAGTAGGCTCTTCATATAAAGCTTTATTAAATGCTGAAGTTTGCTGGATTTCATGAGGGTGGATTTTGAAAATTGTCTCTGTGACCTGACAGAAGGAACAGTTATATTTTGTGGAAAAAAATAACACTGTACAATTTCTTTACAAGGACACAGATTGGAACATGAAGTTATGTTACCTTGCAGGCATATTTTAACTTTTGGAAGAGTTTAACTTGTCTCTTCAGGGAACACACACAACAGTGTTCAATAGTTATAACAAAATAGAATGCCAAAAGAAAAAATAAACTTTGGAAGCAAATAACAGAAAGCAACTGTTTTGATAAAGTAAGCATTTTTAAATTAAAAAGTCACCTTTATTTTGACATTCACAACATACAACAAAACATAATTATGCAGTCAAGTCTTACAAATAAGGCAGTGTAACAATTAACAGTCATTTCTGTATTTCTTATCTTAAGTACTGTAGTGCTGTGTTTTTTTAACACATTTATTGAATTATCACTTTTGCACAGGCAACTTACCGTTATATAAAGGTAATCACACCAAATTAATGAGTTCATGCTTACAAACATTATATATCACATACTTTGTTCTATACCATATAATCAAAGCAACATTACACAGACTGTTCAATTCCTGCCTTCTCTTAAACCTGATACCTCCTCCAGAACCTTGGTCTTCAATGTTCCCACAGGTTCCATTTTTCTATGTCATTTACTCCTACCATTTTCTAAAAATCCCATTTCCTGTTTTTTAATCTCTGTTACAATATTCACTACTTTGAGCATGGTTGTTTTAAACTTTGATTTCCATTTTCTAATGAGTGCTTTTTTGGCAGCCACTAGAATTAAACTTAACAAGGCCTTATAATGTCTATTTAATTCAGATCCTGTATCCCAGCTCAAAAAAGTAATTTCCTTAGTAACACTCATTTACTTGCCCAGTATTCCTGATAGGGCATTCTGTAGGGAATTTTTAAAGTCTATTAACTCATTACACTCCAAAACATATGCCCCAGGTACCTCTGTCTTCCCTATTACATGTCCAACATTTGCTATCAACTTGAGGAACACTTCTTTGGCATCTGCTCTGCTTGGGGTATAAAAGTATCTATGCAAATACTTCCAGGCAAATAATCCTAAATATTCTAGATTTCCTTGTATATTTGGGAGCCATACATATGTCCTCCCATTGTTTCTCAACAAATTACTTTTTCTGACCTCATCAGGTTGATTTCTATAGTTATCATGCAATATTTTGCATGCCCTACTAATTGTCCCTTTAACAACAGCTTCCATTCTAGATTCAGTTAAAAACTCAATCAGTGCAGGTATTTCATTTCAGACTTTCCATATTACCTTCTCTTTGTCGGGTCTATATTACAATGTCAAACTCACAGGAGTTTGAATGTTGCAATATCGAACCATAACGTTCGAAATCCATTTATGATGAAAACACAGAACAGAGATTTTTTTTCCCAGGGAAAAAATTGCTGTTCTGTGATAAAAAGAAAATACACTTTAAACTTAAACTGAAGTGGGGTGCTTTTCCCCCCACACTCCCCTACTTAAATATATCAACTCTGAGATCACACAACAGTGGAGAAAATAGCAAAGCTACAAAAAGGGGTCACTGATTTTTTTCCCTGGGAAAAGAATCTGTGTGCCGTGGCTTTGCTATTTTTGTATTTCGAACGTTTGGGTTTGATATTACAAGGCTCAAACTCCTGTGAGTTCGATATTGTAATATAGACCCTCTTTGTCTATACTCTGATATCAATCTCTTAAACAGAACACAATCACTAACCTGCAATCCAAATGTCTTCTTGGCCTCTTTCCAGTCTATTACCTTTCAATCTCTAATTATTTGTTCCCGATACCTTGGTTCCTTTGCCAGCTTCCTCCAGTAAATTCCATCCCCCTCTTGCCAATTCTCTATACCCCTAATAGACATCATCCATATTGGCAGAATATCCTTTCTCCATTCCCGTGATGGCTCAGTTCTTGGTAGACTTTCTTCTGCTTTATGAATATAATATTGTGTATGACTGTTGTTATTCTTTCTTTAGGTTCTGTGTCCAAAAACCCACTCTTTCCCCCTGCTTCTTCATCTTCATCCACTTGAATTGTAGCTCTTTCACCCTGCTTCTTCATCTTCATTCACTCGAATTGTAGCTCTTTCCCCCTGCTTCTTCATCTTCATCCACTTGAATTGTAGCTATTTCCCCCTGCTTCTTCATCTTCATCCACTCGAATTGTAGCTTTCTGCTTCAGTTATGTATAAGAGCCTTAACTATGTAGCTCAAAAATATCTCTTCAAATCAGGTAATCCTATACATCCTTGTTCTATTGAAAGGATCAGCTTATCATACTTGAACCTTGTCCTCTTCCCTCCCAGATAAAACCCTTAAATTCTTTATTAATTATTATTAACAAGTTCTTCTCTGGTTGATGAACGTATGACTGACCTTTGTGTATAAAATTAAAGGTAATAAAAACGTTTTTACTCTCTGCATTTTGCTATCCATATCCATAGGCAAGAGCTTCCAGTTTCTGAGTTTTTGTCGTATCTTTTGTTTAGTCTTTTCCCACGTATCATTAGATGCCTTAACAGAATTCTTTTTAATCTCCTAAATTTTATCATTTCCCCATAAATATGGGTATTGCTGAACCAATTCATGTGTGGGTACATAGTGTATAGCTATAGCTTTAGTTTTTAACTTCATTAATTTTATACCACTCCCCTCCAAAAAAGGAACTATCTCAGAATGTTCCACAACACTTTCTGTTTCCATCAGGTACAAAATATTATTATCTGCAAATAAGGCCAACTTTTCTTGAACACCATACGAGTTATATATTTGAATTTCTGATTTCCTTATTTTTTTTTTACCAACAGTTCTAAATGTAATGCAAATTATAAAGGGGAAGGAGGACACCCCTGTCCAGTTCTTTTGTTCAGACACAATGTATCAGAAAGAGACCCTCCCACTTTGACTTTTGCTTCTTATCCCTCATACCTCTGATCCCTCATATCTCCTTCTAATTAACCTTATTACTGTATCAGGAAATGCAAATGCTTCCATTTCCCTACTCATAAAATCCCAGCTTACTCTGTCAGATGTGTTCTCTGTATTGACCTGCCAACAGTAACAATGATAATTTCAACACCTTGACTGATGCAATGAATAACGCAAAAAGGGTAAATAAAGATTACAGTTAAATTTGAAGACTGCTCTCAAAGAAAATGTACAATGCATTCTTTAAAATTCTCCTGATTTCTTTCCTTTTACTGCTTTTAGGCTAACTAAAGACTGCTGTTCTTTAAGAAAGCATACAGCCTTTTCCTCAGAATTCACCCGGTGACTTGTTCTGCCACTGTAGTAAATGAACAGACCTTTAACTTCCTCTCAAATTCTTAAAGTTCTCCTCTTGTACAGAGCACAACTATAACTTCAGCCAGGCTCAGGACTCAGGCAGTTCTCCACTGGTCATTAATCTGATGAAGACCTTCAGGGGACCTGCCTGCTCAATAGTTAGAATGAACATTTGGATGCAGCTCATCTGGTCCTTGAACCTTATCCTTTCTTATAGCAGGCTGACTCTGTGTAGCCCATCCCAATCTTCCCATATATCAATACACTAAATATAAGTAGATAGATAATTGATATATACAGTTGTA